>NW_027223338.1:2593751-2899208 GCF_030449975.1 Polyergus mexicanus | reverse complement strand
AAGCAGTGGTATCAACGCAGAGTACTATGGCTATTTTTGCGTCACCCGCTAGCGCGCTCGAGCGTCGGCTATATATGGGGTGACTCTCAAATATGAATACTATTTTACAAGTTAGAACTTTGCCTTGAACGAATAATTTTCTCCGGATTTATACTTCTTTCACCTCTTATGGGTGTATTAACAATAAATATATTATTTAAATAAAATTTGACGTGCGGCTAAGACGTCACAATAGCGATTTTAACAATGTATGCCGTGAAGCGGTTCTTCTCAATTTCCTTGAGGTTGCACAAGAATTTTAGACAAATCTCATTTACTGACACGTAACTAAGACGTTCCGAATGACCAAAACTTGCGTACATAGCGATCTCAGCTTTGTGTGCAGAAAAACGTATATCCTTAACTTCCTTAATGTTGTACAAGAATTTTCGACTAAACTCACTTACTGACACGTAACTAAGACGTTCCGAACGTACAAGACTTACGTACATAGCGATTTTAACAATGTATGCCGTGAAGCGGTTCTTCTCAATTTCCTTGATGTTGCACAAGAATTTTAGACGATTCTCACTTACTGACACGTAACTAAGACGTTCCGAACGAACAAAACTTGCGTACATAGCGATTTTAACAATGTATGCAGTGAAGCGGTTCTTCTCAATTTCCTCGATGTTGCACAAGAATTTTAGACAAATCTCACTTACTGACACGTAACTAAGACGTTCTGAACGACCAAAACTTGCGTACATAGCGATCTCAGCTTTGTGTGCAAAAAAACGTATATCTTTAACTTCCTTAATGTTGTACAAGAATTTTCGACTAAACTCACTTACTGACACGTAACTAAGACGTTCCGAACGAACAAAACTTGCGTAAATAGCGATCTCAGCTTTGTGCGCCGAAAAACGTATATCCTCAATTTCATTAACGTTGTACAAGAATTTTCGATTAAACTCACTTACTGACACGTAACTAAGACGTTCCGAACGTACAAGACTTACGTACATACCGATTTTAACAATGTATGCCGTGAAGCGGTTCTTCTCAATTTCCTTGATGTTGCACAAGAATTTTAGACGATTCTCACTTACTGACACGTAACTAAGACGTTCCGAACGAACAAAACTTGCGTACATAGCGATTTTAACAATGTATGCCGTGAAGCGGTTCTTCTCAATTTCCTTGACGTTGCACAAGAATTTTAGACAAATCTCACTTACTGACACGTAACTAAGACGTTCTGAACGACCAAAACTTGCGTACATAGCGATCTCAGCTTTGTGCGCAGAAAAACGTATATCCTCAATTTCTTTAACGTTGTACAAGAATTTTCGACTAAACCCACTTACTGACACGTAACTAAGACGTTCCGAACGAACAAAACTTGCGTACATAGCGATCTCAGCTTTGTGTGCAAAAAAACGTATATCTTTAACTCCCTTAATGTTGTACAAGAATTTTCGACTAAACTCACTTACTGACACGTAACTAAGACGTTCCGAACGAACAAAACTTGCGTAAATAGCGATCTCAGCTTTGTGCGCCGAAAAACGTATATCCTCAATTTCATTAACGTTGTACAAGAATTTTCGATTAAACTCACTTACTGACACGTAACTAAGACGTTCCGAACGTACAAGACTTACGTACATAGCGATTTTAACAATGTATGCCGTGAAGCGGTTCTTCTCAATTTCCTTGATGTTGCACAAGAATTTTAGACGATTCTCACTTACTGACACGTAACTAAGACGTTCCGAACGAACAAAACTTGCGTACATAGCGATTTTAACAATGTATGCCGTGAAGCGGTTCTTCTCAATTTCCTTGACGTTGCACAAGAATTTTAGACAAATCTCACTTACTGACACGTAACTAAGACGTTCTGAACGACCAAAACTTGCGTACATAGCGATCTCAGCTTTGTGCGCAGAAAAACGTATATCCTCAATTTCTTTAACGTTGTACAAGAATTTTCAACTAAACCCACTTACTGACACGTAACTAAGACGTTCCGAACGAACAAAACTTGCGTACATAGCGATCTCAGCTTTGTGTGCAAAAAAACGTATATCTTTAACTCCCTTAATGTTGTACAAGAATTTTCGACTAAACTCACTTACTGACACGTAACTAAGTCGTTCCGAACGAACAAAACTTGCGTACATAGCGATCTCAGCTTTGTGTGCAAAAAAACGTATATCCTTAACTTCCTTAATGTTGTACAAGAATTTTAGACAAATCTCACTTACTGACACGTAACTAAGACATTCCGAACGAACAAAACTTGCGTAAATAGCGATCTCAGCTCTGTGCGCCGAAAAACGTATATCCTCAATTTCATTAACGTTGTACAAGAATTTTCGATAAAACTCACTTACTGACACGTAACTAAGACGTTCCGAACGTACAAGACTTACGTACATAGCGATTTTAACAATGTATGCCGTGAAGCGGTTCTTCTCAATTTCCTTCATGTTGCACAAGAATTTTAGACAAATCTCACTTACTGACACGTAACTAAGACGTTCGGAACGACCAAAACATGCGTACATAGCGATCTCAGCTTTGTGCGCAGAAAAACGTATATCCTCAATTTCTTTAACGTTGTACAAGAATTTTCGAATAAACTCACTTACTGACACGTAACTAAGACTTTCCGAACGAACAAAACTTGCGTACATAGCGATCTCAGCTTTGTGTGCAAAAAAACGTATATCCTTAACTTCCTTAATGTTGTACAAGAATTTTAGACAAATCTCACTTACTGACACGTAACTAAGACATTCCGAACGAACAAAACTTGCGTAAATAGCGATCTCAGCTCTGTGCGCCGAAAAACGTATATCCTCAATTTCATTAACGTTGTACAAGAATTTTCGATTAAACTCACTTACTGACACGTAACTAAGACGTTCCGAACGTACAAGACTTACGTACATGGCGATTTTAACAATGTATGCCGTGAAGCGGTTCTTCTCAATTTCCTTCATGTTGCACAAGAATTTTAGACAAATCTCACTTACTGACACGTAACTAAGACGTTCGGAACGACCAAAACATGCGTACATAGCGATTTTAACAATGTATGCCGTGAAGCGGTTCTTCTCAATTTCCTTGACGTTGCACAAGAATTTTAGACAAATCTCACTTACTGACACGTAACTAAGACGTTCTGAACGACCAAAACTTGCGTACATAGCGATCTCAGCTTTGTGCGCAGAAAAACGTATATCCTCAATTTCTTTAACGTTGTACAAGAATTTTCGACTAAACCCACTTACTGACACGTAACTAAGACGTTCCGAACGAACAAAACTTGCGTACATAGCGATCTCAGCTTTGTGTGCAAAAAAACGTATATCTTTAACTCCCTTAATGTTGTACAAGAATTTTCGACTAAACTCACTTACTGACACGTAACTAAGACGTTCCGAACGAACAAAACTTGCGTAAATAGCGATCTCAGCTTTGTGCGCCGAAAAACGTATATCCTCAATTTCATTAACGTTGTACAAGAATTTTCGATTAAACTCACTTACTGACACGTAACTAAGACGTTCCGAACGTACAAGACTTACGTACATAGCGATTTTAACAATGTATGCCGTGAAGCGGTTCTTCTCAATTTCCTTGATGTTGCACAAGAATTTTAGACGATTCTCACTTACTGACACGTAACTAAGACGTTCCGAACGAACAAAACTTGCGTACATAGCGATTTTAACAATGTATGCCGTGAAGCGGTTCTTCTCAATTTCCTTGACGTTGCACAAGAATTTTAGACAAATCTCACTTACTGACACGTAACTAAGACGTTCTGAACGACCAAAACTTGCGTACATAGCGATCTCAGCTTTGTGCGCAGAAAAACGTATATCCTCAATTTCTTTAACGTTGTACAAGAATTTTCAACTAAACCCACTTACTGACACGTAACTAAGACGTTCCGAACGAACAAAACTTGCGTACATAGCGATCTCAGCTTTGTGTGCAAAAAAACGTATATCTTTAACTCCCTTAATGTTGTACAAGAATTTTCGACTAAACTCACTTACTGACACGTAACTAAGTCGTTCCGAACGAACAAAACTTGCGTACATAGCGATCTCAGCTTTGTGTGCAAAAAAACGTATATCCTTAACTTCCTTAATGTTGTACAAGAATTTTAGACAAATCTCACTTACTGACACGTAACTAAGACATTCCGAACGAACAAAACTTGCGTAAATAGCGATCTCAGCTCTGTGCGCCGAAAAACGTATATCCTCAATTTCATTAACGTTGTACAAGAATTTTCGATAAAACTCACTTACTGACACGTAACTAAGACGTTCCGAACGTACAAGACTTACGTACATAGCGATTTTAACAATGTATGCCGTGAAGCGGTTCTTCTCAATTTCCTTCATGTTGCACAAGAATTTTAGACAAATCTCACTTACTGACACGTAACTAAGACGTTCGGAACGACCAAAACATGCGTACATAGCGATCTCAGCTTTGTGCGCAGAAAAACGTATATCCTCAATTTCTTTAACGTTGTACAAGAATTTTCGAATAAACTCACTTACTGACACGTAACTAAGACTTTCCGAACGAACAAAACTTGCGTACATAGCGATCTCAGCTTTGTGTGCAAAAAAACGTATATCCTTAACTTCCTTAATGTTGTACAAGAATTTTAGACAAATCTCACTTACTGACACGTAACTAAGACATTCCGAACGAACAAAACTTGCGTAAATAGCGATCTCAGCTCTGTGCGCCGAAAAACGTATATCCTCAATTTCATTAACGTTGTACAAGAATTTTCGATTAAACTCACTTACTGACACGTAACTAAGACGTTCCGAACGTACAAGACTTACGTACATGGCGATTTTAACAATGTATGCCGTGAAGCGGTTCTTCTCAATTTCCTTCATGTTGCACAAGAATTTTAGACAAATCTCACTTACTGACACGTAACTAAGACGTTCGGAACGACCAAAACATGCGTACATAGCGATCTCAGCTTTGTGCGCAGAAAAACGTATATCCTCAATTTCTTTAACGTTGTACAAGAATTTTCGAATAAACTCACTTACTGACACGTAACTAAGACTTTCCGAACGAACAAAACTTGCGTACATAGCGATCTCAGCTTTGTGTGCAAAAAAACGTATATCCTTAACTTCCTTAATGTTGTACAAGAATTTTAGACAAATCTCACTTACTGACACGTAACTAAGACATTCCGAACGAACAAAACTTGCGTAAATAGCGATCTCAGCTCTGTGCGCCGAAAAACGTATATCCTCAATTTCATTAACGTTGTACAAGAATTTTCGATTAAACTCACTTACTGACACGTAACTAAGACGTTCCGAACGTACAAGACTTACGTACATGGCGATTTTAACAATGTATGCCGTGAAGCGTTTCTTCTCAATTTCCTTGATGTTGCACAAGAATTTTAGACGATTCTCACTTACTGACACGTAACTAAGACGTTCCGAACGAACAAATCTTGCGTACATAGCGATTTTAACAATGTATGCCGTGAAGCGGTTCTTCTCAATTTCCTTCATGTTGCACAAGAATTTTAGACAAATCTCACTTACTGACACGTAACTAAGACGTTCCGAACGAACAAAACTTGCGTACATAGCGATTTTAACAATGTATGCCGTGAAGCGGATCTTCTCAATTTCCTTGATGTTGCACAAGAATTTTAGACAAATCTCACTTACTGACACGTAACTAAGACGTTCTGAACGACCAAAACTTGCGTACATAGCGATCTCAGCTTTGTGTGCAAAAAAACGTATATCTTTAACTTCCTTAATGTTGTACAAGAATTTTCGACTAAACTCACTTACTGACACGTAACTAAGACGTTCCGAACGAACAAAACTTGCGTAAATAGCGATCTCAGCTTTGTGCGCCGAAAAACGTATATCCTCAATTTCATTAACGTTGTACAAGAATTTTCGATTAAACTCACTTACTGACACGTAACTAAGACGTTCCGAACGAACAATACTTGCGTACATAGCGATCTCAGCTTTGTGTGCAAAAAAACGTATATCTTTAACTTCCTTAATGTTGTACAAGAATTTTCGACTAAACTCACTTACTGACACGTAACTAAGACGTTCCGAACGAACAAAACTTGCGTAAATAGCGATCTCAGCTTTGTGCGCCGAAAAACGTATATCCTCAATTTCATTAACGTTGTACAAGAATTTTCGATTAAACTCACTTACTGACACGTAACTAAGACGTTCCGAACGTACAAGACTTACGTACATACCGATTTTAACAATGTATGCCGTGAAGCGGTTCTTCTCAATTTCCTTGATGTTGCACAAGAATTTTAGACGATTCTCACTTACTGACACGTAACTAAGACGTTCCGAACGAACAAAACTTGCGTACATAGCGATTTTAACAATGTATGCCGTGAAGCGGTTCTTCTCAATTTCCTTGACGTTGCACAAGAATTTTAGACAAATCTCACTTACTGACACGTAACTAAGACGTTCTGAACGACCAAAACTTGCGTACATAGCGATCTCAGCTTTGTGCGCAGAAAAACGTATATCCTCAATTTCTTTAACGTTGTACAAGAATTTTCGACTAAACCCACTTACTGACACGTAACTAAGACGTTCCGAACGAACAATACTTGCGTACATAGCGATCTCAGCTTTGTGTGCAAAAAAACGTATATCTTTAACTTCCTTAATGTTGTACAAGAATTTTCGACTAAACTCACTTACTGACACGTAACTAAGACGTTCCGAACGAACAAAACTTGCGTAAATAGCGATCTCAGCTTTGTGCGCCGAAAAACGTATATCCTCAATTTCATTAACGTTGTACAAGAATTTTCGATTAAACTCACTTACTGACACGTAACTAAGACGTTCCGAACGTACAAGACTTACGTACATAGCGATTTTAACAATGTATGCCGTGAAGCGGTTCTTCTCAATTTCCTTGATGTTGCACAATAATTTTAGACGATTCTCACTTACTGACACGTAACTAAGACGTTCCGAACGAACAAAACTTGCGTACATAGCGATTTTAACAATGTATGCCGTGAAGCGGTTCTTCTCAATTTCCTTGATGTTGCACAAGAATTTTAGACAAATCTCACTTACTGACACGTAACTAAGACGTTCTGAACGACCAAAACATGCGTACATAGCGATCTCAGCTTTGTGCGCAGAAAAACGTATATCCTCAATTTCTTTAACGTTGTACAAGAATTTTCGAATAAACTCACTTACTGACACGTAACTAAGACGTTCCGAACGAACAAAACTTGCGTACATAGCGATCTCAGCTTTGTGTGCAAAAAAACGTATATCCTTAACTTCCTTAATGTTGTACAAGAATTTTAGACAAATCTCACTTACTGACACGTAACTAAGACATTCCGAACGAACAAAACTTGCGTAAATAGCGATCTCAGCTCTGTGCGCCGAAAAACGTATATCCTCAATTTCAATAACGTTGTACAAGAATTTTCGATTAAACTCACTTACTGACACGTAACTAAGACGTTCCGAACGTACAAGACTTACGTACATAGCGATTTTAACAATGTATGCCGTGAAGCGTTTCTTCTCAATTTCCTTGATGTTGCACAAGAATTTTAGACGATTCTCACTTACTGACACGTAACTAAGACGTTCCGAACGACCAAAACTTGCGTACATAGCGATCTCAGCTTTGTGCGCAGAAAAACGTATATCCTCAATTTATTTAACGTTGTACAAGAATTTTCGACTAAACTCACTTACTGACACGTAACTAAGACGTTCCGAACGAACAAAACTTGCGTAAATAGCGATCTCAGCTTTGTGCGCCGAAAAACGTATATCCTCAATTTCATTAACGTTGTACAAGAATTTTCGATTAAACTCACTTACTGACACGTAACTAAGACGTTCCGAACGAACAATACTTGCGTACATAGCGATCTCAGCTTTGTGTGCAAAAAAACGTATATCTTTAACTTCCTTAATGTTGTACAAGAATTTTCGACTAAACTCACTTACTGACACGTAACTAAGACGTTCCGAACGAACAAAACTTGCGTAAATAGCGATCTCAGCTTTGTGCGCCGAAAAACGTATATCCTCAATTTCATTAACGTTGTACAAGAATTTTCGATTAAACTCACTTACTGACACGTAACTAAGACGTTCCGAACGTACAAGACTTACGTACATACCGATTTTAACAATGTATGCCGTGAAGCGGTTCTTCTCAATTTCCTTGATGTTGCACAAGAATTTTAGACGATTCTCACTTACTGACACGTAACTAAGACGTTCCGAACGAACAAAACTTGCGTACATAGCGATTTTAACAATGTATGCCGTGAAGCGGTTCTTCTCAATTTCCTTGACGTTGCACAAGAATTTTAGACAAATCTCACTTACTGACACGTAACTAAGACGTTCTGAACGACCAAAACTTGCGTACATAGCGATCTCAGCTTTGTGCGCAGAAAAACGTATATCCTCAATTTCTTTAACGTTGTACAAGAATTTTCGACTAAACCCACTTACTGACACGTAACTAAGACGTTCCGAACGAACAATACTTGCGTACATAGCGATCTCAGCTTTGTGTGCAAAAAAACGTATATCTTTAACTTCCTTAATGTTGTACAAGAATTTTCGACTAAACTCACTTACTGACACGTAACTAAGACGTTCCGAACGAACAAAACTTGCGTAAATAGCGATCTCAGCTTTGTGCGCCGAAAAACGTATAGCCTCAATTTCATTAACGTTGTACAAGAATTTTCGATTAAACTCACTTACTGACACGTAACTAAGACGTTCCGAACGTACAAGACTTACGTACATAGCGATTTTAACAATGTATGCCGTGAAGCGGTTCTTCTCAATTTCCTTGATGTTGCACAATAATTTTAGACGATTCTCACTTACTGACACGTAACTAAGACGTTCCGAACGAACAAAACTTGCGTACATAGCGATTTTAACAATGTATGCCGTGAAGCGGTTCTTCTCAATTTCCTTGATGTTGCACAAGAATTTTAGACAAATCTCACTTACTGACACGTAACTAAGACGTTCTGAACGACCAAAACATGCGTACATAGCGATCTCAGCTTTGTGCGCAGAAAAACGTATATCCTCAATTTCTTTAACGTTGTACAAGAATTTTCGAATAAACTCACTTACTGACACGTAACTAAGACGTTCCGAACGAACAAAACTTGCGTACATAGCGATCTCAGCTTTGTGTGCAAAAAAACGTATATCCTTAACTTCCTTAATGTTGTACAAGAATTTTAGACAAATCTCACTTACTGACACGTAACTAAGACATTCCGAACGAACAAAACTTGCGTAAATAGCGATCTCAGCTCTGTGCGCCGAAAAACGTATATCCTCAATTTCATTAACGTTGTACAAGAATTTTCGATTAAACTCACTTACTGACACGTAACTAAGACGTTCCGAACGTACAAGACTTACGTACATAGCGATTTTAACAATGTATGCCGTGAAGCGTTTCTTCTCAATTTCCTTGATGTTGCACAAGAATTTTAGACGATTCTCACTTACTGACACGTAACTAAGACGTTCCGAACGACCAAAACTTGCGTACATAGCGATCTCAGCTTTGTGCGCAGAAAAACGTATATCCTCAATTTATTTAACGTTGTACAAGAATTTTCGACTAAACTCACTTACTGACACGTAACTAAGTCGTTCCGAACGAACAAAACTTGCGTACATAGCGATCTCAGCTTTGTGTGCAAAAAAACGTATATCCTTAACTTCCTTAATGTTGTACAAGAATTTTAGACAAATCTCACTTACTGACACGTAACTAAGACATTCCGAACGAACAAAACTTGCGTAAATAGCGATCTCAGCTCTGTGCGCCGAAAAACGTATATCCTCAATTTCATTAACGTTGTACAAGAATTTTCGATAAAACTCACTTACTGACACGTAACTAAGACGTTCCGAACGTACAAGACTTACGTACATAGCGACTTTAACAATGTATGCCGTGAAGCGGTTCTTCTCAATTTCCTTCATGTTGCACAAGAATTTTAGACAAATCTCACTTACTGACACGTAACTAAGACGTTCTGAACGACCAAAACTTGCGTACATAGCGATCTCAGCTTTGTGCGCAGAAAACGTATATCCTCAATTTATTTAACGTTGTACAAGAATTTTCGACTAAACTCACTTACTGACACGTAACTAAGTCGTTCCGAACGAACAAAACTTGCGTACATAGCGATCTCAGCTTTGTGTGCAAAAAAACGTATATCCTTAACTTCCTTAATGTTGTACAAGAATTTTAGACAAATCTCACTTACTGACACGTAACTAAGACATTCCGAACAAAACTTGCGTAAATAGCGATCTCAGCTCTGTGCGCCGAAAAACGTATATCCTCAATTTCATTAACGTTGTACAAGAATTTTCGATTAAACTCACTTACTGACACGTAACTAAGACGTTCCGAACGTACAAGACTTACGTACATGGCGATTTTAACAATGTATGCCGTGAAGCGTTTCTTCTCAATTTCCTTGATGTTGCACAAGAATTTTAGACGATTCTCACTTACTGACACGTAACTAAGACGTTCCGAACGACCAAAACTTGCGTACATAGCGATCTCAGCTTTGTGCGCATAAAAACGTATATCCTCAATTTATTTAACGTTGTACAAGAATTTTCGACTAAACTCACTTACTGACACGTAACTAAGTCGTTCCGAACGAACAAAACATGCGTACATAGCGATCTCAGCTTTGTTTGCAAAAAAACGTATATCCTTAACTTCCTTAATGTTTTACAAGAATTTTAGACAAATCTCACTTACTGACACGTAACTAAGACATTCCGAACGAACAAAACTTGCGTAAATAGCGATCTCAGCTCTGTGCGCCGAAAAACGTATATCCTCAATTTCATTAACGTTGTACAAGAATTTTCGATAAAACTCACTTACTGACACGTAACTAAGACGTTCCGAACGAACAAATCTTGCGTACATACCGATTTTAACAATGTATGCCGTGAAGCGGTTCTTCTCAATTTCCTTCATGTTGCACAAGAATTTTAGACAAATCTCACTTACTGACACGTAACTAAGACGTTCCGAACGAACAAAACTTGCGTACATAGCGATTTTAACAATGTATGCCGTCAAGCGGTTCTTCTCAATTTCCTTGATGTTGCACAAGAATTTTAGACAAATCTCACTTACTGACACGTAACTAAGACGTTCCGAACGAACAAAACTTGCGTACATAGCGATTTTAACAATGTATGCCGTGAAGCGGTTCTTCTCAATTTCCTTGATGTTGCACAAGAATTTTAGACAAATCTCACTTACTGACACGTAACTAATACGTTCTGAACGACCAAAACATGCGTACATAGCGATCTCAGCTTTGTGCGCAGAAAAACGTATATCCTCAATTTCTTTAACGTTGTACAAGAATTTTCGAATAAACTCACTTACTGACACGTAACTAAGACGTTCCGAACGAATAAAACTTGCGTACATAGCGATCTCAGCTTTGTGTGCAAAAACACGTATATCCTTAACTTCCTTAATGTTGTACAAGAATTTTAGACAAATCTCACTTACTGACACGTAACTAAGACCTTCCGAACAAACAAAACTTGCGTAAATAGCGATCTCAGCTCTGTGCGCCGAAAAACGTATATCCTCAATTTCATTAACGTTGTACAAGAATTTTCGATTAAACTCACTTACTGACACGTAACTAAGACGTTCCGAACGTACAAGACTTACGTACATAGCGATTTTAACAATGTATGCCGTGAAGCGTTTCTTCTCAATTTCCTTGATGTTGCACAAGAATTTTAGACGATTCTCACTTACTGACACGTAACTAAGACGTTCCGAACGACCAAAACTTGCGTACATAGCGATCTCAGCTTTGTGCGCAGAAAAACGTATATCCTCAATTTATTTAACGTTGTACAAGAATTTTCGACTAAACTCACTTACTGACACGTAACTAAGTCGTTCCGAACGAACAAAACTTGCGTACATAGCGATCTCAGCTTTGTGTGCAAAAAAACGTATATCCTTAACTTCCTTAATGTTGTACAAGAATTTTAGACAAATCTCACTTACTGACACGTAACTAAGACATTCCGAACGAACAAAACTTGCGTAAATAGCGATCTCAGCTCTGTGCGCCGAAAAACGTATATCCTCAATTTCATTAACGTTGTACAAGAATTTTCGATAAAACTCACTTACTGACACGTAACTAAGACGTTCCGAACGTACAAGACTTACGTACATAACGATTTTAACAATGTATGCCGTGAAGCGGTTCTTCTCAATTTCCTTGATGTTGCACAAGAATTTTAGACAAATCTCACTTACTGACACGTAACTAAGACGTTCTGAACGACCAAAACTTGCGTACATAGCGATCTCAGCTTTGTGCGCAGAAAAACGTATATCCTCAATTTACTTAACGTTGTACAAGAATTTTCGACTAAACTCACTTACTGACACGTAACTAAGACGTTCGGAACGACCAAAACATGCGTACATAGCGATCTCAGCTTTGTGCGCAGAAAAACGTATATCCTCAATTTCTTTAACGTTGTACAAGAATTTTCGAATAAACTCACTTACTGACACGTAACTAAGACTTTCCGAACGAACAAAACTTGCGTACATAGCGATCTCAGCTTTGTGTGCAAAAAAACGTATATCCTTAACTTCCTTAATGTTGTACAAGAATTTTAGACAAATCTCACTTACTGACACGTAACTAAGACATTCCGAACGAACAAAACTTGCGTAAATAGCGATCTCAGCTCTGTGCGCCGAAAAACGTATATCCTCAATTTCATTAACGTTGTACAAGAATTTTCGATTAAACTCACTTACTGACACGTAACTAAGACGTTCCGAACGTACAAGACTTACGTACATGGCGATTTTAACAATGTATGCCGTGAAGCGTTTCTTCTCAATTTCCTTGATGTTGCACAAGAATTTTAGACGATTCTCACTTACTGACACGTAACTAAGACGTTCCGAACGACCAAAACTTGCGTACATAGCGATCTCAGCTTTGTGCGCATAAAAACGTATATCCTCAATTTATTTAACGTTGTACAAGAATTTTCGACTAAACTCACTTACTGACACGTAACTAAGTCGTTCCGAACGAACAAAACTTTCGTACATAGCGATCTCAGCTTTGTGTGCAAAAAAACGTATATCCTTAACTTCCTTAATGTTTTACAAGAATTTTAGACAAATCTCACTTACTGACACGTAACTAAGACATTCCGAACGAACAAAACTTGCGTAAATAGCGATCTCAGCTCTGTGCGCCGAAAAACGTATATCCTCAATTTCATTAACGTTGTACAAGAATTTTCGATAAAACTCACTTACTGACACGTAACTAAGACGTTCCGAACGTACAAGACTTACGTACATAGCGATTTTAACAAGGTATGCCGTGAAGCGGTTCTTCTCAATTTCCTTGATGTTGCACAAGAATTTTAGACGATTCTCACTTACTGACACGTAACTAAGACGTTCCGAACGAACAAATCTTGCGTACATAGCGATTTTAACAATGTATGCCGTGAAGCGGTTCTTCTCAATTTCCTTCATGTTGCACAAGAATTTTAGACAAATCTCACTTACTGACACGTAACTAAGACGTTCCGAACGAACAAAACTTGCGTACATAGCGATTTTAACAATGTATGCCGTCAAGCGGTTCTTCTCAATTTCCTTGATGTTGCACAAGAATTTTAGACAAATCTCACTTACTGACACATAACTAAGAAGTTCCGAACGTACAAAACTTGCATACCTAGCGATTTTAACAATGTATGCCGTGAAGCAGTTCTTCTCAATTTCCTTAATGTTGCACAAGAATTTTAGACAAATCTCACTTACTGACACGTAACTAAGACGTTCCGAACGAACCCAAACTTGCGTACATAGCGATTTTAACAATGAATGCCGTGAAGCGGTTCTTCTCAATTTCCTTGATGTTGCACAAGAATTTTAGACAAATCTCACTTACTGACACGTAACTAAGACGTTCCGAACGAACAAAACTTGCGTACATAGCGATTTTAACAATGTATGCAGTGAAGCGGTTCTTCTCAATTTCCTTGATGTTGCACAAGAAATTTCGACTAAACTCACTTACTGACACGTAACTAAGACGTTCCGAACGACCAAAACTTGCGTACATAGCGATCTCAGCTTTGTGCGCAGAAAAACGTATATCCTCAATTTCCTTGATGTTGCACAAGAATTTTAGACAAATCTCACTTACTGACACGTAACTAAGACGTTTCGAACTTACAAAACTTGCGTACATAGCGATTTTAACAATGTATGCCGTGAAGCAGTTCTTCTCAATTTCTTTGATGTTGCACAAGAATTTTAGACAAATCTCACTTACTGACACGTAACTAAGACGTTCCGAATGAACAAAGCTTGCGTACATAGCGATCTCAGCTTTGTGCGCAAAAAAACGTATATCCTCAATTTCCTTGATGTTGCACAAGAATTTTAGACAGATCTCACTTACTGACACGTAACTAAGACGTTCCAAACGACCAAAACTTGCGTACATAGCGATCTCAGCTTTGTGTGCAGAAAAACGTATATCCTTAACTTCCTTAATGTTGTACAAGAATTTTCGACTAAACTCACTTACTGACACGTAACTAAGACGTTCCGAACGAACAAAACTTGCGTACATAGCGATTTTAACAATGTATGCCGTGAAGCGGTTCTTCTCAATTTCCTTGACGTTGCACATGAATTTTAGACAAATCTCACTTACTGACACGTAACTAAGACGTTCCGAACGACCAAAACTTGCGTACTTAGCGATCTCAGTTTTGTGCGCAGAAAAACGTATATCCTCAGTTTCTTTAACGTTGTACAAGAATTTTCGAATAAACTCACTTACTGACACGTAACTAAGACTTTCCGAACGAACAAAAATTGCGTACATAGCGATCTCAGCTTTGTGTGCAAAAAAACGTATATCCTTAACTTCCTTAATGTTGTACAAGAATTTTAGACAAATCTCACTTACTGACACGTAACTAAGACATTCCGAACGAACAAAACTTGCGTAAATAGCGATCTCAGCTCTGTGCGCCGAAAAACGTATATCCTCAATTTCATTAACGTTGTACAAGAATTTTCGATTAAACTCACTTACTGACACGTAACTAAGACGTTCCGAACGTACAAGACTTACGTACATGGCGATTTTAACAATGTATGCCGTGAAGCGTTTCTTCTCAATTTCCTTGATGTTGCACAAGAATTTTAGACGATTCTCACTTACTGACACGTAACTAAGACGTTCCGAACGAACAAATCTTGCGTACATAGCGATTTTAACAATGTATGCCGTGAAGCGGTTCTTCTCAATTTCCTTCATGTTGCACAAGAATTTTAGACAAATCTCACTTACTGACACGTAACTAAGACGTTCCGAACGAACAAAACTTGCGTGCATAGCGATTTTAACAATGTATGCCGTCAAGCGGTTCTTCTCAATTTCCTTGATGTTGCACAAGAATTTTAGACAAATCTCACTTACTGACACGTAACTAAGACGTTCCGAACGAACAAAACTTGCGTACATAGCGATTTTAACAATGTATGCCGTGAAGCGGTTCTTCTCAATTTCCTTGATGTTGCACAAGAAATTTCGACTAAACTCACTTACTGACACGTAACTAAGACGTTCCGAACGACCAAAACTTGCGTACATAGCGATCTCAGCTTTGTGCGCAGAAAAACGTATATCCTCAATTTCCTTGATGTTGCACAAGAATTTTAGACAAATCTCACTTACTGACACGTAACTAAGACGTTTCGAACTTACAAAACTTGCGTACATAGCGATTTTAACAATGTATGCCGTGAAGCAGTTCTTCTCAATTTCTTTGATGTTGCACAAGAATTTTAGACAAATCTCACTTACTGACACGTAACTAAGACGTTCCGAATGAACAAAGCTTGCGTACATAGCGATCTCAGCTTTGTGCGCAAAAAAACGTATATCCTCAATTTCCTTGATGTTGCACAAGAATTTTAGACAGATCTCACTTACTGACACGTAACTAAGACGTTCCAAACGAACAAAACTTGCGTACATAGCGATCTCAGCTTTGTGTGCAGAAAAACGTATATCCTTAACTTCCTTAATGTTGTACAAGAATTTTCGACTAAACTCACTTACTGACACGTAACTAAGACGTTCCGAACGAACAAAACTTGCGTACATAGCGATTTTAACAATGTATGCCGTGAAGCGGTTCTTCTCAATTTCCTTGATGTTGCACAAGAATTTTAGACAAATCTCACTTACTGACACGTAACTAAGACGTTCCGAACGACCAAAACTTGCGTACTTAGCGATCTCAGCTTTGTGCGCAGAAAAACGTATATCCTCAATTTCTTTAACGTTGTACAAGAATTTTCGAATAAACTCACTTACTGACACGTAACTAAGACTTTCCGAACGAACAAAAATTGCGTACATAGCGATCTCAGCTTTGTGTGCAAAAAAACGTATATCCTTAACTTCCTTAATGTTGTACAAGAATTTTAGACAAATCTCACTTACTGACACGTAACTAAGACATTCCGAACGAACAAAACTTGCGTAAATAGCGATCTCAGCTCTGTGCGCCGAAAAACGTATATCCTCAATTTCATTAACGTTGTACAAGAATTTTCGATTAAACTCACTTACTGACACGTAACTAAGACGTTCCGAACGTACAAGACTTACGTACATGGCGATTTTAACAATGTATGCCGTGAAGCGTTTCTTCTCAATTTCCTTGATGTTGCACAAGAATTTTAGACGATTCTCACTTACTGACACGTAACTAAGACGTTCCGAACGAACAAATCTTGTGTACATAGCGATTTTAACAATGTATGCCGTGAAGCGGTTCTTCTCAATTTCCTTCATGTTGCACAAGAATTTTAGACAAATCTCACTTACTGACACGTAACTAAGACGTTCCGAACGAACAAAACTTGCGTACATAGCGATTTTAACAATGTATGCCGTCAAGCGGTTCTTCTCAATTTCCTTGATGTTGCACAAGAATTTTAGACAAATCTCACTTACTGACACGTAACTAAGACGTTCCGAACGAACGAAACTTGCGTACATAGCGATTTTAACAATGTATGCCGTGAAGCGGTTCTTCTCAATTTCCTTGATGTTGCACAAGAATTTTAGACAAATCTCACTTACTGACACGTAACTAAGACGTTCTGAACGACCAAAACTTGCGTACATAGCGATCTCAGCTTTGTGTGCAAAGAAACGTATATCTTTAACTTCCTTAATGTTGTACAAGAATTTTCGACTAAACTCACTTACTGACACGTAACTAAGACGTTCCGAACGAACAAAACTTGCGTAAATAGCGATCTCAGCTTTGTGCGCCGAAAAACGTATATCCTCAATTTCATTAACGTTGTACAAGAATTTTCGATTAAACTCACTTACTGACACGTAACTAAGACGTTCCGAACGTACAAGACTTACGTACATACCGATTTTAACAATGTATGCCGTGAAGCGGTTCTTCTCAATTTCCTTGATGTTGCACAAGAATTTTAGACGATTCTCACTTACTGACACGTAACTAAGACGTTCCGAACGAACAAAACTTGCGTACATAGCGATTTTAACAATGTATGCCGTGAAGCGGTTCTTCTCAATTTCCTTGACGTTGCACAAGAATTTTAGACAAATCTCACTTACTGACACGTAACTAAGACGTTCTGAACGACCAAAATTTGCGTACATAGCGATCTCAGCTTTGTGCGCAGAAAAACGTATATCCTCAATTTCTTTAACGTTGTACAAGAATTTTCGACTAAACCCACTTACTGACACGTAACTAAGACGTTCCGAACGAACAAAACATGCGTACATAGCGATCTCAGCTTTGTGTGCAAAAAAACGTATATCTTTAACTTCCTTAATGTTGTACAAGAATTTTCGACTAAACTCACTTACTGACACGTAACTAAGACGTTCCGAACGAACAAAACTTGCGTAAATAGCGATCTCAGCTTTGTGCGCCGCAAAACGTATATCCTCAATTTCATTAACGTTGTACAAGAATTTTCGATTAAACTCACTTACTGACACGTAACTAAGACGTTCCGAACGTACAAGACTTACGTACATAGCGATTTTAACAATGTATGCCGTGAAGCGGTTCTTCTCAATTTCCTTGATGTTGCACAAGAATTTTAGACGATTCTCACTTACTGACACGTAACTAAGACGTTCCGAACGAACAAAACTTGCGTACATAGCGATTTTAACAATGTATGCCGTGAAGCGGTTCTTCTCAATTTCCTTGATGTTGCACAAGAATTTTAGACAAATCTCACTTACTGACACGTAACTAAGACGTTCTGAACGACCAAAACATGCGTACATAGCGATCTCAGCTTTGTGCGCAGGAAAACGTATATCCTCAATTTCTTTAACGTTGTACAAGAATATTCGACTAAACTCACTTACTGACACGTAACTAAGACGTTTCGAACGAACAAAACTTGCGTACATACGGATTTTAACAATGTATGCCGTGAAGCAGTTCTTCTCAATTTTCTTGATGTTGCACAAAAATTTTAGACGATTCTCACTTACTGACACGTAACTAAGACGTTGCGAAAGAACAAAACTTGCGTACATAGCGATTTTAACAATGTATGCCGTGAAGCGGTTCTTCTCAATTTCCTTGATGTTGCACAAGGATTTTAGACAAATCTCACTTACTGATACGTAACTAAGACGTTTCGAACGAACAAAACTTGCGTACATAGCGATTTTAACAATGTATGCCGTCAAGCGGTTCTTCTCAATTTCCTTGATGTTGCACAAGAATTTTAGACAATTCTCACTTACTGACACGTAACTAAGACGTTTCGAACGAACAAAACTTGCGTACATAGCGATTTTAACAATGTATGCCGTGAAGCGGTTCTTCTCAATTTCCTTGATGTTGCACAAGAATTTTAGACAAATCTTACTTACTGACACGTAACTAAGACGTTTCGAACTTACAAAACTTGCGTACACAGCGATTTTAACAATGTATGCCGTCAAGCGGTTCTTCTCAATTTCCTTGATGTTGCACAAGAATTTTAGACAAATCTTATTTACTGACACGTAACTAAGACGTTCCGAACGAACAAAACTTGCGTACATAGCGATTTTAACAATGTATGCCGTGAAGCGGTTCTTCTCAATTTCCTTGATGTTGCACAAGAATTTTAGACAAATCTCATTTACTGACACGTAACTAAGATGTTCCGAACGAACAAAACTTGCGTACATAGCGAACACAGCTTTGTGCGTAGAAAAACGTATATCCTCAATTTCCTTGATGTTGCACAAGAATTTTAGACAAATCTCACTTACTGACATGTAACTAAGATGTTCCGAACGAACAAAACTTGCGTACATAGCGATTTTAACAATGTATGCCGTGAAGCGGTTCTTCTCAATTTCCTTGATGTTGCACAAAAATTTTAGACGATTCTCACTTACTGACACGTAACTAAGACGTTCCGAACGAACAAAACTTGCGTAAATAGCGATTTTAACAATGTATGCTGTGAAGCGGTTCTTCTCAATTTCCTTGATGTTGCACAAGAATTTTAGACAAATCTCACTTACTGACACGTAACTAAGACGTTTCGAACTTACAAAACTTGCGTACATAGCGATTTTAACAATGTATGCCGTCAAGCGGTTCTTCTCAATTTCCTTGATGTTGCTCAATAATTTTAGACAATTCTCACTTACTGACACGTAACTAAGACGTTCCGAACGAACAAAACTTGCGTACATAGCAATTTTAACAATGTATGCCGTGAAGCGGTTCTTCTCAACTTCCTTGATGTTGCACAAGAATTTTAGACAAATCTCACATACTGACACGTAACTAAGACGTTCCGAACGAACAAAACTTGCGTACATAGCGATCACAGCTTTGTGCGCAGAAAAACGTATATCCTCAATTTCCTTGATGTTGCACAAGAATATTCGACTAAACTCACTTACTGACACGTAACTAAGACGTTTCGAACGAACAAAACTTGCTTACATACGGATTTTAACAATGTATGCCGTGAAGCAGTTCTTCTCAATTTCCTTGATGTTGCACAAAAATTTTAGACGATTCTCACTTACTGACACGTAACTAAGACGTTCCGAACGAACAAAACTTGCGTAAATAGCGATCTCTGCTTTGTGCGCAGAAAAACGTATATCCTCAATTTCCTTGATGTTGCACATGAATTTTCGACTAAACTCACTTACTGACACGTAACTAAAACGTTCCGAACGAACAAAACTTGCGTACATAGCGATTATAACAATGTATGCCGTCAAACGGTTCTTCTCAATTTCCTTGATGTTGCACAAGAATTTTAGACAATTCTCACTTACTGACACGTAAATAAGATGTTTCGAACGAACAAAACTTGCGTACATAGCGATTTTAACAATGTATGCCGTGAAGCGGTTCTTCTCAATTTCCTTGATGTCGCACAAGAATTTTAGACAAATCTCACTTACTGACACGTAACTAAGACGTTCCGAACGAACAAAACTTGCGTACATAGCGATCGCAGCTTTGTGCGCAGAAAAACGTATATCCTCAATTTCCTTGATGTTGCACAAGAATTTTCAACTAAACTCACTTACTGACACGTAACTAAGACGTTTCGAACGAACAAAACTTGCGTACATACGGATTTTAACAATGTATGCCGTGAAGCAGTTCTCCTCAATTTCCTTGATGTTGCACAAAAATTTTAGACGATTCTCACTTACTGACACGTAACTAAGACGTTCCGAACGAACAAAACTTGCGTAAATAGCGATCTCTGCTTTGTGCGCAGAAAAACGTATATCCTCAATTTCTTTAACGTTGTACAAGAATTTTCGACTAAACTCACTTACTGACACGTAACTAAAACATTCCGAACGAACAAAACTTGCGTACATAGCGATTGTAACAATGTATGCCGTCAAGCGGTTCTTCTCAATTTCCTTGATGTTGCACAAGAATTTTAGACAAATCTCACTTACTGACACGTAACTAAGACGTTTCGAACGAACAAAACTTGCGTACATAGCGATGTTAACAATGTATGCCGTGAAGCGGTTCTTCTCAATTTCCTTGATGTTGCACAAGAATTTTAGACAAATCTCACTTACTGACACGTAACTAAGACGTTTCGAACTTACAAAACTTGCTTACATAGCGATTTTAACAATGTATGCCGTGAAGCGGTTCTTCTCAATTTCCTTGATGTTGCACAAGAATTTTAGACAAATCTCACTTACTGATACGTAACTAAGACGTTCCGAACGAACAAAACTTGCGTACATAGCGATTTTAACAATGTATGCCGTCAAACGGTTCTTCTCAATTTCCTTGATGTTGCACAAGAATTTTAGACAATTCTCACTTACTGACACGTAAATAAGATGTTTCGAACGAACAAAACTTGCGTACATAGCGATTTTAACAATGTATGCCGTGAAGCGGTTCTTCTCAATTTCCTTGATGTCGCACAAGAATTTTAGACAAATCTCACTTACTGACACGTAACTAAGACGTTCCGAACGAACAAAACTTGCGTACATAGCGATCGCAGCTTTGTGCGCAGAAAAACGTATATCCTCAATTTCCTTGATGTTGCACAAGAATTTTCAACTAAACTCACTTACTGACACGTAACTAAGACGTTTCGAACGAACAAAACTTGCGTACATACGGATTTTAACAATGTATGCCGTGAAGCAGTTCTCCTCAATTTCCTTGATGTTGCACAAAAATTTTAGACGATTCTCACTTACTGACACGTAACTAAGACGTTCCGAACGAACAAAACTTGCGTAAATAGCGATCTCTGCTTTGTGCGCAGAAAAACGTATATCCTCAATTTCTTTAACGTTGTACAAGAATTTTCGACTAAACTCACTTACTGACACGTAACTAAAACATTCCGAACGAACAAAACTTGCGTACATAGCGATTTTAACAATGTATGCCGTCAAGCGGTTCTTCTCAATTTCCTTGATGTTGCACAAGAATTTTAGACAAATCTCACTTACTGACACGTAACTAAGACGTTTCGAACGAACAAAACTTGCGTACATAGCGATGTTAACAATGTATGCCGTGAAGCGGTTCTTCTCAATTTCCTTGATGTTGCACAAGAATTTTAGACAAATCTCACTTACTGACACGTAACTAAGACGTTTCGAACTTACAAAACTTGCTTACATAGCGATTTTAACAATGTATGCCGTGAAGCGGTTCTTCTCAATTTCCTTGATGTTGCACAAGAATTTTAGACAAATCTCACTTACTGATACGTAACTAAGACGTTCCGAACGAACAAAACTTGCGTACATAGCGATTTTAACAATGTATGCCGTGAAGCGGTTCTTCTCAATTTCCTTGATGTTGCACAATAATTTTAGACAAATCTCACTTACTGACACGTAACTAAGACGTTTCGAACTTACAAAACTTGCGTACATAGCGATTATAACAATGTATGCCGTGAAGCGGTTCTTCTCAATTTCCTTGATGTTGGACAAGAATTTTAGACAAATCTCACTTACTGACACGTAACTAAGACGTTTCGAACTTACAAAACTTGCGTACATAGCGATTTTAACAATGTATGCCGTGAAGCGGTTCTTCTCAATTTCCTTGATGTTGGACAAGAATTTTAGACAAATCTCACTTACTGACACGTAACTAAGACGTTCCGAAAGAACAAAACTTGCGTACATAGCGATTTTAACAATCTATGCCGTGAAGCGGTTCTTCTCAATTTCCTTGATGTTGCACAAGAATTTTAGACAAATCTCACTTACTGACACGTAACTAAGACGTTCCGAACGTACAAAACTTGCGTACATAGCGATTTTAACAATGTATGCCGTGAAGCGGTTCTTCTCAATTTCCTTGATGTTGGACAAGAATTTTAGACAAATCTCACTTACTGACACGTAACTAAGACGTTCCGAAAGAACAAAAGTTGCGTACATAGCGATTTTAACAATGTATGCCGTGAAGCGGTTCTTCTCAATTTCCTTGATGTCGCACAAGTATTTTAAACAAATCTCACTTACTGACACGTAACTAAGACGTTCCGAACGAACAAAACTTGCGTAAATAGCGATCTCTGCTTTGTGCGCAGAAAAACGTATATCCTCAATTTCTTTAACGTTGTACAAGAATTTTCGATTAAACTCACTTACTGAAACGTAACTAAGACGTACCGAACAAACAAAACTTGCGTACATAGCGATTTTAACATTGTATGCCGTGAAGTGGTTCTTCTCAATTTCCTTGATGTTGCACAGAAATTTCGACTAAACTCACTTACTGACACGTAACTAAAACGTTTCGAACGAACAAAACTTGCGTACATAGCGATTTTAACCATGTATGCCGTGAAGCGGTTCTTCTCAATTTCCTTGATGTCGCACAAGAATTTTAGACAAATCTCACTTACTGACACGTAACTAAGATGTTTCGAACGACCAAAACATGCGTACATAGCGATCTCAGCTTTGTGCGCAGAAAAACTTATATCCTTAATTTCTTTAACGTTTTACAAGAATTTTAGATTAAACTCACTTACTGACACGTAACTAAGAAGTTCCGAACGTACAAAACTTGCGTACATAGCGATTTTAACAATGTATGCCGTGAAGCGGTTCTTCTCAATTTCCTTGATGTTGCATAGAAATTTTCGACTAAACTCACTTACTGACACGTAACTACGACGTTCCGAACGAACAAAACTTGCGTACATAGCGATTTTAACAATGAATGCCGTGAAGCGGTACTTCTCAATTTCCTTGATGTTGCACAAGAATTTTAGACAAATCTCACTTAATGACACGTAACTAAGACGTTCCGAACGAACAAAACTTGCGCAAATAGTGATCTCTGCTTTGTGCGCAGAAAAACGTATATCCTCAATTTCTTTAACGTTGTACAGGAATTTTCGACTAAACTCACTTACTGACACGTAACTAAAACGTTCCGAACGAACAAAACTTGCGTACATAGCGATTTTAACAATGTACGCCGTCAAGCGGTTCTTCTCAATTTCCTTGATGTTGCACAAGAATTTTAGACAATTTTCACTTACTGACACGTAACTAAGACGTTTCGAAAGAACAAAACTTGCGTACATAGCGATTTTAACAATGTATGCCGTGAAGCGGTTCTTCTCAATTTCCTTGATGTTGCACAAGGATTTTAGACAAATCTCACTTACTGATACGTAACTAAGACGTTTCGAACTTACAAAACTTGCGTACATAGCGATTTTAACAATGTATGCCGTCAAGCGGTTCTTCTCAATTTCCTTGATGTTGCACAAGAATTTTAGACAATTCTCACTTACTGACACGTAACTAAGACGTTCCGAACGAACAAAACTTGCGCAAATAGCGATCTCAGCTTTGTGCGCAGAAAAACGTATATCCTTAATTTCTTTCACGTTGTACAAGAATTTTAGATTAAACTCACTTACTGACACGTAACTAAGAAGTTCCGAACGTACAAAACTTGCGTACATAGCGATTTTAACAATGTATGCCGTGAAGCGGTTCTTCTCAATTTCTTTAACGTTGTAAAAGAATTTTCGATTAAACTCACTTACTGACATGTAACTAAGACGTTCCGAACGAACAAAACTTGCGTACATAGCGATCTCAAATTTGTGCGCAGAAAAACGTATATCCTCAATTTCCTTGATGTTGCGCAAGAATTTTAGACAAATCTCATTTACTGACACGTAACTAAGACGTTTCGAACGACCAAAACATGCGTACATAGCGATCTCAGCTTTGTGCGAAGAAAAAAGTATATCCTCAATTTCTTTAACGTTGTACAAGAATTTTCGACTAAACTCACTTACTGACACGTAACTAAGACGTTCCGAACGAACAAAACTTGCGTACATAGCGAGCACAGCTTTGTGCATAGAAAAACGTATATCCTCAAATTCCTTGATGTTGCACAAGAATTTTAGACAAATCTCACTTACTGACACGTAACTAAGACGTTCCGAACGACCAAAACTTGCGTACATAGCGATCTCAGCTTTGTGCGCAGGAAAACGTATATCCTCAATTTCTTTAACGTTGTACAAGAATATTCGACTAAACTCACTTACTGACACGTAACTAAGACGTTCCGAACGAACAAAACTTGCGTACATAGCGATCTCAGCTTTGTGCTCAGAAAAACGTATATCCTCAATTTCTTTAACGTTGTACAAGAATTTTCGACTAAACTCACTTACTGACACGTAACTAAAACGTCCCGAACGAACAAAATTTGCGTACATAGCGATTTAAACAATGTATGCCGTCAAGCGGTTCTTCTCAATTTCCTTGATGTTGCACAAGAATTTTAGACAATTCTCACTTACTGACACGTAACTAAGACGTTTCGAACGAACAAAACTTGCGTACATAGCGATTTTAACAATGTATGCCGTGAAGCGGTTCTTCTCAATTTCCTTGATGTTGCACAAGAATTTTAGACAAATCTTACTTACTGACACGTAACTAAGACGTTTCGAACTTACAAAACTTGCGTACATAGCGATTTTAACAATGTATGCCGTGAAGCGGTTCTTCTCAATTTGCTTGATGTTGGACAAGAATTTTAGACAAATCTCACTTACTGACACGTAACTAAGACGTTCCGAAAGAACAAAACTTGCGTACATAGCGATTTTAACAATCTATGCCGTGAAGCGGTTCTTCTCAATTTCCTTGATGTTGCACAAGAATTTTAGACAAATCTCACTTACTGACACGTAACTAAGACGTTCCGAACGTACAAAACTTGCGTACATAGCGATTTTAACAATGTATGCCGTGAAGCGGTTCTTCTCAATTTCCTTGATGTTGGACAAGAATTTTAGACAAATCTCACTTACTGACACGTAACTAAGACGTTCCGAAAGAACAAAAGTTGCGTACATAGCGATTTTAACAATGTATGCCGTGAAGCGGTTCTTCTCAATTTCCTTGATGTCGCACAAGTATTTTAAACAAATCTCACTTACTGACACGTAACTAAGACGTTCCGAACGAACAAAACTTGCGTAAATAGCGATCTCTGCTTTGTGCGCAGAAAAACGTATATCCTCAATTTCTTTAACGTTGTACAAGAATTTTCGATTAAACTCACTTACTGAAACGTAACTAAGACGTACCGAACAAACAAAACTTGCGTACATAGCGATTTTAACATTGTATGCCGTGAAGTGGTTCTTCTCAATTTCCTTGATGTTGCACAGAAATTTCGACTAAACTCACTTACTGACACGTAACTAAAACGTTTCGAACGAACAAAACTTGCGTACATAGCGATTTTAACCATGTATGCCGTGAAGCGGTTCTTCTCAATTTCCTTGATGTCGCACAAGAATTTTAGACAAATCTCACTTACTGACACGTAACTAAGACGTTTCGAACGACCAAAACATGCGTACATAGCGATCTCAGCTTTGTGCGCAGAAAAACTTATATCCTTAATTTCTTTAACGTTTTACAAGAATTTTAGATTAAACTCACTTACTGACACGTAACTAAGAAGTTCCGAACGTACAAAACTTGCGTACATAGCGATTTTAACAATGTATGCCGTGAAGCGGTTCTTCTCAATTTCCTTGATGTTGCATAGAAATTTTCGACTAAACTCACTTACTGACACGTAACTACGACGTTCCGAACGAACAAAACTTGCGTACATAGCGATTTTAACAATGAATGCCGTGAAGCGGTACTTCTCAATTTCCTTGATGTTGCACAAGAATTTTAGACAAATCTCACTTAATGACACGTAACTAAGACGTTCCGAACGAACAAAACTTGCGCAAATAGTGATCTCTGCTTTGTGCGCAGAAAAACGTATATCCTCAATTTCTTTAACGTTGTACAGGAATTTTCGACTAAACTCACTTACTGACACGTAACTAAAACGTTCCGAACGAACAAAACTTGCGTACATAGCGATTTTAACAATGTACGCCGTCAAGCGGTTCTTCTCAATTTCCTTGATGTTGCACAAGTATTTTAAACAAATCTCACTTACTGACACGTAACTAAGACGTTCCGAACGAACAAAACTTGCGTAAATAGCGATCTCTGCTTTGTGCGCAGAAAAACGTATATCCTCAATTTCTTTAACGTTGTACAAGAATTTTCGATTAAACTCACTTACTGAAACGTAACTAAGACGTTCCGAACAAACAAAACTTGCGTACATAGCGATTTTAACATTGTATGCCGTGAAGTGGTTCTTCTCAATTTCCTTGATGTTGCACAGAAATTTCGACTAAACTCACTTACTGACACGTAACTAAAACGTTTCGAACGAACAAAACTTGCGTACATAGCGATTTTAACCATGTATGCCGTGAAGCGGTTCTTCTCAATTTCCTTGATGTCGCACAAGAATTTTAGACAAATCTCACTTACTGACACGTAACTAAGACGTTTCGAACGACCAAAACATGCGTACATAGCGATCTCAGCTTTGTGCGCAGAAAAACTTATATCCTTAATTTCTTTAACGTTTTACAAGAATTTTAGATTAAACTCACTTACTGACACGTAACTAAGAAGTTCCGAACGTACAAAACTTGCGTACATAGCGATTTTAACAATGTATGCCGTGAAGCGGTTCTTCTCAATTTCCTTGATGTTGCATAGAAATTTTCGACTAAACTCACTTACTGACACGTAACTACGACGTTCCGAACGAACAAAACTTGCGTACATAGCGATTTTAACAATGAATGCCGTGAAGCGGTACTTCTCAATTTCCTTGATGTTGCACAAGAATTTTAGACAAATCTCACTTACTGACACGTAACTAAGACGTTTCGAACTTACAAAACTTGCTTACATAGCGATTTTAACAATGTATGCCGTGAAGCGGTTCTTCTCAATTTCCTTGATGTTGCACAAGAATTTTAGACAAATCTCACTTACTGATACGTAACTAAGACGTTCCGAACGAACAAAACTTGCGTACATAGCGATTTTAACAATGTATGCCGTGAAGCGGTTCTTCTCAATTTCCTTGATGTTGCACAATAATTTTAGACAAATCTCACTTACTGACACGTAACTAAGAAGTTCCGAACGTACAAAACTTGCGTACATAGCGATTTTAACAATGTATGCCGTGAAGCGGTTCTTCTCAATTTCCTTGATGTTGCATAGAAATTTTCGACTAAACTCACTTACTGACACGTAACTACGACGTTCCGAACGAACAAAACTTGCGTACATAGCGATTTTAACAATGAATGCCGTGAAGCGGTTCTTCTCAATTTCCTTGATGTTGCACAATAATTTTAGACAAATCTCACTTAATGACACGTAACTAAGACGTTCCGAACGAACAAAACTTGCGCAAATAGTGATCTCTGCTTTGTGCGCAGAAAAACGTATATCCTCAATTTCTTTAACGTTGTACAGGAATTTTCGACTAAACTCACTTACTGACACGTAACTAAAACGTTCCGAACGAACAAAACTTGCGTACATAGCGATTTTAACAATGTACGCCGTCAAGCGGTTCTTCTCAATTTCCTTGATGTTGCACAAGAATTTTAGACTATTTTCACTTACTGACACGTAACTAAGACGTTTCGAAAGAACAAAACTTGCGTACATAGCGATTTTAACAATGTATGCCGTGAAGCGGTTCTTCTCAATTTCCTTGATGTTGCACAAGGATTTTAGACAAATCTCACTTACTGATACGTAACTAAGACGTTTCGAACTTACAAAACTTGCGTACATAGCGATTTTAACAAGGTATGCCGTCAAGCGGTTCTTCTCAATTTCCTTGATGTTGCACAAGAATTTTAGACAATTCTCACTTACTGACACGTAACTAAGACGTTCCGAACGAACAAAACTTGCGCAAATAGCGATCTCAGCTTTGTGCGCAGAAAAACGTATATCCTTAATTTCTTTCACGTTGTACAAGAATTTTAGATTAAACTCACTTACTGACACGTAACTAAGAAGTTCCGAACGTACAAAACTTGCGTACATAGCGATTTTAACAATGTATGCCGTGAAGCGGTTCTTCTCAATTTCTTTAACGTTGTAAAAGAATTTTCGATTAAACTCACTTACTGACATGTAACTAAGACGTTCCGAACGAACAAAACTTGCGTACATAGCGATCTCAAATTTGTGCGCAGAAAAACGTATATCCTCAATTTCCTTGATGTTGCGCAAGAATTTTAGACAAATCTCATTTACTGACACGTAACTAAGACGTTTCGAACGACCAAAACATGCGTACATAGCGATCTCAGCTTTGTGCGAAGAAAAAAGTATATCCTCAATTTCTTTAACGTTGTACAAGAATTTTCGACTAAACTCACTTACTGACACGTAACTAAGACGTTCCGAACGACCAAAACTTGCGTACATAGCGATCTCAGCTTTGTGCGCAGAAAAACGTATATCCTTAACTTCCTTAATGTTGTACAAGAATTTTCGACTAAACTCACTTAATGACACGTAACTAAGATGTTCCGAACGAACAAAACTTGCGTAAATAGCGATGTCTGCTCTGTGCGCAGAAAAACGTATATCCTCTGTTTCTTTAACGTTGCACAAGAATTTTAGACAATTCTCACTTACTGACACGTAACTAAGACGTTTCGAACGAACAAAACTTGCGTACATAGCGATTTTAACATTGTATGCCGTGAAGCGGTTCTTCTCAATTTCCTTGATGTCGCACAAGAATTTTAGACAAATCTCACTTACTGACACGTAACTAAGACGTTCCGAACGAACAAAACTTGCGTACATAGCGATCTCAACTTTGTGCGCAGAAAAACGTATATCCTCAATTTCCTTGATGTTGCGCAAGAATTTTAGACAAATCTCATTTACTGACACGTAACTAAGACGTTTCGAACGACCAAAACATGCGTACATAGCGATCTCAGCTTTGTGCGAAGAAAAACGTATATCCTCAATTTCTTTAACGTTGTACAAGAATTTTCGACTAAACTCACTTACTGACACGTAACTAAGACGTTCCGAACGACCAAAACTTGCGTACATAGCGATCTCAGCTTTGTGCGCAGAAAAACGTATATCCTTAACTTCCTTAATGTTGTACAAGAATTTTCGACTAAACTCACTTAATGACACGTAACTAAGATGTTACGAACGAACAAAACTTGCGTAAATAGCGATCTCTGCTTTGTGCGCAGAAAAACGTATATCCTCTATTTCCTTAACGTTGTACAAGAATTTTCGACTAAACTCACTTACTGACACGTAACTAAGACGTTCCGAACGAACAAAACTTGCGCACATAACGATTTTAACAATGTATGCCGTGAAGCGGTTCTTCTCAATTTTTTCGATGTTGCACAAGAATTTTAGACAATTCTCACTTACTGACACGTAACTAAGACGTTCCGAACGAACAAAACTTGCGTACATAGCGATTTTAACAATGTATGCCGTGAAGCGGTTCTTCTCAATTTCCTTGATGTTGCACAAGAATTTTAGACAAATCTCACTTACTGACACGTAACTAAGACGTTCCGAACGAACAAAACTTGCGTACATAGCGATCTCAGCTTTGTGCGCAGAAAAACGTATATCCTCAATTTCCTTGATGTTGCACAAGAATTTTCGACTAAACTCACTTACTGACACGTAACTAAAACGTTCCGAACGAACAAAACTTGCGTACATAGCGATTTTAACAATGTATGCCGTGAAGCGGTTCTTCTCAATTTCCTTGATGTTGCACAATAATTTTAGACAAATCTCACTTACTGACACGTAACTAAGAAGTTCCGAACGTACAAAACTTGCGTACATAGCGATTTTAACAATGTATGCCGTGAAGCGGTTCTTCTCAATTTCCTTGATGTTGCATAGAAATTTTCGACTAAACTCACTTACTGACACGTAACTACGACGTTCCGAACGAACAAAACTTGCGTACATAGCGATTTTAACAATGAATGCCGTGAAGCGGTTCTTCTCAATTTCCTTGATGTTGCACAATAATTTTAGACAAATCTCACTTAATGACACGTAACTAAGACGTTCCGAACGAACAAAACTTGCGCAAATAGTGATCTCTGCTTTGTGCGCAGAAAAACGTATATCCTCAATTTCTTTAACGTTGTACAGGAATTTTCGACTAAACTCACTTACTGACACGTAACTAAAACGTTCCGAACGAACAAAACTTGCGTACATAGCGATTTTAACAATGTACGCCGTCAAGCGGTTCTTCTCAATTTCCTTGATGTTGCACAAGAATTTTAGACTATTTTCACTTACTGACACGTAACTAAGACGTTTCGAAAGAACAAAACTTGCGTACATAGCGATTTTAACAATGTATGCCGTGAAGCGGTTCTTCTCAATTTCCTTGATGTTGCACAAGGATTTTAGACAAATCTCACTTACTGATACGTAACTAAGACGTTTCGAACTTACAAAACTTGCGTACATAGCGATTTTAACAAGGTATGCCGTCAAGCGGTTCTTCTCAATTTCCTTGATGTTGCACAAGAATTTTAGACAATTCTCACTTACTGACACGTAACTAAGACGTTCCGAACGAACAAAACTTGCGCAAATAGCGATCTCAGCTTTGTGCGCAGAAAAACGTATATCCTTAATTTCTTTCACGTTGTACAAGAATTTTAGATTAAACTCACTTACTGACACGTAACTAAGAAGTTCCGAACGTACAAAACTTGCGTACATAGCGATTTTAACAATGTATGCCGTGAAGCGGTTCTTCTCAATTTCTTTAACGTTGTAAAAGAATTTTCGATTAAACTCACTTACTGACATGTAACTAAGACGTTCCGAACGAACAAAACTTGCGTACATAGCGATCTCAAATTTGTGCGCAGAAAAACGTATATCCTCAATTTCCTTGATGTTGCGCAAGAATTTTAGACAAATCTCATTTACTGACACGTAACTAAGACGTTTCGAACGACCAAAACATGCGTACATAGCGATCTCAGCTTTGTGCGAAGAAAAAAGTATATCCTCAATTTCTTTAACGTTGTACAAGAATTTTCGACTAAACTCACTTACTGACACGTAACTAAGACGTTCCGAACGACCAAAACTTGCGTACATAGCGATCTCAGCTTTGTGCGCAGAAAAACGTATATCCTTAACTTCCTTAATGTTGTACAAGAATTTTCGACTAAACTCACTTAATGACACGTAACTAAGATGTTCCGAACGAACAAAACTTGCGTAAATAGCGATGTCTGCTCTGTGCGCAGAAAAACGTATATCCTCTGTTTCTTTAACGTTGCACAAGAATTTTAGACAATTCTCACTTACTGACACGTAACTAAGACGTTTCGAACGAACAAAACTTGCGTACATAGCGATTTTAACATTGTATGCCGTGAAGCGGTTCTTCTCAATTTCCTTGATGTCGCACAAGAATTTTAGACAAATCTCACTTACTGACACGTAACTAAGACGTTCCGAACGAACAAAACTTGCGTACATAGCGATCTCAACTTTGTGCGCAGAAAAACGTATATCCTCAATTTCCTTGATGTTGCGCAAGAATTTTAGACAAATCTCATTTACTGACACGTAACTAAGACGTTTCGAACGACCAAAACATGCGTACATAGCGATCTCAGCTTTGTGCGAAGAAAAACGTATATCCTCAATTTCTTTAACGTTGTACAAGAATTTTCGACTAAACTCACTTACTGACACGTAACTAAGACGTTCCGAACGACCAAAACTTGCGTACATAGCGATCTCAGCTTTGTGCGCAGAAAAACGTATATCCTTAACTTCCTTAATGTTGTACAAGAATTTTCGACTAAACTCACTTAATGACACGTAACTAAGATGTTCCGAACGAACAAAACTTGCGTAAATAGCGATGTCTGCTCTGTGCGCAGAAAAACGTATATCCTCTGTTTCTTTAACGTTGCACAAGAATTTTAGACAATTCTCACTTACTGACACGTAACTAAGAAGTTCCGAACGTACAAAACTTGCGTACATAGCGATTTTAACAATGTATGCCGTGAAGCGGTTCTTCTCAATTTCTTTAACGTTGTAAAAGAATTTTCGATTAAACTCACTTACTGACATGTAACTAAGACGTTCCGAACGAACAAAACTTGCGTACATAGCGATCTCAAATTTGTGCGCAGAAAAACGTATATCCTCAATTTCCTTGATGTTGCGCAAGAATTTTAGACAAATCTCATTTACTGACACGTAACTAAGACGTTTCGAACGACCAAAACATGCGTACATAGCGATCTCAGCTTTGTGCGAAGAAAAAAGTATATCCTCAATTTCTTTAACGTTGTACAAGAATTTTCGACTAAACTCACTTACTGACACGTAACTAAGACGTTCCGAACGACCAAAACTTGCGTACATAGCGATCTCAGCTTTGTGCGCAGAAAAACGTATATCCTTAACTTCCTTAATGTTGTACAAGAATTTTCGACTAAACTCACTTAATGACACGTAACTAAGATGTTCCGAACGAACAAAACTTGCGTAAATAGCGATGTCTGCTCTGTGCGCAGAAAAACGTATATCCTCTGTTTCTTTAACGTTGCACAAGAATTTTAGACAATTCTCACTTACTGACACGTAACTAAGACGTTTCGAACGAACAAAACTTGCGTACATAGCGATTTTAACATTGTATGCCGTGAAGCGGTTCTTCTCAATTTCCTTGATGTCGCACAAGAATTTTAGACAAATCTCACTTACTGACACGTAACTAAGACGTTCCGAACGAACAAAACTTGCGTACATAGCGATCTCAACTTTGTGCGCAGAAAAACGTATATCCTCAATTTCCTTGATGTTGCGCAAGAATTTTAGACAAATCTCATTTACTGACACGTAACTAAGACGTTTCGAACGACCAAAACATGCGTACATAGCGATCTCAGCTTTGTGCGAAGAAAAACGTATATCCTCAATTTCTTTAACGTTGTACAAGAATTTTCGACTAAACTCACTTACTGACACGTAACTAAGACGTTCCGAACGACCAAAACTTGCGTACATAGCGATCTCAGCTTTGTGCGCAGAAAAACGTATATCCTTAACTTCCTTAATGTTGTACAAGAATTTTCGACTAAACTCACTTAATGACACGTAACTAAGATGTTACGAACGAACAAAACTTGCGTAAATAGCGATCTCTGCTTTGTGCGCAGAAAAACGTATATCCTCTATTTCCTTAACGTTGTACAAGAATTTTCGACTAAACTCACTTACTGACACGTAACTAAGACGTTCCGAACGAACAAAACTTGCGCACATAACGATTTTAACAATGTATGCCGTGAAGCGGTTCTTCTCAATTTTTTCGATGTTGCACAAGAATTTTAGACAATTCTCACTTACTGACACGTAACTAAGACGTTCCGAACGAACAAAACTTGCGTACATAGCGATTTTAACAATGTATGCCGTGAAGCGGTTCTTCTCAATTTCCTTGATGTTGCACAAGAATTTTAGACAAATCTCACTTACTGACACGTAACTAAGACGTTCCGAACGAACAAAACTTGCGTACATAGCGATCTCAGCTTTGTGCGCAGAAAAACGTATATCCTCAATTTCCTTGATGTTGCACAAGAATTTTCGACTAAACTCACTTACTGACACGTAACTAAAACGTTCCGAACGAACAAAACTTGCGTACATAGCGATTTTAACAATGTATGCCGTGAAGCGGTTCTTCTCAATTTCCTTGATGTTGCACAATAATTTTAGACAAATCTCACTTACTGACACGTAACTAAGAAGTTCCGAACGTACAAAACTTGCGTACATAGCGATTTTAACAATGTATGCCGTGAAGCGGTTCTTCTCAATTTCCTTGATGTTGCATAGAAATTTTCGACTAAACTCACTTACTGACACGTAACTACGACGTTCCGAACGAACAAAACTTGCGTACATAGCGATTTTAACAATGAATGCCGTGAAGCGGTTCTTCTCAATTTCCTTGATGTTGCACAATAATTTTAGACAAATCTCACTTAATGACACGTAACTAAGACGTTCCGAACGAACAAAACTTGCGCAAATAGTGATCTCTGCTTTGTGCGCAGAAAAACGTATATCCTCAATTTCTTTAACGTTGTACAGGAATTTTCGACTAAACTCACTTACTGACACGTAACTAAAACGTTCCGAACGAACAAAACTTGCGTACATAGCGATTTTAACAATGTACGCCGTCAAGCGGTTCTTCTCAATTTCCTTGATGTTGCACAAGAATTTTAGACTATTTTCACTTACTGACACGTAACTAAGACGTTTCGAAAGAACAAAACTTGCGTACATAGCGATTTTAACAATGTATGCCGTGAAGCGGTTCTTCTCAATTTCCTTGATGTTGCACAAGGATTTTAGACAAATCTCACTTACTGATACGTAACTAAGACGTTTCGAACTTACAAAACTTGCGTACATAGCGATTTTAACAAGGTATGCCGTCAAGCGGTTCTTCTCAATTTCCTTGATGTTGCACAAGAATTTTAGACAATTCTCACTTACTGACACGTAACTAAGACGTTCCGAACGAACAAAACTTGCGCAAATAGCGATCTCAGCTTTGTGCGCAGAAAAACGTATATCCTTAATTTCTTTCACGTTGTACAAGAATTTTAGATTAAACTCACTTACTGACACGTAACTAAGAAGTTCCGAACGTACAAAACTTGCGTACATAGCGATTTTAACAATGTATGCCGTGAAGCGGTTCTTCTCAATTTCTTTAACGTTGTAAAAGAATTTTCGATTAAACTCACTTACTGACATGTAACTAAGACGTTCCGAACGAACAAAACTTGCGTACATAGCGATCTCAACTTTGTGCGCAGAAAAACGTATATCCTCAATTTCCTTGATGTTGCGCAAGAATTTTAGACAAATCTCATTTACTGACACGTAACTAAGACGTTTCGAACGACCAAAACATGCGTACATAGCGATCTCAGCTTTGTGCGAAGAAAAACGTATATCCTCAATTTCTTTAACGTTGTACAAGAATTTTCGACTAAACTCACTTACTGACACGTAACTAAGACGTTCCGAACGACCAAAACTTGCGTACATAGCGATCTCAGCTTTGTGCGCAGAAAAACGTATATCCTTAACTTCCTTAATGTTGTACAAGAATTTTCGACTAAACTCACTTAATGACACGTAACTAAGATGTTACGAACGAACAAAACTTGCGTAAATAGCGATCTCTGCTTTGTGCGCAGAAAAACGTATATCCTCTATTTCCTTAACGTTGTACAAGAATTTTCGACTAAACTCACTTACTGACACGTAACTAAGACGTTCCGAACGAACAAAACTTGCGCACATAACGATTTTAACAATGTATGCCGTGAAGCGGTTCTTCTCAATTTTTTCGATGTTGCACAAGAATTTTAGACAATTCTCACTTACTGACACGTAACTAAGACGTTCCGAACGAACAAAACTTGCGTACATAGCGATTTTAACAATGTATGCCGTGAAGCGGTTCTTCTCAATTTCCTTGATGTTGCACAAGAATTTTAGACAAATCTCACTTACTGACACGTAACTAAGACGTTCCGAACGAACAAAACTTGCGTACATAGCGATCTCAGCTTTGTGCGCAGAAAAACGTATATCCTCAATTTCCTTGATGTTGCACAAGAATTTTCGACTAAACTCACTTACTGACACGTAACTAAAACGTTCCGAACGAACAAAACTTGCGTACATAGCGATTTTAACAATGTATGCCGTGAAGCGGTTCTTCTCAATTTCCTTGATGTTGCACAATAATTTTAGACAAATCTCACTTACTGACACGTAACTAAGAAGTTCCGAACGTACAAAACTTGCGTACATAGCGATTTTAACAATGTATGCCGTGAAGCGGTTCTTCTCAATTTCCTTGATGTTGCATAGAAATTTTCGACTAAACTCACTTACTGACACGTAACTACGACGTTCCGAACGAACAAAACTTGCGTACATAGCGATTTTAACAATGAATGCCGTGAAGCGGTTCTTCTCAATTTCCTTGATGTTGCACAATAATTTTAGACAAATCTCACTTAATGACACGTAACTAAGACGTTCCGAACGAACAAAACTTGCGCAAATAGTGATCTCTGCTTTGTGCGCAGAAAAACGTATATCCTCAATTTCTTTAACGTTGTACAGGAATTTTCGACTAAACTCACTTACTGACACGTAACTAAAACGTTCCGAACGAACAAAACTTGCGTACATAGCGATTTTAACAATGTACGCCGTCAAGCGGTTCTTCTCAATTTCCTTGATGTTGCACAAGAATTTTAGACTATTTTCACTTACTGACACGTAACTAAGACGTTTCGAAAGAACAAAACTTGCGTACATAGCGATTTTAACAATGTATGCCGTGAAGCGGTTCTTCTCAATTTCCTTGATGTTGCACAAGGATTTTAGACAAATCTCACTTACTGATACGTAACTAAGACGTTTCGAACTTACAAAACTTGCGTACATAGCGATTTTAACAAGGTATGCCGTCAAGCGGTTCTTCTCAATTTCCTTGATGTTGCACAAGAATTTTAGACAATTCTCACTTACTGACACGTAACTAAGACGTTCCGAACGAACAAAACTTGCGCAAATAGCGATCTCAGCTTTGTGCGCAGAAAAACGTATATCCTTAATTTCTTTCACGTTGTACAAGAATTTTAGATTAAACTCACTTACTGACACGTAACTAAGAAGTTCCGAACGTACAAAACTTGCGTACATAGCGATTTTAACAATGTATGCCGTGAAGCGGTTCTTCTCAATTTCTTTAACGTTGTAAAAGAATTTTCGATTAAACTCACTTACTGACATGTAACTAAGACGTTCCGAACGAACAAAACTTGCGTACATAGCGATCTCAACTTTGTGCGCAGAAAAACGTATATCCTCAATTTCCTTGATGTTGCGCAAGAATTTTAGACAAATCTCATTTACTGACACGTAACTAAGACGTTTCGAACGACCAAAACATGCGTACATAGCGATCTCAGCTTTGTGCGAAGAAAAACGTATATCCTCAATTTCTTTAACGTTGTACAAGAATTTTCGACTAAACTCACTTACTGACACGTAACTAAGACGTTCCGAACGACCAAAACTTGCGTACATAGCGATCTCAGCTTTGTGCGCAGAAAAACGTATATCCTTAACTTCCTTAATGTTGTACAAGAATTTTCGACTAAACTCACTTAATGACACGTAACTAAGATGTTACGAACGAACAAAACTTGCGTAAATAGCGATCTCTGCTTTGTGCGCAGAAAAACGTATATCCTCTATTTCCTTAACGTTGTACAAGAATTTTCGACTAAACTCACTTACTGACACGTAACTAAGACGTTCCGAACGAACAAAACTTGCGCACATAACGATTTTAACAATGTATGCCGTGAAGCGGTTCTTCTCAATTTTTTCGATGTTGCACAAGAATTTTAGACAATTCTCACTTACTGACACGTAACTAAGACGTTCCGAACGAACAAAACTTGCGTACATAGCGATTTTAACAATGTATGCCGTGAAGCGGTTCTTCTCAATTTCCTTGATGTTGCACAAGAATTTTAGACAAATCTCACTTACTGACACGTAACTAAGACGTTCCGAACGAACAAAACTTGCGTACATAGCGATCTCAGCTTTGTGCGCAGAAAAACGTATATCCTCAATTTCCTTGATGTTGCACAAGAATTTTCGACTAAACTCACTTACTGACACGTAACTAAAACGTTCCGAACGAACAAAACTTGCGTACATAGCGATTTTAACAATGTATGCCGTGAAGCGGTTCTTCTCAATTTCCTTGATGTTGCACAATAATTTTAGACAAATCTCACTTACTGACACGTAACTAAGAAGTTCCGAACGTACAAAACTTGCGTACATAGCGATTTTAACAATGTATGCCGTGAAGCGGTTCTTCTCAATTTCCTTGATGTTGCATAGAAATTTTCGACTAAACTCACTTACTGACACGTAACTACGACGTTCCGAACGAACAAAACTTGCGTACATAGCGATTTTAACAATGAATGCCGTGAAGCGGTTCTTCTCAATTTCCTTGATGTTGCACAATAATTTTAGACAAATCTCACTTAATGACACGTAACTAAGACGTTCCGAACGAACAAAACTTGCGCAAATAGTGATCTCTGCTTTGTGCGCAGAAAAACGTATATCCTCAATTTCTTTAACGTTGTACAGGAATTTTCGACTAAACTCACTTACTGACACGTAACTAAAACGTTCCGAACGAACAAAACTTGCGTACATAGCGATTTTAACAATGTACGCCGTCAAGCGGTTCTTCTCAATTTCCTTGATGTTGCACAAGAATTTTAGACTATTTTCACTTACTGACACGTAACTAAGACGTTTCGAAAGAACAAAACTTGCGTACATAGCGATTTTAACAATGTATGCCGTGAAGCGGTTCTTCTCAATTTCCTTGATGTTGCACAAGGATTTTAGACAAATCTCACTTACTGATACGTAACTAAGACGTTTCGAACTTACAAAACTTGCGTACATAGCGATTTTAACAAGGTATGCCGTCAAGCGGTTCTTCTCAATTTCCTTGATGTTGCACAAGAATTTTAGACAATTCTCACTTACTGACACGTAACTAAGACGTTCCGAACGAACAAAACTTGCGCAAATAGCGATCTCAGCTTTGTGCGCAGAAAAACGTATATCCTTAATTTCTTTCACGTTGTACAAGAATTTTAGATTAAACTCACTTACTGACACGTAACTAAGAAGTTCCGAACGTACAAAACTTGCGTACATAGCGATTTTAACAATGTATGCCGTGAAGCGGTTCTTCTCAATTTCTTTAACGTTGTAAAAGAATTTTCGATTAAACTCACTTACTGACATGTAACTAAGACGTTCCGAACGAACAAAACTTGCGTACATAGCGATCTCAACTTTGTGCGCAGAAAAACGTATATCCTCAATTTCCTTGATGTTGCGCAAGAATTTTAGACAAATCTCATTTACTGACACGTAACTAAGACGTTTCGAACGACCAAAACATGCGTACATAGCGATCTCAGCTTTGTGCGAAGAAAAACGTATATCCTCAATTTCTTTAACGTTGTACAAGAATTTTCGACTAAACTCACTTACTGACACGTAACTAAGACGTTCCGAACGACCAAAACTTGCGTACATAGCGATCTCAGCTTTGTGCGCAGAAAAACGTATATCCTTAACTTCCTTAATGTTGTACAAGAATTTTCGACTAAACTCACTTAATGACACGTAACTAAGATGTTACGAACGAACAAAACTTGCGTAAATAGCGATCTCTGCTTTGTGCGCAGAAAAACGTATATCCTCTATTTCCTTAACGTTGTACAAGAATTTTCGACTAAACTCACTTACTGACACGTAACTAAGACGTTCCGAACGAACAAAACTTGCGCACATAACGATTTTAACAATGTATGCCGTGAAGCGGTTCTTCTCAATTTTTTCGATGTTGCACAAGAATTTTAGACAATTCTCACTTACTGACACGTAACTAAGACGTTCCGAACGAACAAAACTTGCGTACATAGCGATTTTAACAATGTATGCCGTGAAGCGGTTCTTCTCAATTTCCTTGATGTTGCACAAGAATTTTAGACAAATCTCACTTACTGACACGTAACTAAGACGTTCCGAACGAACAAAACTTGCGTACATAGCGATCTCAGCTTTGTGCGCAGAAAAACGTATATCCTCAATTTCCTTGATGTTGCACAAGAATTTTCGACTAAACTCACTTACTGACACGTAACTAAAACGTTCCGAACAAACAAAACTTGCGTACATAGCGATTTTAACAATGTATGCCGTCAAGCGGTAATTCTCAATTTCCTCGATGTTGCACAAGAATTTTAGACAATACTCACTTACTGACACGTAACTAAGACGTTTCGAACGAACAAAACTTGCGTACATAGCGATGTTAACAATGTATGCCGTGAAGCGGTTCTTCTCAATTTCCTTGATGTTGCACAAGAATTTTAGACAAATCTCACTTACTGACACGTAACTAAGACGTTTCGAACTTACAAAACTTGCTTACATAGCGATTTTAACAATGTATGCCGTGAAGCGGTTCTTCTCAATTTCCTTGATGTTGCACAAGAATTTTAGACAAATCTCACTTACTGATACGTAACTAAGACGTTCCGAACGAACAAAACTTGCGTACATAGCGATTTTAACAATGTATGCCGTGAAGCGTTTCTTCTCAATTTTCTTGATGTTGCACAATAATTTTAGACAAATCTCACTTACTGACACGTAACTAAGACGTTTCGAACTTACAAAACTTGCGTACATAGCGATTATAACAATGTATGCCGTGAAGCGGTTCTTCTCAATTTCCTTGATGTTGGACAAGAATTTTAGACAAATCTCACTTACTGACACGTAACTAAGACGTTTCGAACTTACAAAACTTGCGTACATAGCGATTTTAACAATGTATGCCGTGAAGCGGTTCTTCTCAATTTTCTTGATGTTGGACAAGAATTTTAGACAAATCTCACTTACTGACACGTAACTAAGACGTTCCGAAAGAACAAAACTTGCGTACATAGCGATTTTAACAATCTATGCCGTGAAGCGGTTCTTCTCAATTTCCTTGATATTGCACAAGAATTTTAGACAAATCTCACTTACTGACACGTAACTAAGACGTTCCGAACGTACAAAACTTGCGTACATAGCGATTTTAACAATGTATGCCGTGAAGCGGTTCTTCTCAATTTCCTTGATGTTGGACAAGAATTTTAGACAAATCTCACTTACTGACACGTAACTAAGACGTTCCGAAAGAACAAAAGTTGCGTACATAGCGATTTTAACAATGTATGCCGTGAAGCGGTTCTTCTCAATTTCCTTGATGTCGCACAAGTATTTTAAACAAATCTCACTTACTGACACGTAACTAAGACGTTCCGAACGAACAAAACTTGCGTAAATAGCGATCTCTGCTTTGTGCGCAGAAAAACGTATATCCTCAATTTCTTTAACGTTGTACAAGAATTTTCGATTAAACTCACTTACTGAAACGTAACTAAGACGTTCCGAACAAACAAAACTTGCGTACATAGCGATTTTAACATTGTATGCCGTGAAGTGGTTCTTCTCAATTTCCTTGATGTTGCACAGAAATTTCGACTAAACTCACTTACTGACACGTAACTAAAACGTTTCGAACGAACAAAACTTGCGTACATAGTGATTTTAACCATGTATGCCGTGAAGCGGTTCTTCTCAATTTCCTTGATGTCGCACAAGAATTTTAGACAAATCTCACTTACTGACACGTAACTAAGACGTTTCGAACGACCAAAACATGCGTACATAGCGATCTCAGCTTTGTGCGCAGAAAAACTTATATCCTTAATTTCTTTAACGTTTTACAAGAATTTTAGATTAAACTCACTTACTGACACGTAACTAAGAAGTTCCGAACGTACAAAACTTGCGTACATAGCGATTTTAACAATGTATGCCGTGAAGCGGTTCTTCTCAATTTCCTTGATGTTGCATAGAAATTTTCGACTAAACTCACTTACTGACACGTAACTACGACGTTCCGAACGAACAAAACTTGCGTACATAGCGATTTTAACAATGAATGCCGTGAAGCGGTACTTCTCAATTTCCTTGATGTTGCACAAGAATTTTAGACAAATCTCACTTACTGACACGTAACTAAGACGTTTCGAACTTACAAAACTTGCTTACATAGCGATTTTAACAATGTATGCCGTGAAGCGGTTCTTCTCAATTTCCTTGATGTTGCACAAGAATTTTAGACAAATCTCACTTACTGATACGTAACTAAGACGTTCCGAACGAACAAAACTTGCGTACATAGCGATTTTAACAATGTATGCCGTGAAGCGGTTCTTCTCAATTTCCTTGATGTTGCACAATAATTTTAGACAAATCTCACTTACTGACACGTAACTAAGACGTTTCGAACTTACAAAACTTGCGTACATAGCGATTATAACAATGTATGCCGTGAAGCGGTTCTTCTCAATTTCCTTGATGTTGGACAAGAATTTTAGACAAATCTCACTTACTGACACGTAACTAAGACGTTTCGAACTTACAAAACTTGCGTACATAGCGATTTTAACAATGTATGCCGTGAAGCGGTTCTTCTCAATTTCCTTGATGTTGGACAAGAATTTTAGACAAATCTCACTTACTGACACGTAACTAAGACGTTCCGAAAGAACAAAAGTTGCGTACATACCGATTTTAACAATGTATGCCGTGAAGCGGTTCTTCTCAATTTCCTTGATGTCGCACAAGTATTTTAAACAAATCTCACTTACTGCCACGTAACTAAGACGTTCCGAACGAACAAAACTTGCGTAAATAGCGATCTCTGCTTTGTGCGCAGAAAAACGTATATCCTCAATTTCTTTAACGTTGTACAAGAATTTTCGATTAAACTCACTTACTGAAACGTAACTAAGACGTTCCGAACAAACAAAACTTGCGTACATAGCGATTTTAACATTGTATGCCGTGAAGTGGTTCTTCTCAATTTCCTTGATGTTGCACAGAAATTTCGACTAAACTCACTTACTGACACGTAACTAAAACGTTTCGAACGAACAAAACTTGCGTACATAGCGATTTTAACCATGTATGCCGTGAAGCGGTTCTTCTCAATTTCCTTGATGTCGCACAAGAATTTTAGACAAATCTCACTTACTGACACGTAACTAAGACGTTTCGAACGACCAAAACATGCGTACATAGCGATCTCAGCTTTGTGCGCAGAAAAACTTATATCCTTAATTATTTTAACGTTTTACAAGAATTTTAGATTAAACTCACTTACTGACACGTAACTAAGAAGTTCCGAACGTACAAAACTTGCGTACATAGCGATTTTAACAATGTATGCCGTGAAGCGGTTCTTCTCAATTTCCTTGATGTTGCATAGAAATTTTCGACTAAACTCACTTACTGACACGTAACTACGACGTTCCGAACGAACAAAACTTGCGTACATAGCGATTTTAACAATGAATGCCGTGAAGCGGTACTTCTCAATTTCCTTGATGTTGCACAAGAATTTTAGACAAATCTCACTTACTGACACGTAACTAAGACGTTCCGAACGAACAAAACTTGCGTACATAGCGATTTTAACAATGAATGCCGTGAAGCGGTACTTCTCAATTTCCTTAATGTTGTACAAGAATTTTCGACTAAACTCACTTAATGACACGTAACTAAGATGTTCCGAACGAACAAAACTTGCGTAAATAGCGATGTCTGCTCTGTGCGCAGAAAAACGTATATCCTCTGTTTCTTTAACGTTGTACAAGAATTTTCGACTAAACTCACTTACTGACACGTAACTAAGACGTTCCGAACGAACAAAACTTGCGTACATAACGACTTTAACAATGTATGCCGTGAAGCGGTTCTTCTCAATATTTTCGATGTTGCACAAGAATTTTAGACAATTCTCACTTACTGACACGTAACTAAGACGTTTCGAACGAACAAAACTTGCGTACATAGCGATTTTAACATTGTATGCCGTGAAGCGGTTCTTCTCAATTTCCTTGATGTCGCACAAGAATTTTAGACAAATCTCACTTACTGACACGTAACTAAGACGTTCCGAACGAACAAAACTTGCGTACATAGCGATCTCAACTTTGTGCGCAGAAAAACGTATATCCTCAATTTCCTTGATGTTGCGCAAGAATTTTAGACAAATCTCATTTACTGACACGTAACTAAGACGTTTCGAACGACCAAAACATGCGTACATAGCGATCTCAGCTTTGTGCGAAGAAAAACGTATATCCTCAATTTCTTTAACGTTGTACAAGAATTTTCGACTAAACTCACTTACTGACACGTAACTAAGACGTTCCGAACGACCAAAACTTGCGTACATAGCGATCTCAGCTTTGTGCGCAGAAAAACGTATATCCTTAACTTCCTTAATGTTGTACAAGAATTTTCGACTAAACTCACTTAATGACACGTAACTAAGATGTTACGAACGAACAAAACTTGCGTAAATAGCGATCTCTGCTTTGTGCGCAGAAAAACGTATATCCTCTATTTCTTTAACGTTGTACAAGAATTTTCGACTAAACTCACTTACTGACACGTAACTAAAACGTTCCGAACGAACAAAACTTGCGTACATAGCTATTATAACAATGTATGCCGTCAAACGGTTCTTCTCAATTTCCTTGATGTTGCACAAGAATTTTAGACAATTCTCACTTACTGACACGTAAATAAGATGTTTCGAACGAACAAAACTTGCGTACATATCGATTTTAACAATGTATGCCGTGAAGCGGTTCTTCTCAATTTCCTTGATGTCGCACAAGAATTTTAGACAAATCTCACTTACTGACACGTAACTAAGACGTTCCGAACGAACAAAACTTGCGTACATAGCGATCTCAGCTTTGTGCGCAGAAAAACGTATATCCTCAATTTCTTTAACGTTGTACAAGAATTTTCGACTAAACTCACTTACTGACACGTAACTAAGACGTTTCGAACGAACAAAACTTGCGTACATAGCGATTTTAACAATGTATGCCGTGAAGCGGTTCTTCTCAATTTTCTTGATGTTGCACAAGAATTTAGACAAATCTCACTTACTGACACGTAACTAAGACGTTTCGAACTTACAAAACTTGCGTACATAGCGATTTTAACAATGTATGCCGTGAAGCGGTTCTTCTCAATTTCCTTGATGTTGCACAAGAATTTTAGACAATTCTCACTTACTGACACGTAACTAAGACGTTCCGAACGAACAAAACTTGCGTAAATAGCGATCTCTGCTTTGTGCGCAGAAAAACGTATATCCTCAATTTCTTTAACGTTGTACAAGAATTTTCGATTAAACTCACTTACTGAAACGTAACTAAGACGTTCCGAACAAACAAAACTTGCGTACATAGCGATTTTAACATTGTATGCCGTGAAGTGGTTCTTCTCAATTTCCTTGATGTTGCACAGAAATTTCGACTAAACTCACTTACTGACACGTAACTAAAACGTTTCGAACGAACAAAACTTGCGTACATAGCGATTTTAACCATGTATGCCGTGAAGCGGTTCTTCTCAATTTCCTTGATGTCGCACAAGAATTTTAGACAAATCTCACTTACTGACACGTAACTAAGACGTTTCGAACGACCAAAACATGCGTACATAGCGATCTCAGCTTTGTGCGCAGAAAAACTTATATCCTTAATTTCTTTAACGTTTTACAAGAATTTTAGATTAAACTCACTTACTGACACGTAACTAAGAAGTTCCGAACGTACAAAACTTGCGTACATAGCGATTTTAACAATGTATGCCGTGAAGCGGTTCTTCTCAATTTCCTTGATGTTGCATAGAAATTTTCGACTAAACTCACTTACTGACACGTAACTACGACGTTCCGAACGAACAAAACTTGCGTACATAGCGATTTTAACAATGAATGCCGTGAAGCGGTACTTCTCAATTTCCTTGATGTTGCACAAGAATTTTAGACAAATCTCACTTACTGACACGTAACTAAGACGTTTCGAACTTACAAAACTTGCTTACATAGCGATTTTAACAATGTATGCCGTGAAGCGGTTCTTCTCAATTTCCTTGATGTTGCACAAGAATTTTAGACAAATCTCACTTACTGATACGTAACTAAGACGTTCCGAACGAACAAAACTTGCGTACATAGCGATTTTAACAATGTATGCCGTGAAGCGGTTCTTCTCAATTTCCTTGATGTTGCACAATAATTTTAGACAAATCTCACTTACTGACACGTAACTAAGACGTTTCGAACTTACAAAACTTGCGTACATAGCGATTATAACAATGTATGCCGTGAAGCGGTTCTTCTCAATTTCCTTGATGTTGGACAAGAATTTTAGACAAATCTCACTTACTGACACGTAACTAAGACGTTTCGAACTTACAAAACTTGCGTACATAGCGATTTTAACAATGTATGCCGTGAAGCGGTTCTTCTCAATTTCCTTGATGTTGGACAAGAATTTTAGACAAATCTCACTTACTGACACGTAACTAAGACGTTCCGAAAGAACAAAAGTTGCGTACATACCGATTTTAACAATGTATGCCGTGAAGCAGTTCTTCTCAATTTCCTTGATGTCGCACAAGTATTTTAAACAAATCTCACTTACTGACACGTAACTAAGACGTTCCGAACGAACAAAACTTGCGTAAATAGCGATCTCTGCTTTGTGCGCAGAAAAACGTATATCCTCAATTTCTTTAACGTTGTACAAGAATTTTCGATTAAACTCACTTACTGAAACGTAACTAAGACGTTCCGAACGTACAAAACTTGCGTACATAGCGATTTTAACAATGTATGCCGTGAAGCGGTTCTTCTCAATTTCCTTGATGTTGCATAGAAATTTTCGACTAAACTCACTTACTGACACGTAACTACGACGTTCCGAACGAACAAAACTTGCGTACATAGCGATTTTAACAATGAATGCCGTGAAGCGGTACTTCTCAATTTCCTTGATGTTGCACAAGAATTTTAGACAAATCTCACTTACTGACACGTAACTAAGACGTTCCGAACGAACAAAACTTGCGTACATAGCGATTTTAACAATGTATGCCGTGAATCGGTTCTTCTCAATTTCCTTGATGTTGCATAGAAATTTTCGACTAAACTCACTTACTGACACGTAACTACGACGTTCCGAACGAACAAAACTTGCGTACATAGCGATTTTAACAATGAATGCCGTGAAGCGGTACTTCTCAATTTCCTTGATGTTGCACAAGAATTTTAGACAAATCTCACTTACTGACACGTAACTAAGACGTTCCGAACGAACAAAACTTGCGTACATAGCGATTTTAACAATGAATGCCGTGAAGCGGTACTTCTCAATTTCCTTAATGTTGTACAAGAATTTTCGACTAAACTCACTTAATGACACGTAACTAAGATGTTCCGAACGAACAAAACTTGCGTAAATAGCGATGTCTGCTCTGTGCGCAGAAAAACGTATATCCTCTGTTTCTTTAACGTTGTACAAGAATTTTCGACTAAACTCACTTACTGACACGTAACTAAGACGTTCCGAACGAACAAAACTTGCGTACATAACGACTTTAACAATGTATGCCGTGAAGCGGTTCTTCTCAATATTTTCGATGTTGCACAAGAATTTTAGACAATTCTCACTTACTGACACGTAACTAAGACGTTTCGAACGAACAAAACTTGCGTACATAGCGATTTTAACATTGTATGCCGTGAAGCGGTTCTTCTCAATTTCCTTGATGTCGCACAAGAATTTTAGACAAATCTCACTTACTGACACGTAACTAAGACGTTCCGAACGAACAAAACTTGCGTACATAGCGATCTCAACTTTGTGCGCAGAAAAACGTATATCCTCAATTTCCTTGATGTTGCGCAAGAATTTTAGACAAATCTCATTTACTGACACGTAACTAAGACGTTTCGAACGACCAAAACATGCGTACATAGCGATCTCAGCTTTGTGCGAAGAAAAACGTATATCCTCAATTTCTTTAACGTTGTACAAGAATTTTCGACTAAACTCACTTACTGACACGTAACTAAGACGTTCCGAACGACCAAAACTTGCGTACATAGCGATCTCAGCTTTGTGCGCAGAAAAACGTATATCCTTAACTTCCTTAATGTTGTACAAGAATTTTCGACTAAACTCACTTAATGACACGTAACTAAGATGTTACGAACGAACAAAACTTGCGTAAATAGCGATCTCTGCTTTGTGCGCAGAAAAACGTATATCCTCTATTTCTTTAACGTTGTACAAGAATTTTCGACTAAACTCACTTACTGACACGTAACTAAAACGTTCCGAACGAACAAAACTTGCGTACATAGCTATTATAACAATGTATGCCGTCAAACGGTTCTTCTCAATTTCCTTGATGTTGCACAAGAATTTTAGACAATTCTCACTTACTGACACGTAAATAAGATGTTTCGAACGAACAAAACTTGCGTACATATCGATTTTAACAATGTATGCCGTGAAGCGGTTCTTCTCAATTTCCTTGATGTCGCACAAGAATTTTAGACAAATCTCACTTACTGACACGTAACTAAGACGTTCCGAACGAACAAAACTTGCGTACATAGCGATCTCAGCTTTGTGCGCAGAAAAACGTATATCCTCAATTTCTTTAACGTTGTACAAGAATTTTCGACTAAACTCACTTACTGACACGTAACTAAGACGATTCGAACGAACAAAACTTGCGTACATAGCGATTTTAACAATGTATGCCGTGAAGCGGTTCTTCTCAATTTTCTTGATGTTGCACAAGAATTTAGACAAATCTCACTTACTGACACGTAACTAAGACGTTTCGAACTTACAAAACTTGCGTACATAGCGATTTTAACAATGTATGCCGTGAAGCGGTTCTTCTCAATTTCCTTGATGTTGCACAAGAATTTTAGACAATTCTCACTTACTGACACGTAACTAAGACGTTCCGAACGAACAAAACTTGCTTACATAGCGATTTTAACAATGTATGCCGTGAAGCGGTTCTTCTCAATTTCCTTGATGTTGCACATGAAATTTCGACTAAACTCACTTACTGACACGTAACTAAGACGTTCCGAACGACCAAAACTTCCGTGCATAGCAATCTCAGCTTTTTGCGCAGAAAAACGTATATCCTCAATTTCTTTAACGTTGTACAAGAATTTTCGACTAAACTCACTTACTGACACGTAACTAAAACGTTCCGAACGAACAAAACTTGCGTACATAGCGATTTTAACAATGTATGCCGTGAAGCGGTTCTTCTCAATTTCCTTGATGTTGCACAAGAATTTTAGACGATTCTCACTTACTGACACGTAACTAAGACGTTCCGATCGAACAAAACTTGCGTAAATAGCGATCTCTGCTTTGTGCGCAGAAAAACGTATATCCTCAATTTCTTTAACGTTGTACAAGAATTTTCGATTAAACTCACTTACTGACACGTAACTAAGACGTTCCGAACGTACAAAGCTTGCGTACATAGCAATTTTAACAATGTATGCCGTGAAGCGGTTCTTCTCAATTTCCTTGATGTTGCACATGAATTTTAGACAAATCTCACTTACTGACACGTAACTAAGACGTTCCGAACGAACAAATCTTGCGCAAATAGCGATCTCTGCTTTGTGCGCAGAAAAACGTATATCCTCAATTTCTTTAACGTTGTACAAGAATTTTCGACTAAACTCACTTACTGACACGTAACTAAAACGTTACGAACGAACAAAACTTGCGTACATAGCGATTTTAACAATGTACGCCGTCAAGCGGTTCTTCTCAATTTCCTTGATGTTGCACAAGAATTTTAGACAATTTTCACTTACTGACACGTAACTAAGACGTTTCGAACGAACAAAACTTGCGTACATAGCGATTTTAACAATGTATGCCGTGAAGCGGTTCTTCTCAATTTCCTTGATGTTGCACAAGAATTTTAGACAAATCTTACTTACTGACACGTAACTAATACGTTTCGAACTTACAAAACTTGCGTACATAGCTATTTTAACAATGTATGCCGTCAAGCGGTTCTTCTCAATTTCCTTGATGTAGCACAAGAATTTTAGACAATTGTCACATACTGACACGTAACTAAGACGTTCCGAACGAACAAAACTTGCGTACATAGCGATTTTAACAATGTATGCCGTGAAGCGGTTCTTCTCAATTTCCTTGATGTTGCACAAGAATTTTCGACTAAACTCACTTACTGACACGTAACTAAGACGTTCCGAACGAACAAAACTTGCGTACATAGCGATCACAGCTTTGTGCGCAGAAAAACGTATATCCTCAATTTCCTTGATGTTGCACAAGAATTTTCAACTAAACTCACTTACTGACACGTAACTAAGACGTTTCGAACGAACAAAAGTTGCGTACATACGGATTTTAACAATGTATGCCGTGAAGCAGTTCTTCTCAAATTCCTTGATGTTGCACAAGAATTTTAGACAATTCTCACATACTGACACGTAACTAAGACGTTCCGAACGAACAAAACTTGCGTACATAGCGATTTTAACAATGTATGCCGTGAAGCGGTTCTTCTCAATTTCCTTGATGTTGCACAAGGATTTTAGACAAATCTCACTTACTGATACGTAACTAAGACGTTCCGAACGACCAAAACTTGCGTACATAGCGATCTCAGCTTTGTGCGCAGAAAAACGTATATCCTCAATTTCCTTGATGTTGCACAAGAATTTTAGACAATTCTCACTTACTGACACGTAAATAAGATGTTTCGAACGAACAAAACTTGCGTACATAGCGATTTTAACAATGTATGCCGTGAAGCGGTTCTTCTCAATTTCCTTGATGTCGCACAAGAATTTTAGACGATTCTCACTTACTGACACGTAACTAAGACGTTCCGAACGAACAAAACTTGCGCAAATAGCGATCTCTGCTTTGTGCGCAGAAAAACGTATATCCTCAATTTCTTTAACGTTGTACAAGAATTTTCGACTAAACTCACTTACTGACACGTAACTAAAACGTTCCGAACGAACAAAACTTGCGTACATAGCGATTTTAACAATGTACGCCGTCAAGCGGTTCTTCTCAATTTCCTTGATGTTGCACAAGAATTTTAGACAATTCTCACTTACTGACACGTAACTAAGACGTTTCGAACGAACAAAACTTGCGTAAATAGCGATTTTAACAATGTATGCCGTGAAGCGGTTCTTCTCAATTTCCTTGATGTTGCACAAGAATTTTAGACAAATCTCACTTACTGACACGTAACTAAGACGTTTCGAACTTACAAAACTTGCGTACATAGCGATTTTAACAATGTATGCCGTCAAGCGGTTCTTCTCAATTTCCTTGATGTTGCTCAATAATTTTAGACAATTCTCACTTACTGACACGTAACTAAAACGTTCCGAACGAACAAAACTTGCGTACATAGCGATTTAAACAATGTATGCCGTCAAGCCGTTCTTCTCAATTTCCTTGATGTTGCACAAGAATTTTAGACAATTCTCACTTACTGACACGTAACTAAGACGTTACGAACGAACAAAACTTGCGTACATAGCGAGTTTAACAATGCATGCCGTGAAGCGGTTCTTCTCAATTTCCTTGATGTTGCACAAGAATTTTAGACAAATCTCACTTACTGACACGTAACTAAGACGTTTCGAACGACCAAAACATGCGTACATAGCGATCTCAGCTTTGTGCGCAGAAAAACTTATATCCTTAATTTCTTTAACGTTTTACAAGAATTTTAGATTAAACTAACTTACTGACACGTAACTAAGAAGTTCCGAACGTACAAAACTTGCGTACATAGCGATTTTAACAATGTATGCCGTGAAGCGGTTCTTCTCAATTTCCTTGATGTTGCATAGAAATTTTCGACTAAACTCACTTACTGACACGTAACTAAAACGTTCCGAACGAACAAAACTTGCGTACATAGCGATTTTAACAATGTACGCCGTCAAGCGGTTCTTCTCAATTTCCTTGATGTTGCACAAGAATTTTAGACAATTTTCACTTACTGACACGTAACTAAGACGTTTCGAAAGAACAAAACTTGCGTACATAGCGATTTTAACAATGTATGCCGTGAAGCGGTTCTTCTCAATTTCCTTGATGTTGCACAAGGATTTTAGACAAATCTCACTTACTGATACGTAACTAAGACGTTTCGAACTTACAAAACTTGCGTACATAGCGATTTTAACAATGTATGCCGTCAAGCGGTTCTTCTCAATTTCCTTGATGTTGCACAAGAATTTTAGACAATTCTCACTTACTGACACGTAACTAAGACGTTCCGAACGAACAAAACTTGCGCAAATAGCGATCTCAGCTTTGTGCGCAGAAAAACGTATATCCTTAATTTCTTTCACGTTGTACAAGAATTTTAGATTAAACTCACTTACTGACACGTAACTAAGAAGTTCCGAACGTACAAAACTTGCGTACATAGCGATTTTAACAATGTATGCCGTGAAGCGGTTCTTCTCAATTTCTTTAACGTTGTAAAAGAATTTTCGATTAAACTCACTTACTGACATGTAACTAAGACGTTCCGAACGAACAAAACTTGCGTACATAGCGATCTCAAATTTGTGCGCAGAAAAACGTATATCCTCTATTTCCTTGATGTTGCGCAAGAATTTTAGACAAATCTCATTTACTGACACGTAACTAAGACGTTCCGAACGAACAAAACTTGCGTACATAGCGTTCACAGCTTTGTGCGCAGAAAAACGTATATCCTCAATTTCCTTGATGTTGCACAAGAATTTTCGACTAAACTCACTTACTGACACGTAACTAAAACGTTCCGAACGAACAAAACTTGCGTACATAGCGATTTTAACAATGTATGCCGTGAAGCGGTTCTTCTCAATTTCCTTGATGTTGGACAAGAATTTTAGACAAATCTCACTTACTGACACGTAACTAAGACGTTCCGAAAGAACAAAACTTGCGTACATAGCGATTTTAACAATCTATGCCGTGAAGCGGTTCTTCTCAATTTTCTTGATGTTGCACAAGAATTTTAGACAAATCTCACTTACTGACACGTAACTAAGACGTTCCGAACGTACAAAACTTGCGTACATAGCGATTTTAACAATGTATGCCGTGAAGCGGTTCTTCTCAATTTCCTTGATGTTGGACAAGAATTTTAGACAAATCTCACTTACTGACACGTAACTAAGACGTTCCGAAAGAACAAAAGTTGCGTACATAGCGATTTTAACAATGTATGCCGTGAAGCGGTTCTTCTCAATTTCCTTGATGTCGCACAAGTATTTTAAACAAATCTCACTTACTGACACGTAACTAAGACGTTCCGAACGAACAAAACTTGCGTAAATAGCGATCTCTGCTTTGTGCGCAGAAAAACGTATATCCTCAATTTCTTTAACGTTGTACAAGAATTTTCGATTAAACTCACTTACTGAAACGTAACTAAGACGTTCCGAACAAACAAAACTTGCGTACATAGCGATTTTAACATTGTATGCCGTGAAGTGGTTCTTCTCAATTTCCTTGATGTTGCACAGAAATTTCGACTAAACTCACTTACTGACACGTAACTAAAACGTTTCGAACGAACAAAACTTGCGTACATAGCGATTTTAACCATGTATGCCGTGAAGCGGTTCTTCTCAATTTCCTTGATGTCGCACAAGAATTTTAGACAAATCTCACTTACTGACACGTAACTAAGACGTTTCGAACGACCAAAACATGCGTACATAGCGATCTCAGCTTTGTGCGCAGAAAAACTTATATCCTTAATTTCTTTAACGTTTTACAAGAATTTTAGATTAAACTAACTTACTGACACGTAACTAAGAAGTTCCGAACGTACAAAACTTGCGTACATAGCGATTTTAACAATGTATGCCGTGAAGCGGTTCTTCTCAATTTCCTTGATGTTGCATAGAAATTTTCGACTAAACTCACTTACTGACACGTAACTACGACGTTCCGAACGAACAAAACTTGCGTACATAGCGATTTTAACAATGAATGCCGTGAAGCGGTACTTCTCAATTTCCTTGATGTTGCACAAGAATTTTAGACAAATCTCACTTAATGACACGTAACTAAGACGTTCCGAACGAACAAAACTTGCGCAAATAGTGATCTCTGATTTGTGCGCAGAAAAACGTATATCCTCAATTTCTTTAACGTTGTACAGGAATTTTCGACTAAACTCACTTACTGACACGTAACTAAAACGTTCCGAACGAACAAAACTTGCGTACATAGCGATTTTAACAATGTACGCCGTCAAGCGGTTCTTCTCAATTTCCTTGATGTTGCACAAGAATTTTAGACAATTTTCACTTACTGACACGTAACTAAGACGTTTCGAAAGAACAAAACTTGCGTACATAGCGATTTTAACAATGTATGCCGTGAAGCGGTTCTTCTCAATTTCCTTGATGTTGCACAAGGATTTTAGACAAATCTCACTTACTGATACGTAACTAAGACGTTTCGAACTTACAAAACTTGCGTACATAGCGATTTTAACAATGTATGCCGTCAAGCGGTTCTTCTCAATTTCCTTGATGTTGCACAAGAATTTTAGACAATTCTCACTTACTGACACGTAACTAAGACGTTCCGAACGAACAAAACTTGCGCAAATAGCGATCTCAGCTTTGTGCGCAGAAAAACGTATATCCTTAATTTCTTTCACGTTGTACAAGAATTTTAGATTAAACTCACTTACTGACACGTAACTAAGAAGTTCCGAACGTACAAAACTTGCGTACATAGCGATTTTAACAATGTATGCCGTGAAGCGGTTCTTCTCAATTTCTTTAACGTTGTAAAAGAATTTTCGATTAAACTCACTTACTGACATGTAACTAAGACGTTCCGAACGAACAAAACTTGCGTACATAGCGATCTCAAATTTGTGCGCAGAAAAACGTATATCCTCAATTTCCTTGATGTTGCGCAAGAATTTTAGACAAATCTCATTTACTGACACGTAACTAAGACGTTCCGAACGAACAAAACTTGCGTACATAGCGTTCACAGCTTTGTGCGCAGAAAAACGTATATCCTCAATTTCCTTGATGTTGCACAAGAATTTTCGACTAAACTCACTTACTGACACGTAACTAAAACGTTCCGAACGAACAAAACTTGCGTACATAGCGATTTAAACAATGTATGCCGTCAAGCCGTTCTTCTCAATTTCCTTGATGTTGCACAAGAATTTTAGACAATTCTCACTTACTGACACGTAACTAAGACGTTACGAACGAACAAAACTTGCGTACATAGCGAGTTTAACAATGCATGCCGTGAAGCGGTTCTTCTCAATTTCCTTGATGTTGCACAAGAATTTTAGACAAATCTCATTTACTGACACGTAACTAAGATGTTCCGAACGAACAAAACTTGCGTACATAGCGAGCACAGCTTTGTGCATAGAAAAACGTATATCCTCAAATTCCTTGATGTTGCACAAGAATTTTAGACAAATCTCACTTACTGACACGTAACTAAGACGTTCCGAACGACCAAAACTTGCGTACATAGCGATCTCAGCTTTGTGCGCAGGAAAACGTATTTCCTCAATTTCTTTAACGTTGTACAAGAATATTCGACTAAACTCACTTACTGACACGTAACTAAGACGTTTCGAACGAACAAAACTTGCGTACATACGGATTTTAACAATGTATGCCGTGAAGCAGTTCTTCTCAATTTTCTTGATGTTGCACAAAAATTTTAGACGATTCTCACTTACTGACACGTAACTAAGACGTTTCGAAAGAACAAAACTTGCGTACATAGCGATCTCTGCTTTGTGCGCAGAAAAACGTATATCCTCAATTTCTTTAACGTTGTACAAGAATTTTCGACTAAACTCACTTACTGACACGTAACTAAAACATTCCAAACGAACAAAACTTGCGTACATAGCGATTTTAACAATGTATGCCGTCAAGCGGTTCTTCTCAATTTCCTTGATGTTGCACAAGAATTTTAGACAAATCTCACTTACTGATACGTAACTAAGACGTTCCGAACGAACAAAACTTGCGTACATAGCGATTTTAACAATGTATGCCGTGAAGCGGTTCTTCTCAATTTCCTTGATGTTGCACAATAATTTTAGACAAATCTCACTTACTGACACGTAACTAAGACGTTTCGAACTTACAAAACTTGCGTACATAGCGATTATAACAATGTATGCCGTGAAGCGGTTCTTCTCAATTTCCTTGATGTTGGACAAGAATTTTAGACAAATCTCACTTACTGACACGTAACTAAGACGTTTCGAACTTACAAAACTTGCGTACATAGCGATTTTAACAATGTATGCCGTGAAGCGGTTCTTCTCAATTTCCTTGACGTTGGACAAGAATTTTAGACAAATCTCACTTACTGACACGTAACTAAGACGTTCCGAAAGAACAAAACTTGCGTTCATAGCGATTTTAACAATCTATGCCGTGAAGCGGTTCTTCTCAATTTCCTTGATGTTGCACAAGAATTTTAGACAAATCTCACTTACTGACACGTAACTAAGACGTTCCGAACGTACAAAACTTGCGTACATAGCGATTTTAACAATGTATGCCGTGAAGCGGTTCTTCTCAATTTCCTTGATGTTGGACAAGAATTTTAGACAAATCTCACTTACTGACACGTAACTAAGACGTTCCGAAAGAACAAAAGTTGCGTACATAGCGATTTTAACAATGTATGCCGTGAAGCGGTTCTTCTCAATTTCCTTGATGTCGCACAAGTATTTTAAACAAATCTCACTTACTGACACGTAACTAAGACGTTCCGAACGAACAAAACTTGCGTAAATAGCGATCTCTGCTTTGTGCGCAGAAAAACGTATATCCTCAATTTCTTTAACGTTGTACAAGAATTTTCGATTAAACTCACTTACTGAAACGTAACTAAGACGTTCCGAACAAACAAAACTTGCGTACATAGCGATTTTAACATTGTATGCCGTGAAGTGGTTCTTCTCAATTTCCTTGATGTTGCACAGTAATTTCGACTAAACTCACTTACTGACACGTAACTAAAACGTTTCGAACGAACAAAACTTGCGTACATAGCGATTTTAACCATGTATGCCGTGAAGCGGTTCTTCTCAATTTCCTTGATGTCGCACAAGAATTTTAGACAAATCTCACTTACTGACACGTAACTAAGACGTTTCGAACGACCAAAACATGCGTACATAGCGATCTCAGCTTTGTGCGCAGAAAAACTTATATCCTTAATTTCTTTAACGTTTTACAAGAATTTTAGATTAAACTCACTTACTGACACGTAACTAAGAAGTTCCGAACGTACAAAACTTGCGTACATAGCGATTTTAACAATGTATGCCGTGAAGCGGTTCTTCTCAATTTCCTTGATGTTGCATAGAAATTTTCGACTAAACTCACTTACTGACACGTAACTACGACGTTCCGAACGAACAAAACTTGCGTACATAGCGATTTTAACAATGAATGCCGTGAAGCGGTACTTCTCAATTTCCTTGATGTTGCACAAGAATTTTAGACAAATCTCACTTAATGACACGTAACTAAGACGTTCCGAACGAACAAAACTTGCGCAAATAGTGATCTCTGCTTTGTGCGCAGAAAAACGTATATCCTGAAATTCTTTAACGTTGTACAGGAATTTTCGACTAAACTCACTTACTGACACGTATCTAAAACGTTCCGAACGAACAAAACTTGCGTACATAGCGATTTTAACAATGTACGCCGTCAAGCGGTTCTTCTCAATTTCCTTGATGTTGCACAAGAATTTTAGACAATTTTCACTTACTGACACGTAACTAAGACGTTTCGAAAGAACAAAACTTGCGTACATAGCGATTTTAACAATGTATGCCGTGAAACGGTTCTTCTCAATTTCCTTGATGTTGCACAAGGATTTTAGACAAATCTCACTTACTGATACGTAACTAAGACGTTTCGAACTTACAAAACTTGCGTACACAGCGATTTTAACAATGTATGCCGTCAAGCGGTTCTTCTCAATTTCCTTGATGTTGCACAAGAATTTTAGACAATTCTCACTTACTGACACGTAACTAAGACGTTCCGAACGAACAAAACTTGCGCAAATAGCGATCTCTGCTTTGTGCGCAGAAAAACGTATATCCTCAATTTCCTTGATGTTGCACATGAATTTTCGACTAAACTCACTTACTGACACGTAACTAAAACGTTCCGAACGAACAAAACTTGCGTACATAGCGATTATAACAATGTATGCCGTCAAACGGTTCTTCTCAATTTCCTTGATGTTGCACAAGAATTTTAGACAATTCTCACTTACTGACACGTAAATAAGATGTTTCGAACGAACAAAACTTGCGTACATAGCGATTTTAACAATGTATGCCGTGAAGCGGTTCTTCTCAATTTCCTTGATGTCGCACAAGAATTTTAGGCAAATCTCACTTACTGACACGTAACTAAGACGTTCCGAACGAACAAAACTTGCGTACATAGCGATCGCAGCTTTGTGAGCAGGAAAACGTATATCCTCAATTTCCTTGATGTTGCACAAGAATTTTCAACTAAACTCACTTACTGACACGTAACTAAGACGTTTCGAACGAACAAAACTTGCGTACATACGGATTTTAACAATGTATGCCGTGAAGCAGTTCTCCTCAATTTCCTTGATGTTGCACAAAAATTTTAGACGATTCTCACTTACTGACACGTAACTAAGACGTTCCGAACGAACAAAACTTGCGTAAATAGCGATCTCTGCTTTGTGCGCAGAAAAACGTATATCCTCAATTTCTTTAACGTTGTACAAGAATTTTCGACTAAACTCACTTACTGACACGTAACTAAAACATTCCGAACGAACAAAACCTGCGTACATAGCGATTTTAACAATGTATGCCGTCAAGCGGTTCTTCTCAATTTCCTTGATGTTGCACAAGAATTTTAGACAAATCTCACTTACTGACACGTAACTAAGACGTTTCGAACGAACAAAACTTGCGTACATAGCGATGTTAACAATGTATGCCGTGAAGCGGTTCTTCTCAATTTCCTTGATGTTGCACAAGAATTTTAGACAAATCTCACTTACTGACACGTAACTAAGACGTTTCGAACTTACAAAACTTGCTTACATAGCGATTTAACAATGTATGCCGTGAAGCGGTTCTTCTCAATTTCCTTGATGTTGCACAAGAATTTTAGACAAATCTCACTTACTGATACGTAACTAAGACGTTCCGAACGAACAAAACTTGCGTACATAGCGATTTTAACAATGTATGCCGTGAAGCGGTTCTTCTCAATTTCCTTGATGTTGCACAATAATTTTAGACAAATCTCACTTACTGACACGTAACTAAGACGTTTCGAACTTACAAAACTTGCGTACATAGCGATTATAACAATGTATGCCGTGAAGCGGTTCTTCTCAATTTCCTTGATGTTGGACAAGAATTTTAGACAAATCTCACTTACTGACACGTAACTAAGACGTTTCGAACTTACAAAACTTGCGTACATAGCGATTTTAACAATGTATGCCGTGAAGCGGTTCTTCTCAATTTCCTTGACGTTGGACAAGAATTTTAGACAAATCTCACTTACTGACACGTAACTAAGACGTTCCGAAAGAACAAAACTTGCGTACATAGCGATTTTAACAATCTATGCCGTGAAGCGGTTCTTCTCAATTTCCTTGATGTTGCACAAGAATTTTAGACAAATCTCACTTACTGACACGTAACTAAGACGTTCCGAACGTACAAAACTTGCGTACATAGCGATTTTAACAATGTATGCCGTGAAGCGGTTCTTCTCAATTTCCTTGATGTTGGACAAGAATTTTAGACAAATCTCACTTACTGACACGTAACTAAGACGTTCCGAAAGAACAAAAGTTGCGTACATAGCGATTTTAACAATGTATGCCGTGAAGCGGTTCTTCTCAATTTCCTTGATGTCGCACAAGTATTTTAAACAAATCTCACTTACTGACACGGAACTAAGACGTTCCGAACGAACAAAACTTGCGTAAATAGCGATCTCTGCTTTGTGCGCAGAAAAACGTATATCCTCAATTTCTTTAACGTTGTACAAGAATTTTCGATTAAACTCACTTACTGAAACGTAACTAAGACGTTCCGAACAAACAAAACTTGCGTACATAGCGATTTTAACATTGTATGCCGTGAAGTGGTTCTTCTCAATTTCCTTGATGTTGCACAGAAATTTCGACTAAACTCACTTACTGACACGTAACTAAAACGTTTCGAACGAACAAAACTTGCGTACATAGCGATTTTAACCATGTATGCCGTGAAGCGGTTCTTCTCAATTTCCTTGATGTCGCACAAGAATTTTAGACAAATCTCACTTACTGACACGTAACTAAGACGTTTCGAACGACCAAAACATGCGTACATAGCGATCTCAGCTTTGTGCGCAGAAAAACTTATATCCTTAATTTCTTTAACGTTTTACAAGAATTTTAGATTAAACTCACTTACTGACACGTAACTAAGAAGTTCCGAACGTACAAAACTTGCGTACATAGCGATTTTAACAATGTATGCCGTGAAGCGGTTCTTCTCAATTTCCTTGATGTTGCATAGAAATTTTCGACTAAACTCACTTACTGACACGTAACTACGACGTTCCGAACGAACAAAACTTGCGTACATAGCGATTTTAACAATGAATGCCGTGAAGCGGTACTTCTCAATTTCCTTGATGTTGCACAAGAATTTTAGACAAATCTCACTTAATGACACGTAACTAAGACGTTCCGAACGAACAAAACTTGCGCAAATAGTGATCTCTGCTTTGTGCGCAGAAAAACGTATATCCTCAATTTCTTTAACGTTGTACAGGAATTTTCGACTAAACTCACTTACTGACACGTAACTAAAACGTTCCGAACGAACAAAACTTGCGTACATAGCGATTTTAACAATGTACGCCGTCAAGCGGTTCTTCTCAATTTCCTTGATGTTGCACAAGAATTTTAGACAATTTTCACTTACTGACACGTAACTAAGACGTTTCGAAAGAACAAAACTTGCGTACATAGCGATTTTAACAATGTATGCCGTGAAACGGTTCTTCTCAATTTCCTTGATGTTGCACAAGGATTTTAGACAAATCTCACTTACTGATACGTAACTAAGACGTTTCGAACTTACAAAACTTGCGTACACAGCGATTTTAACAATGTATGCCGTCAAGCGGTTCTTCTCAATTTCCTTGATGTTGCACAAGAATTTTAGACAATTCTCACTTACTGACACGTAACTAAGACGTTCCGAACGACCAAAACTTGCGTACATAGCGATCTCAGCTTTGTGCGCAGAAAAACGTATATCCTTAACTTCCTTAATGTTGTACAAGAATTTTCGACTAAACTCACTTAATGACACGTAACTAAGATGTTACGAACGAACAAAACTTGCGTAAATAGCGATCTCTGCTTTGTGCGCAGAAAAACGTATATCCTCTATTTCTTTAACGTTGTACAAGAATTTTCGACTAAACTCACTTACTGACACGTAACTAAGACGTTCCGAACGAACAAAACTTGCGTACATAACGATTTTAACAATGTATGCCGTGAAGCGGTTCTTCTCAATTTTTTCGATGTTGCACAAGAATTTTAGACAATTCTCACTTACTGACACGTAACTAAGACGTTCCGAACGAACAAAACTTGCGTACATAGCGATTTTAACCATGTATGCCGTGAAGCGGTTCTTCTCAATTTCCTTGATGTCGCACAAGAATTTTAAACAAATCTCACTTACTGACACGTAACTAAGACGTTTCGAACGACCAAAACATGCGTACATAGCGATCTCAGCTTTGTGCGCAGAAAAACTTATATCCTTAATTTCTTTAACGTTTTACAAGAATTTTAGATTAAACTCACTTACTGACACGTAACTAAGAAGTTCCGAACGTACAAAACTTGCGTACATAGCGATTTTAACAATGTATGCCGTGAAGCGGTTCTTCTCAATTTCCTTGATGTTGCATAGAAATTTTCGACTAAACTCACTTACTGACACGTAACTACGACGTTCCGAACGAACAAAACTTGCGTACATAGCGATTTTAACAATGAATGCCGTGAAGCGGTACTTCTCAATTTCCTTGATGTTGCACAAGAATTTTAGACAAATCTCACTTAATGACACGTAACTAAGACGTTCCGAACGAACAAAACTTGCGCAAATAGTGATCTCTGCTTTGTGCGCAGAAAAACGTATATCCTCAAATTCTTTAACGTTGTACAGGAATTTTCGACTAAACTCACTTACTGACACGTAAATAAGATGTTTCGAACGAACAAAACTTGCGTACATAGCGATTTTAACAATGTATGCCGTGAAGCGGTTCTTCTCAATTTCCTTGATGTCGCACAAGAATTTTAGACAAATCTCACTTACTGACACGTAACTAAGACGTTCCGAACGAACAAAACTTGCGTACATAGCGATCGCAGCTTTGTGCGCAGAAAAACGTATATCCTCAATTTCCTTGATGTTGCACAAGAATTTTCAACTAAACTCACTTACTGACACGTAACTAAGACGTTTCGAACGAACAAAACTTGCGTACATACGGATTTTAACAATGTATGCCGTGAAGCAGTTCTCCTCAATTTCCTTGATGTTGCACAAAAATTTTAGACGATTCTCACTTACTGACACGTAACTAAGACGTTCCGAACGAACAAAACTTGCGTAAATAGCGATCTCTGCTTTGTGCGCAGAAAAACGTATATCCTCAATTTCTTTAACGTTGTACAAGAATTTTCGACTAAACTCACTTACTGACACGTAACTAAAACATTCCGAACGAACAAAACTTGCGTACATAGCGATTTTAACAATGTATGCCGTCAAGCGGTTCTTCTCAATTTCCTTGATGTTGCACAAGAATTTTAGACAAATCTCACTTACTGACACGTAACTAAGACGTTTCGAACGAACAAAACTTGCGTACATAGCGATGTTAACAATGTATGCCGTGAAGCGGTTCTTCTCAATTTCCTTGATGTTGCACAAGAATTTTAGACAAATCTCACTTACTGACACGTAACTAAGACGTTTCGAACTTACAAAACTTGCTTACATAGCGATTTAACAATGTATGCCGTGAAGCGGTTCTTCTCAATTTCCTTGATGTTGCACAAGAATTTTAGACAAATCTCACTTACTGATACGTAACTAAGACGTTCCGAACGAACAAAACTTGCGTACATAGCGATTTTAACAATGTATGCCGTGAAGCGGTTCTTCTCAATTTCCTTGATGTTGCACAAGAATTTTAGACAAATCTCACTTACTGACACGTAACTAAGACGTTCCGAAAGAACAAAACTTGCGTACATAGCGATTTTAACAATCTATGCCGTGAAGCGGTTCTTCTCAATTTCCTTGATGTTGCACAAGAATTTTAGACAAATCTCACTTACTGACACGTAACTAAGACGTTCCGAACGTACAAAACTTGCGTACATAGCGATTTTAACAATGTATGCCGTGAAGCGGTTCTTCTCAATTTCCTTGACGTTGGACAAGAATTTTAGACAAATCTCACTTACTGACACGTAACTAAGACGTTCCGAAAGAACAAAAGTTGCGTACATAGCGATTTTAACAATGTATGCCGTGAAGCGGTTCTTCTCAATTTCCTTGATGTCGCACAAGTATTTTAAACAAATCTCACTTACTGACACGTAACTAAGACGTTCCGAACGAACAAAACTTGCGTAAATAGCGATCTCTGCTTTGTGCGCAGAAAAACGTATATCCTCAATTTCTTTAACGTTGTACAAGAATTTTCGATTAAACTCACTTACTGAAACGTAACTAAGACGTTCCGAACAAACAAAACTTGCGTACATAGCGATTTTAACATTGTATGCCGTGAAGTGGTTCTTCTCAATTTCCTTGATGTTGCACAGAAATTTCGACTAAACTCACTTACTGACACGTAACTAAAACGTTTCGAACGAACAAAACTTGCGTACATAGCGATTTTAACCATGTATGCCGTGAAGCGGTTCTTCTCAATTTCCTTGATGTCGCACAAGAATTTTAGACAAATCTCACTTACTGACACGTAACTAAGACGTTTCGAACGACCAAAACATGCGTACATAGCGATCTCAGCTTTGTGCGCAGAAAAACTTATATCCTTAATTTCTTTAACGTTTTACAAGAATTTTAGATTAAACTCACTTACTGACACGTAACTAAGAAGTTCCGAACGTACAAAACTTGCGTACATAGCGATTTTAACAATGTATGCCGTGAAGCGGTTCTTCTCAATTTCCTTGATGTTGCATAGAAATTTTCGACTAAACTCACTTACTGACACGTAACTACGACGTTCCGAACGAACAAAACTTGCGTACATAGCGATTTTAACAATGAATGCCGTGAAGCGGTACTTCTCAATTTCCTTGATGTTGCACAAGAATTTTAGACAAATCTCACTTAATGACACGTAACTAAGACGTTCCGAACGAACAAAACTTGCGCAAATAGTGATCTCTGCTTTGTGCGCAGAAAAACGTATATCCTCAATTTCTTTAACGTTGTACAGGAATTTTCGACTAAACTCACTTACTGACACGTAACTAAAACGTTCCGAACGAACAAAACTTGCGTACATAGCGATTTTAACAATGTACGCCGTCAAGCGGTTCTTCTCAATTTCCTTGATGTTGCACAAGAATTTTAGACAATTTTCACTTACTGACACGTAACTAAGACGTTTCGAAAGAACAAAACTTGCGTACATAGCGATTTTACCAATGTATGCCGTGAAACGGTTCTTCTCAATTTCCTTGATGTTGCACAAGGATTTTAGACAAATCTCACTTACTGATACGTAACTAAGACGTTTCGAACTTACAAAACTTGCGTACACAGCGATTTTAACAATGTATGCCGTCAAGCGGTTCTTCTCAATTTCCTTGATGTTGCACAAGAATTTTAGACAATTCTCACTTACTGACACGTAACTAAGACGTTCCGAACGAACAAAACTTGCGCAAATAGCGATCTCAGCTTTGTGCGCAGAAAAACGTATATCCTCAATTTCCTTGATGTTGCACAAGAATTTTCAACTAAACTCACTTACTGACACGTAACTAAGACGTTTCGAACGAACAAAACTTGCGTACATACGGATTTTAACAATGTATGCCGTGAAGCAGTTCTCCTCAATTTCCTTGATGTTGCACAAAAATTTTAGACGATTCTCACTTACTGACACGTAACTAAGACGTTCCGAACGAACAAAACTTGCGTAAATAGCGATCTCTGCTTTGTGCGCAGAAAAACGTATATCCTCAATTTCTTTAACGTTGTACAAGAATTTTCGATTAAACTCACTTACTGAAACGTAACTAAGACGTTCCGAACAAACAAAACTTGCGTACATAGCGATTTTAACATTGTATGCCGTGAAGTGGTTCTTCTCAATTTCCTTGATGTTGCACAGTAATTTCGACTAAACTCACTTACTGACACGTAACTAAAACGTTTCGAACGAACAAAACTTGCGTACATAGCGATTTTAACCATGTATGCCGTGAAGCGGTTCTTCTCAATTTCCTTGATGTCGCACAAGAATTTTAGACAAATCTCACTTACTGACACGTAACTAAGACGTTTCGAACGACCAAAACATGCGTACATAGCGATCTCAGCTTTGTGCGCAGAAAAACTTATATCCTTAATTTCTTTAACGTTTTACAAGAATTTTAGATTAAACTCACTTACTGACACGTAACTAAGAAGTTCCGAACGTACAAAACTTGCGTACATAGCGATTTTAACAATGTATGCCGTGAAGCGGTTCTTCTCAATTTCCTTGATGTTGCATAGAAATTTTCGACTAAACTCACTTACTGACACGTAACTACGACGTTCCGAACGAACAAAACTTGCGTACATAGCGATTTTAACAATGAATGCCGTGAAGCGGTACTTCTCAATTTCCTTGATGTTGCACAAGAATTTTAGACAAATCTCACTTAATGACACGTAACTAAGACGTTCCGAACGAACAAAACTTGCGCAAATAGTGATCTCTGCTTTGTGCGCAGAAAAACGTATATCCTGAAATTCTTTAACGTTGTACAGGAATTTTCGACTAAACTCACTTACTGACACGTATCTAAAACGTTCCGAACGAACAAAACTTGCGTACATAGCGATTTTAACAATGTACGCCGTCAAGCGGTTCTTCTCAATTTCCTTGATGTTGCACAAGAATTTTAGACAATTTTCACTTACTGACACGTAACTAAGACGTTTCGAAAGAACAAAACTTGCGTACATAGCGATTTTAACAATGTATGCCGTGAAACGGTTCTTCTCAATTTCCTTGATGTTGCACAAGGATTTTAGACAAATCTCACTTACTGATACGTAACTAAGACGTTTCGAACTTACAAAACTTGCGTACACAGCGATTTTAACAATGTATGCCGTCAAGCGGTTCTTCTCAATTTCCTTGATGTTGCACAAGAATTTTAGACAATTCTCACTTACTGACACGTAACTAAGACGTTCCGAACGAACAAAACTTGCGCAAATAGCGATCTCTGCTTTGTGCGCAGAAAAACGTATATCCTCAATTTCCTTGATGTTGCACATGAATTTTCGACTAAACTCACTTACTGACACGTAACTAAAACGTTCCGAACGAACAAAACTTGCGTACATAGCGATTATAACAATGTATGCCGTCAAACGGTTCTTCTCAATTTCCTTGATGTTGCACAAGAATTTTAGACAATTCTCACTTACTGACACGTAAATAAGATGTTTCGAACGAACAAAACTTGCGTACATAGCGATTTTAACAATGTATGCCGTGAAGCGGTTCTTCTCAATTTCCTTGATGTCGCACAAGAATTTTAGGCAAATCTCACTTACTGACACGTAACTAAGACGTTCCGAACGAACAAAACTTGCGTACATAGCGATCGCAGCTTTGTGAGCAGGAAAACGTATATCCTCAATTTCCTTGATGTTGCACAAGAATTTTCAACTAAACTCACTTACTGACACGTAACTAAGACGTTTCGAACGAACAAAACTTGCGTACATACGGATTTTAACAATGTATGCCGTGAAGCAGTTCTCCTCAATTTCCTTGATGTTGCACAAAAATTTTAGACGATTCTCACTTACTGACACGTAACTAAGACGTTCCGAACGAACAAAACTTGCGTAAATAGCGATCTCTGCTTTGTGCGCAGAAAAACGTATATCCTCAATTTCTTTAACGTTGTACAAGAATTTTCGACTAAACTCACTTACTGACACGTAACTAAAACATTCCGAACGAACAAAACCTGCGTACATAGCGATTTTAACAATGTATGCCGTCAAGCGGTTCTTCTCAATTTCCTTGATGTTGCACAAGAATTTTAGACAAATCTCACTTACTGACACGTAACTAAGACGTTTCGAACGAACAAAACTTGCGTACATAGCGATGTTAACAATGTATGCCGTGAAGCGGTTCTTCTCAATTTCCTTGATGTTGCACAAGAATTTTAGACAAATCTCACTTACTGACACGTAACTAAGACGTTTCGAACTTACAAAACTTGCTTACATAGCGATTTAACAATGTATGCCGTGAAGCGGTTCTTCTCAATTTCCTTGATGTTGCACAAGAATTTTAGACAAATCTCACTTACTGATACGTAACTAAGACGTTCCGAACGAACAAAACTTGCGTACATAGCGATTTTAACAATGTATGCCGTGAAGCGGTTCTTCTCAATTTCCTTGATGTTGCACAATAATTTTAGACAAATCTCACTTACTGACACGTAACTAAGACGTTTCGAACTTACAAAACTTGCGTACATAGCGATTATAACAATGTATGCCGTGAAGCGGTTCTTCTCAATTTCCTTGATGTTGGACAAGAATTTTAGACAAATCTCACTTACTGACACGTAACTAAGACGTTTCGAACTTACAAAACTTGCGTACATAGCGATTTTAACAATGTATGCCGTGAAGCGGTTCTTCTCAATTTCCTTGACGTTGGACAAGAATTTTAGACAAATCTCACTTACTGACACGTAACTAAGACGTTCCGAAAGAACAAAACTTGCGTACATAGCGATTTTAACAATCTATGCCGTGAAGCGGTTCTTCTCAATTTCCTTGATGTTGCACAAGAATTTTAGACAAATCTCACTTACTGACACGTAACTAAGACGTTCCGAACGTACAAAACTTGCGTACATAGCGATTTTAACAATGTATGCCGTGAAGCGGTTCTTCTCAATTTCCTTGATGTTGGACAAGAATTTTAGACAAATCTCACTTACTGACACGTAACTAAGACGTTCCGAAAGAACAAAAGTTGCGTACATAGCGATTTTAACAATGTATGCCGTGAAGCGGTTCTTCTCAATTTCCTTGATGTCGCACAAGTATTTTAAACAAATCTCACTTACTGACACGGAACTAAGACGTTCCGAACGAACAAAACTTGCGTAAATAGCGATCTCTGCTTTGTGCGCAGAAAAACGTATATCCTCAATTTCTTTAACGTTGTACAAGAATTTTCGATTAAACTCACTTACTGAAACGTAACTAAGACGTTCCGAACAAACAAAACTTGCGTACATAGCGATTTTAACATTGTATGCCGTGAAGTGGTTCTTCTCAATTTCCTTGATGTTGCACAGAAATTTCGACTAAACTCACTTACTGACACGTAACTAAAACGTTTCGAACGAACAAAACTTGCGTACATAGCGATTTTAACCATGTATGCCGTGAAGCGGTTCTTCTCAATTTCCTTGATGTCGCACAAGAATTTTAGACAAATCTCACTTACTGACACGTAACTAAGACGTTTCGAACGACCAAAACATGCGTACATAGCGATCTCAGCTTTGTGCGCAGAAAAACTTATATCCTTAATTTCTTTAACGTTTTACAAGAATTTTAGATTAAACTCACTTACTGACACGTAACTAAGAAGTTCCGAACGTACAAAACTTGCGTACATAGCGATTTTAACAATGTATGCCGTGAAGCGGTTCTTCTCAATTTCCTTGATGTTGCATAGAAATTTTCGACTAAACTCACTTACTGACACGTAACTACGACGTTCCGAACGAACAAAACTTGCGTACATAGCGATTTTAACAATGAATGCCGTGAAGCGGTACTTCTCAATTTCCTTGATGTTGCACAAGAATTTTAGACAAATCTCACTTAATGACACGTAACTAAGACGTTCCGAACGAACAAAACTTGCGCAAATAGTGATCTCTGCTTTGTGCGCAGAAAAACGTATATCCTCAATTTCTTTAACGTTGTACAGGAATTTTCGACTAAACTCACTTACTGACACGTAACTAAAACGTTCCGAACGAACAAAACTTGCGTACATAGCGATTTTAACAATGTACGCCGTCAAGCGGTTCTTCTCAATTTCCTTGATGTTGCACAAGAATTTTAGACAATTTTCACTTACTGACACGTAACTAAGACGTTTCGAAAGAACAAAACTTGCGTACATAGCGATTTTAACAATGTATGCCGTGAAACGGTTCTTCTCAATTTCCTTGATGTTGCACAAGGATTTTAGACAAATCTCACTTACTGATACGTAACTAAGACGTTTCGAACTTACAAAACTTGCGTACACAGCGATTTTAACAATGTATGCCGTCAAGCGGTTCTTCTCAATTTCCTTGATGTTGCACAAGAATTTTAGACAATTCTCACTTACTGACACGTAACTAAGACGTTCCGAACGACCAAAACTTGCGTACATAGCGATCTCAGCTTTGTGCGCAGAAAAACGTATATCCTTAACTTCCTTAATGTTGTACAAGAATTTTCGACTAAACTCACTTAATGACACGTAACTAAGATGTTACGAACGAACAAAACTTGCGTAAATAGCGATCTCTGCTTTGTGCGCAGAAAAACGTATATCCTCTATTTCTTTAACGTTGTACAAGAATTTTCGACTAAACTCACTTACTGACACGTAACTAAGACGTTCCGAACGAACAAAACTTGCGTACATAACGATTTTAACAATGTATGCCGTGAAGCGGTTCTTCTCAATTTTTTCGATGTTGCACAAGAATTTTAGACAATTCTCACTTACTGACACGTAACTAAGACGTTCCGAACGAACAAAACTTGCGTACATAGCGATTTTAACCATGTATGCCGTGAAGCGGTTCTTCTCAATTTCCTTGATGTCGCACAAGAATTTTAAACAAATCTCACTTACTGACACGTAACTAAGACGTTTCGAACGACCAAAACATGCGTACATAGCGATCTCAGCTTTGTGCGCAGAAAAACTTATATCCTTAATTTCTTTAACGTTTTACAAGAATTTTAGATTAAACTCACTTACTGACACGTAACTAAGAAGTTCCGAACGTACAAAACTTGCGTACATAGCGATTTTAACAATGTATGCCGTGAAGCGGTTCTTCTCAATTTCCTTGATGTTGCATAGAAATTTTCGACTAAACTCACTTACTGACACGTAACTACGACGTTCCGAACGAACAAAACTTGCGTACATAGCGATTTTAACAATGAATGCCGTGAAGCGGTACTTCTCAATTTCCTTGATGTTGCACAAGAATTTTAGACAAATCTCACTTAATGACACGTAACTAAGACGTTCCGAACGAACAAAACTTGCGCAAATAGTGATCTCTGCTTTGTGCGCAGAAAAACGTATATCCTCAAATTCTTTAACGTTGTACAGGAATTTTCGACTAAACTCACTTACTGACACGTAAATAAGATGTTTCGAACGAACAAAACTTGCGTACATAGCGATTTTAACAATGTATGCCGTGAAGCGGTTCTTCTCAATTTCCTTGATGTCGCACAAGAATTTTAGACAAATCTCACTTACTGACACGTAACTAAGACGTTCCGAACGAACAAAACTTGCGTACATAGCGATCGCAGCTTTGTGCGCAGAAAAACGTATATCCTCAATTTCCTTGATGTTGCACAAGAATTTTCAACTAAACTCACTTACTGACACGTAACTAAGACGTTTCGAACGAACAAAACTTGCGTACATACGGATTTTAACAATGTATGCCGTGAAGCAGTTCTCCTCAATTTCCTTGATGTTGCACAAAAATTTTAGACGATTCTCACTTACTGACACGTAACTAAGACGTTCCGAACGAACAAAACTTGCGTAAATAGCGATCTCTGCTTTGTGCGCAGAAAAACGTATATCCTCAATTTCTTTAACGTTGTACAAGAATTTTCGACTAAACTCACTTACTGACACGTAACTAAAACATTCCGAACGAACAAAACTTGCGTACATAGCGATTTTAACAATGTATGCCGTCAAGCGGTTCTTCTCAATTTCCTTGATGTTGCACAAGAATTTTAGACAAATCTCACTTACTGACACGTAACTAAGACGTTTCGAACGAACAAAACTTGCGTACATAGCGATGTTAACAATGTATGCCGTGAAGCGGTTCTTCTCAATTTCCTTGATGTTGCACAAGAATTTTAGACAAATCTCACTTACTGACACGTAACTAAGACGTTTCGAACTTACAAAACTTGCTTACATAGCGATTTAACAATGTATGCCGTGAAGCGGTTCTTCTCAATTTCCTTGATGTTGCACAAGAATTTTAGACAAATCTCACTTACTGATACGTAACTAAGACGTTCCGAACGAACAAAACTTGCGTACATAGCGATTTTAACAATGTATGCCGTGAAGCGGTTCTTCTCAATTTCCTTGATGTTGCACAAGAATTTTAGACAAATCTCACTTACTGACACGTAACTAAGACGTTCCGAAAGAACAAAACTTGCGTACATAGCGATTTTAACAATCTATGCCGTGAAGCGGTTCTTCTCAATTTCCTTGATGTTGCACAAGAATTTTAGACAAATCTCACTTACTGACACGTAACTAAGACGTTCCGAACGTACAAAACTTGCGTACATAGCGATTTTAACAATGTATGCCGTGAAGCGGTTCTTCTCAATTTCCTTGACGTTGGACAAGAATTTTAGACAAATCTCACTTACTGACACGTAACTAAGACGTTCCGAAAGAACAAAAGTTGCGTACATAGCGATTTTAACAATGTATGCCGTGAAGCGGTTCTTCTCAATTTCCTTGATGTCGCACAAGTATTTTAAACAAATCTCACTTACTGACACGTAACTAAGACGTTCCGAACGAACAAAACTTGCGTAAATAGCGATCTCTGCTTTGTGCGCAGAAAAACGTATATCCTCAATTTCTTTAACGTTGTACAAGAATTTTCGATTAAACTCACTTACTGAAACGTAACTAAGACGTTCCGAACAAACAAAACTTGCGTACATAGCGATTTTAACATTGTATGCCGTGAAGTGGTTCTTCTCAATTTCCTTGATGTTGCACAGAAATTTCGACTAAACTCACTTACTGACACGTAACTAAAACGTTTCGAACGAACAAAACTTGCGTACATAGCGATTTTAACCATGTATGCCGTGAAGCGGTTCTTCTCAATTTCCTTGATGTCGCACAAGAATTTTAGACAAATCTCACTTACTGACACGTAACTAAGACGTTTCGAACGACCAAAACATGCGTACATAGCGATCTCAGCTTTGTGCGCAGAAAAACTTATATCCTTAATTTCTTTAACGTTTTACAAGAATTTTAGATTAAACTCACTTACTGACACGTAACTAAGAAGTTCCGAACGTACAAAACTTGCGTACATAGCGATTTTAACAATGTATGCCGTGAAGCGGTTCTTCTCAATTTCCTTGATGTTGCATAGAAATTTTCGACTAAACTCACTTACTGACACGTAACTACGACGTTCCGAACGAACAAAACTTGCGTACATAGCGATTTTAACAATGAATGCCGTGAAGCGGTACTTCTCAATTTCCTTGATGTTGCACAAGAATTTTAGACAAATCTCACTTAATGACACGTAACTAAGACGTTCCGAACGAACAAAACTTGCGCAAATAGTGATCTCTGCTTTGTGCGCAGAAAAACGTATATCCTCAATTTCTTTAACGTTGTACAGGAATTTTCGACTAAACTCACTTACTGACACGTAACTAAAACGTTCCGAACGAACAAAACTTGCGTACATAGCGATTTTAACAATGTACGCCGTCAAGCGGTTCTTCTCAATTTCCTTGATGTTGCACAAGAATTTTAGACAATTTTCACTTACTGACACGTAACTAAGACGTTTCGAAAGAACAAAACTTGCGTACATAGCGATTTTACCAATGTATGCCGTGAAACGGTTCTTCTCAATTTCCTTGATGTTGCACAAGGATTTTAGACAAATCTCACTTACTGATACGTAACTAAGACGTTTCGAACTTACAAAACTTGCGTACACAGCGATTTTAACAATGTATGCCGTCAAGCGGTTCTTCTCAATTTCCTTGATGTTGCACAAGAATTTTAGACAATTCTCACTTACTGACACGTAACTAAGACGTTCCGAACGAACAAAACTTGCGCAAATAGCGATCTCAGCTTTGTGCGCAGAAAAACGTATATCCTTAATTTCTTTCACGTTGTACAAGAATTTTAGATTAAACTCACTTACTGACACGTAACTAAGAAGTTCCGAACGTACAAAACTTGCGTACATAGCGATTTTAACAATGTATGCCGTGAAGCGGTTCTTCTCAATTTCTTTAACGTTGTAAAAGAATTTTCGATTAAACTCACTTACTGACATGTAACTAAGACGTTCCGAACGAACAAAACTTGCGTACATAGCGATCTCAAATTTGTGCGCAGAAAAACGTATATCCTCAATTTCCTTGATGTTGCGCAAGAATTTTAGACAAATCTCATTTACTGACACGTAACTAAGACGTTTCGAACGACCAAAACATGCGTACATAGCGATCTCAGCTTTGTGCGCAGAAAAACGTATATCCTCAAATTCTTTAACGTTGTACAGGAATTTTCGACTAAACTCACTTACTGACACGTAAATAAGATGTTTCGAACGAACAAAACTTGCGTACATAGCGATTTTAACAATGTATGCCGTGAAGCGGTTCTTCTCAATTTCCTTGATGTCGCACAAGAATTTTAGACAAATCTCACTTACTGACACGTAACTAAGACGTTCCGAACGAACAAAACTTGCGTACATAGCGATCGCAGCTTTGTGCGCAGAAAAACGTATATCCTCAATTTCCTTGATGTTGCACAAGAATTTTCAACTAAACTCACTTACTGACACGTAACTAAGACGTTTCGAACGAACAAAACTTGCGTACATACGGATTTTAACAATGTATGCCGTGAAGCAGTTCTCCTCAATTTCCTTGATGTTGCACAAAAATTTTAGACGATTCTCACTTACTGACACGTAACTAAGACGTTCCGAACGAACAAAACTTGCGTAAATAGCGATCTCTGCTTTGTGCGCAGAAAAACGTATATCCTCAATTTCTTTAACGTTGTACAAGAATTTTCGACTAAACTCACTTACTGACACGTAACTAAAACATTCCGAACGAACAAAACTTGCGTACATAGCGATTTTAACAATGTATGCCGTCAAGCGGTTCTTCTCAATTTCCTTGATGTTGCACAAGAATTTTAGACAAATCTCACTTACTGACACGTAACTAAGACGTTTCGAACGAACAAAACTTGCGTACATAGCGATGTTAACAATGTATGCCGTGAAGCGGTTCTTCTCAATTTCCTTGATGTTGCACAAGAATTTTAGACAAATCTCACTTACTGACACGTAACTAAGACGTTTCGAACTTACAAAACTTGCTTACATAGCGATTTAACAATGTATGCCGTGAAGCGGTTCTTCTCAATTTCCTTGATGTTGCACAAGAATTTTAGACAAATCTCACTTACTGATACGTAACTAAGACGTTCCGAACGAACAAAACTTGCGTACATAGCGATTTTAACAATGTATGCCGTGAAGCGGTTCTTCTCAATTTCCTTGATGTTGCACAATAATTTTAGACAAATCTCACTTACTGACACGTAACTAAGACGTTTCGAACTTACAAAACTTGCGTACATAGCGATTATAACAATGTATGCCGTGAAGCGGTTCTTCTCAATTTCCTTGATGTTGGACAAGAATTTTAGACAAATCTCACTTACTGACACGTAACTAAGACGTTTCGAACTTACAAAACTTGCGTACATAGCGATTTTAACAATGTATGCCGTGAAGCGGTTCTTCTCAATTTCCTTGACGTTGGACAAGAATTTTAGACAAATCTCACTTACTGACACGTAACTAAGACGTTCCGAAAGAACAAAACTTGCGTACATAGCGATTTTAACAATCTATGCCGTGAAGCGGTTCTTCTCAATTTCCTTGATGTTGCACAAGAATTTTAGACAAATCTCACTTACTGACACGTAACTAAGACGTTCCGAACGTACAAAACTTGCGTACATAGCGATTTTAACAATGTATGCCGTGAAGCGGTTCTTCTCAATTTCCTTGACGTTGGACAAGAATTTTAGACAAATCTCACTTACTGACACGTAACTAAGACGTTCCGAAAGAACAAAAGTTGCGTACATAGCGATTTTAACAATGTATGCCGTGAAGCGGTTCTTCTCAATTTCCTTGATGTCGCACAAGTATTTTAAACAAATCTCACTTACTGACACGTAACTAAGACGTTCCGAACGAACAAAACTTGCGTAAATAGCGATCTCTGCTTTGTGCGCAGAAAAACGTATATCCTCAATTTCTTTAACGTTGTACAAGAATTTTCGATTAAACTCACTTACTGAAACGTAACTAAGACGTTCCGAACAAACAAAACTTGCGTACATAGCGATTTTAACATTGTATGCCGTGAAGTGGTTCTTCTCAATTTCCTTGATGTTGCACAGAAATTTCGACTAAACTCACTTACTGACACGTAACTAAAACGTTTCGAACGAACAAAACTTGCGTACATAGCGATTTTAACCATGTATGCCGTGAAGCGGTTCTTCTCAATTTCCTTGATGTCGCACAAGAATTTTAGACAAATCTCACTTACTGACACGTAACTAAGACGTTTCGAACGACCAAAACATGCGTACATAGCGATCTCAGCTTTGTGCGCAGAAAAACTTATATCCTTAATTTCTTTAACGTTTTACAAGAATTTTAGATTAAACTCACTTACTGACACGTAACTAAGAAGTTCCGAACGTACAAAACTTGCGTACATAGCGATTTTAACAATGTATGCCGTGAAGCGGTTCTTCTCAATTTCCTTGATGTTGCATAGAAATTTTCGACTAAACTCACTTACTGACACGTAACTACGACGTTCCGAACGAACAAAACTTGCGTACATAGCGATTTTAACAATGAATGCCGTGAAGCGGTACTTCTCAATTTCCTTGATGTTGCACAAGAATTTTAGACAAATCTCACTTAATGACACGTAACTAAGACGTTCCGAACGAACAAAACTTGCGCAAATAGTGATCTCTGCTTTGTGCGCAGAAAAACGTATATCCTCAATTTCTTTAACGTTGTACAGGAATTTTCGACTAAACTCACTTACTGACACGTAACTAAAACGTTCCGAACGAACAAAACTTGCGTACATAGCGATTTTAACAATGTACGCCGTCAAGCGGTTCTTCTCAATTTCCTTGATGTTGCACAAGAATTTTAGACAATTTTCACTTACTGACACGTAACTAAGACGTTTCGAAAGAACAAAACTTGCGTACATAGCGATTTTAACAATGTATGCCGTGAAACGGTTCTTCTCAATTTCCTTGATGTTGCACAAGGATTTTAGACAAATCTCACTTACTGATACGTAACTAAGACGTTTCGAACTTACAAAACTTGCGTACACAGCGATTTTAACAATGTATGCCGTCAAGCGGTTCTTCTCAATTTCCTTGATGTTGCACAAGAATTTTAGACAATTCTCACTTACTGACACGTAACTAAGACGTTCCGAACGAACAAAACTTGCGCAAATAGCGATCTCAGCTTTGTGCGCAGAAAAACGTATATCCTTAATTTCTTTCACGTTGTACAAGAATTTTAGATTAAACTCACTTACTGACACGTAACTAAGAAGTTCCGAACGTACAAAACTTGCGTACATAGCGATTTTAACAATGTATGCCGTGAAGCGGTTCTTCTCAATTTCTTTAACGTTGTAAAAGAATTTTCGATTAAACTCACTTACTGACATGTAACTAAGACGTTCCGAACGAACAAAACTTGCGTACATAGCGATCTCAAATTTGTGCGCAGAAAAACGTATATCCTCAATTTCCTTGATGTTGCGCAAGAATTTTAGACAAATCTCATTTACTGACACGTAACTAAGACGTTTCGAACGACCAAAACATGCGTACATAGCGATCTCAGCTTTGTGCGAAGAAAAAAGTATATCCTCAATTTCTTTAACGTTGTACAAGAATTTTCGACTAAACTCACTTACTGACACGTAACTAAGACGTTCCGAACGACCAAAACTTGCGTACATAGCGATCTCAGCTTTGTGCGCAGAAAAACGTATATCCTTAACTTCCTTAATGTTGTACAAGAATTTTCGACTAAACTCACTTAATGACACGTAACTAAGATGTTCCGAACGAACAAAACTTGCGTAAATAGCGATGTCTGCTCTGTGCGCAGAAAAACGTATATCCTCTGTTTCTTTAACGTTGTACAAGAATTTTCGACTAAACTCACTTACTGACACGTAACTAAGACGTTCCGAACGAACAAAACTTGCGTACATAACGACTTTAACAATGTATGCCGTGAAGCGGTTCTTCTCAATATTTTCGATGTTGCACAAGAATTTTAGACAATTCTCACTTACTGACACGCAACTAAGACGTTTCGAACGAACAAAACTTGCGTACATAGCGATTTTAACATTGTATGCCGTGAAGCGGTTCTTCTCAATTTCCTTGATGTCGCACAAGAATTTTAGACAAATCTCACTTACTGACACGTAACTAAGACGTTCCGAACGAACAAAACTTGCGTACATAGCGATCTCAACTTTGTGCGCAGAAAAACGTATATCCTCAATTTCCTTGATGTTGCGCAAGAATTTTAGACAAATCTCACTTACTGACACGTAACTAAGACGTTTCGAACTACCAAAACATGCGTACATAGCGATCTCTGCTTTGTGCGCAGAAAAACGTATATCCTCTATTTCTTTAACGTTGTACAAGAATTTTCGACTAAACTCACTTACTGACACGTAACTAAGACGTTCCGAACGAACAAAACTTGCGTACATAACGATTTTAACAATGTATGCCGTGAAGCGGTTCTTCTCAATTTTTTCGATGTTGCACAAGAATTTTAGACAATTCTCACTTATTGACACGTAACTAAGACGTTCCGAACGAACAAAACTTGCGTACATAGCGATTTTAACCATGTATGCCGTGAAGCGGTTCTTCTCAATTTCCTTGATGTTGCACAAGGATTTTAGACAAATCTCACTTACTGATACGTAACTAAGACGTTTCGAACGAACAAAACTTGCGTACAAAGCGATTTTAACAATGTATGCCGTCAAGCGGTTCTTCTCAATTTCCTTGATGTTGCACAAGAATTTTAGACAATTCTCACTTACTGACACGTAACTAAGACGTTTCGAACGAACAAAACTTGCGTTCATAGCGATTTTAACAATGTATGCCGTGAAGCGGTTCTTCTCAATTTCCTTGATGTTGCACAAGAATTTTAGACAAATCTTACTTACTGACACGTAACTAAGACGTTTCGAACTTACAAAACTTGCGTACATAGCGATTTTAACAATGTATGCCGTCAAGCGGTTCTTCTCAATTTCCTTGATGTTGCACAAGAATTTTAGACAATTCTCACATACTGACACGTAACTAAGACGTTCCGAACGAACAAAACTTGCGTACATAGCGATCTCAGCTTTGTGCACAGAAAAACGTATATCCTCAATTTCTTTAACGTTGTACAAGAATTTTCGACTAAACTCACTTACTGACACGTAACTAAAACGTCCCGAACGAACAAAATTTGCGTACATAGCGATTTAAACAATGTATGCCGTCAAGCGGTTCTTCTCAATTTCCTTGATGTTGCACAAGAATTTTAGACAATTCGCACTTACTGACACGTAACTAAGACGTTCCGAACGAACAAAACTTGCGTACATAGCGATTTTAACAATGTATGCCGTGAAGCGGTTCTTCTCAATTTCCTTGATGTTGCACAAGAATTTTAGACAAATCTTATTTACTGACACGTAACTAAGACGTTCCGAACGAACAAAACTTGCGTACATAGCGATTTTAACAATGTATGCCGTGAAGCGGTTCTTCTCAATTTCCTTGATGTTGCACAAGAATTTTAGACAAATCTCATTTACTGACACGTAACTAAGATGTTCCGAACGAACAAAACTTGCGTACATAGCGAACACAGCTTTGTGCGTAGAAAAACGTATATCCTCAATTTCCTTGATGTTGCACAAGAATTTTAGACAAATCTCACTTACTGACACGTAACTAAGACGTTTCGAACGACCAAAACATGCGTACATAGCGATCTCAGCTTTGTGCGAAGAAAAACGTATATCCTCAATTTCTTTAACGTTGTACAAGAATTTTCGACTAAACTCACTTACTGACACGTAACTAAGACGTTCCGAACGAACAAAACTTGCGTAAATAGCGATCTCTGCTTCGTGCGCAGAAAAACGTATATCCTCAATTTCTTTAACGTTGTACAAGAATTTTCGACTAAACTCACTTACTGACACGTAACTAAAACGTTCCGAACGAACAAAACTTGCGTACATAGCGATTTTAACAATGTACGCCGTCAAGCGGTTCTTCTCAATTTCCTTGATGTTGCACAAGAATTTTAGACAATTCTCACTTACTGACACGTAACTAAGACGTTTCGAACGAACAAAACTTGCGTAAATAGCGATTTTAACAATGTATGCCGTGAAGCGGTTCTTCTCAATTTCCTTGATGTTGCACAAGAATTTTAGACAAATCTCACTTACTGACACGTAACTAAGACGTTTCGAACTTACAAAACTTGCGTACATAGCGATTTTAACAATGTATGCCGTCAAGCGGTTCTTCTCAATTTCCTTGATGTTGCTCAATAATTTTAGACAATTCTCACTTACTGACACGTAACTAAGACGTTCCGAACGAACAAAACTTGCGTACATAGCAATTTTAACAATGTATGCCGTGAAGCGGTTCTTCTCAATTTCCTTGATGTTGCACAAGAATTTTAGACAAATCTCACATACTGACACGTAACTAAGACGTTCCGAACGAACAAAACTTGCGTACATAGCGATCACAGCTTTGTGCGCAGAAAAACGTATATCCTCAATTTCCTTGATGTTGCACAAGAATATTCGACTAAACTCACTTACTGACACGTAACTAAGACGTTTCGAACGAACAAAACTTGCTTACATACGGATTTTAACAATGTATGCCGTGAAGCAGTTCTTCTCAATTTCCTTGATGTTGCACAAAAATTTTAGACGATTCTCACTTACTGACACGTAACTAAGACGTTCCGAACGAACAAAACTTGCGTAAATAGCGATCTCTGCTTTGTGCGCAGAAAAACGTATATCCTCAATTTCCTTGATGTTGCACATGAATTTTCGACTAAACTCACTTACTGACACGTAACTAAAACGTTCCGAACGAACAAAACTTGCGTACATAGCGATTATAACAATGTATGCCGTCAAACGGTTCTTCTCAATTTCCTTGATGTTGCACAAGAATTTTAGACAATTCTCACTTACTGACACGTAAATAAGATGTTTCGAACGAACAAAACTTGCGTACATAGCGATTTTAACAATGTATGCCGTGAAGCGGTTCTTCTCAATTTCCTTGATGTCGCACAAGAATTTTAGACAAATCTCACTTACTGACACGTAACTAAGACGTTCCGAACGAACAAAACTTGCGTACATAGCGATCGCAGCTTTGTGCGCAGAAAAACGTATATCCTCAATTTCCTTGATGTTGCACAAGAATTTTCAACTAAACTCACTTACTGACACGTAACTAAGACGTTTCGAACGAACAAAACTTGCGTATATACGGATTTTAACAATGTATGCCGTGAAGCAGTTCTCCTCAATTTCCTTGATGTTGCACAAAAATTTTAGACGATTCTCACTTACTGACACGTAACTAAGACGTTCCGAACGAACAAAACTTGCGTAAATAGCGATCTCTGCTTTGTGCGCAGAAAAACGTATATCCTCAATTTCTTTAACGTTGTACAAGAATTTTCGACTAAACTCACTTACTGACACGTAACTAAAACATTCCGAACGAACAAAACTTGCGTACATAGCGATTTTAACAATGTATGCCGTCAAGCGGTTCTTCTCAATTTCCTTGATGTTGCACAAGAATTTTAGACAAATCTCACTTACTGACACGTAACTAAGACGTTTCGAACGAACAAAACTTGCGTACATAGCGATGTTAACAATGTATGCCGTGAAGCGGTTCTTCTCAATTTCCTTGATGTTGCACAAGAATTTTAGACAAATCTCACTTACTGACACGTAACTAAGACGTTTCGAACTTACAAAACTTGCTTACATAGCGATTTAACAATGTATGCCGTGAAGAGGTTCTTCTCAATTTCCTTGATGTTGCACAAGAATTTTAGACAAATCTCACTTACTGATACGTAACTAAGACGTTCCGAACGAACAAAACTTGCGTACATAGCGATTTTAACAATGTATGCCGTGAAGCGGTTCTTCTCAATTTCCTTGATGTTGCACAATAATTTTAGACAAATCTCACTTACTGACACGTAACTAAGACGTTTCGAACTTACAAAACTTGCGTACATAGCGATTATAACAATGTATGCCGTGAAGCGGTTCTTCTCAATTTCCTTGATGTTGGACAAGAATTTTAGACAAATCTCACTTACTGACACGTAACTAAGACGTTTCGAACTTACAAAACTTGCGTACATAGCGATTTTAACAATGTATGCCGTGAAGCGGTTCTTCTCAATTTCCTTGACGTTGGACAAGAATTTTAGACAAATCTCACTTACTGACACGTAACTAAGACGTTCCGAAAGAACAAAACTTGCGTACATAGCGATTTTAACAATCTATGCCGTGAAGCGGTTCTTCTCAATTTCCTTGATGTTGCACAAGATTTTTAGACAAATCTCACTTACTGACACGTAACTAAGACGTTCCGAACGTACAAAACTTGCGTACATAGCGATTTTAACAATGTATGCCGTGAAGCGGTTCTTCTCAATTTCCTTGATGTTGGACAAGAATTTTAGACAAATCTCACTTACTGACACGTAACTAAGACGTTCCGAAAGAACAAAAGTTGCGTACATAGCGATTTTAACAATGTATGCCGTGAAGCGGTTCTTCTCAATTTCCTTGATGTCGCACAAGTATTTTAAACAAATCTCACTTACTGACACGTAACTAAGACGTTCCGAACGAACAAAACTTGCGTAAATAGCGATCTCTGCTTTGTGCGCAGAAAAACGTATATCCTCAATTTCTTTAACGTTGTACAAGAATTTTCGATTAAACTCACTTACTGAAACGTAACTAAGACGTTCCGAACAAACAAAACTTGCGTACATAGCGATTTTAACATTGTATGCCGTGAAGTGGTTCTTCTCAATTTCCTTGATGTTGCACAGAAATTTCGACTAAACTCACTTACTGACACGTAACTAAAACGTTTCGAACGAACAAAACTTGCGTACATAGCGATTTTAACCATGTATGCCGTGAAGCGGTTCTTCTCAATTTCCTTGATGTCGCACAAGAATTTTAGACAAATCTCACTTACTGACACGTAACTAAGACGTTTCGAACGACCAAAACATGCGTACATAGCGATCTCAGCTTTGTGCGCAGAAAAACTTATATCCTTAATTTCTTTAACGTTTTACAAGAATTTTAGATTAAACTCACTTACTGACACGTAACTAAAACGTTTCGAACGAACAAAACTTGCGTACATAGCGATTTTAACCATGTACGCCGTCAAGCGGTTCTTCTCAATTTCCTTGATGTTGCACAAGAATTTTAGACAATTTTCACTTACTGACACGTAACTAAGACGTTTCGAAAGAACAAAACTTGCGTACATAGCGATTTTAACAATGTATGCCGTGAAACGGTTCTTCTCAATTTCCTTGATGTTGCACAAGGATTTTAGACAAATCTCACTTACTGATACGTAACTAAGACGTTTCGAACTTACAAAACTTGCGTACACAGCGATTTTAACAATGTATGCCGTCAAGCGGTTCTTCTCAATTTCCTTGATGTTGCACAAGAATTTTAGACAATTCTCACTTACTGACACGTAACTAAGACGTTCCGAACGAACAAAACTTGCGCAAATAGCGATCTCAGCTTTGTGCGCAGAAAAACGTATATCCTTAATTTCTTTCACGTTGTACAAGAATTTTAGATTAAACTCACTTACTGACACGTAACTAAGAAGTTCCGAACGTACAAAACTTGCGTACATAGCGATTTTAACAATGTATGCCGTGAAGCGGTTCTTCTCAATTTCTTTAACGTTGTAAAAGAATTTTCGATTAAACTCACTTACTGACATGTAACTAAGACGTTCCGAACGAACAAAACTTGCGTACATAGCGATCTCAAATTTGTGCGCAGAAAAACGTATATCCTCAATTTCCTTGATGTTGCGCAAGAATTTTAGACAAATCTCATTTACTGACACGTAACTAAGACGTTTCGAACGACCAAAACATGCGTACATAGCGATCTCAGCTTTGTGCGAAGAAAAAAGTATATCCTCAATTTCTTTAACGTTGTACAAGAATTTTCGACTAAACTCACTTACTGACACGTAACTAAGACGTTCCGAACGACCAAAACTTGCGTACATAGCGATCTCAGCTTTGTGCGCAGAAAAACGTATATCCTTAACTTCCTTAATGTTGTACAAGAATTTTCGACTAAACTCACTTAATGACACGTAACTAAGATGTTCCGAACGAACAAAACTTGCGTAAATAGCGATGTCTGCTCTGTGCGCAGAAAAACGTATATCCTCTGTTTCTTTAACGTTGTACAAGAATTTTCGACTAAACTCACTTACTGACACGTAACTAAGACGTTCCGAACGAACAAAACTTGCGTACATAACGACTTTAACAATGTATGCCGTGAAGCGGTTCTTCTCAATATTTTCGATGTTGCACAAGAATTTTAGACAATTCTCACTTACTGACACGCAACTAAGACGTTTCGAACGAACAAAACTTGCGTACATAGCGATTTTAACATTGTATGCCGTGAAGCGGTTCTTCTCAATTTCCTTGATGTCGCACAAGAATTTTAGACAAATCTCACTTACTGACACGTAACTAAGACGTTCCGAACGAACAAAACTTGCGTACATAGCGATCTCAACTTTGTGCGCAGAAAAACGTATATCCTCAATTTCCTTGATGTTGCGCAAGAATTTAAGACAAATCTCACTTACTGACACGTAACTAAGACGTTTCGAACGACCAAAACATGCGTACATAGCGATCTCAGCTTTGTGCGAAGAAAAACGTATATCCTCAATTTCTTTAACGTTGTACAAGAATTTTCGACTAAACTCACTTACTGACACGTAACTAAGACGTTCCGAACGAACAAAACTTGCGTAAATAGCGATCTCTGCTTCGTGCGCAGAAAAACGTATATCCTCAATTTCTTTAACGTTGTACAAGAATTTTCGACTAAACTCACTTACTGACACGTAACTAAAACGTTCCGAACGAACAAAACTTGCGTACATAGAGATTTTAACAATGTACGCCGTCAAGCGGTTCTTCTCAATTTCCTTGATGTTGCACAAGAATTTTAGACAATTCTCACTTACTGACACGTAACTAAGACGTTTCGAACGAACAAAACTTGCGTAAATAGCGATTTTAACAATGTATGCCGTGAAGCGGTTCTTCTCAATTTCCTTGATGTTGCACAAGAATTTTAGACAAATCTCACTTACTGACACGTAACTAAGACGTTTCGAACTTACAAAACATGCGTACATAGCGATTTTAACAATGTATGCCGTCAAGCGGTTCTTCTCAATTTCCTTGATGTTGCTCAATAATTTTAGACAATTCTCACTTACTGACACGTAACTAAGACGTTCCGAACGAACAAAACTTGCGTACATAGCAATTTTAACAATGTATGCCGTGAAGCGGTTTTTCTCAATTTCCTTGATGTTGCACAAGAATTTTAGACAAATCTCACATACTGACACGTAACTAAGACGTTCCGAACGAACAAAACTTGCGTACATAGCGATCACAGCTTTGTGCGCAGAAAAACGTATATCCTCAATTTCCTTGATGTTGCACAAGAATATTCGACTAAACTCACTTACTGACACGTAACTAAGACGTTTCGAACGAACAAAACTTGCTTACATACGGATTTTAACAATGTATGCCGTGAAGCAGTTCTTCTCAATTTCCTTGATGTTGCACAAAAATTTTAGACGATTCTCACTTACTGACACGTAACTAAGACGTTCCGAACGAACAAAACTTGCGTAAATAGCGATCTCTGCTTTGTGCGCAGAAAAACGTATATCCTCAATTTCCTTGATGTTGCACATGAATTTTCGACTAAACTCACTTACTGACACGTAACTAAAACGTTCCGAACGAACAAAACTTGCGTACATAGCGATTATAACAATGTATGCCGTCAAACGGTTCTTCTCAATTTCCTTGATGTTGCACAAGAATTTTAGACAATTCTCACTTACTGACACGTAAATAAGATGTTTCGAACGAACTAAACTTGCGTACATAGCGATTTTAACAATGTATGCCGTGAAGCGGTTCTTCTCAATTTCCTTGATGTCGCACAAGAATTTTAGACAAATCTCACTTACTGACACGTAACTAAGACGTTCCGAACGAACAAAACTTGCGTACATAGCGATCGCAGCTTTGTGCGCAGAAAAACGTATATCCTCAATTTCCTTGATGTTGCACAAGAATTTTCAACTAAACTCACTTACTGACACGTAACTAAGACGTTTCGAACGAACAAAACTTGCGTACATACGGATTTTAACAATGTATGCCGTGAAGCAGTTCTCCTCAATTTCCTTGATGTTGCACAAAAATTTTAGACGATTCTCACTTACTGACACGTAACTAAGACGTTCCGAACGAACAAAACTTGCTTAAATAGCGATCTCTGCTTTGTGCGCAGAAAAACGTATATCCTCAATTTCTTTAACGTTGTACAAGAATTTTCGACTAAACTCACTTACTGACACGTAACTAAAACATTCCGAACGAACAAAACTTGCGTACATAGCGATTTTAACAATGTATGCCGTCAAGCGGTTCTTCTCAATTTCCTTGATGTTGCACAAGAATTTTAGACAAATCTCACTTACTGACACGTAACTAAGACGTTTCGAATGAACAAAACTTGCGTACATAGCGATGTTAACAATGTATGCCGTGAAGCGGTTCTTCTCAATTTCCTTGATGTTGCACAAGAATTTTAGACAAATCTCACTTACTGACACGTAACTAAGACGTTTCGAACTTACAAAACTTGCTTACATAGCGATTTAACAATGTATGCCGTGAAGCGGTTCTTCTCAATTTCCTTGATGTTGCACAAGAATTTTAGACAAATCTCACTTACTGATACGTAACTAAGACGTTCCGAGCGAACAAAACTTGCGTACATAGCGATTTTAACAATGTATGCCGTGAAGCGGTTCTTCTCAATTTCCTTGATGTTGCACAGAAATTTCGACTAAACTCACTTACTGACACGTAACTAAAACGTTTCGAACGAACAAAACTTGCGTACATAGCGATTTTAACCATGTATGCCGTGAAGCGGTTCTTCTCAATTTCCTTGATGTCGCACAAGAATTTTAGACAAATCTCACTTACTGACACGTAACTAAGACGTTTCGAACGACCAAAACATGCGTACATAGCGATCTCAGCTTTGTGCGCAGAAAAACTTATATCCTTAATTTCTTTAACGTTTTACAAGAATTTTAGATTAAACTCACTTACTGACACGTAACTAAAACGTTTCGAACGAACAAAACTTGCGTACATAGCGATTTTAACCATGTACGCCGTCAAGCGGTTCTTCTCAATTTCCTTGATGTTGCACAAGAATTTTAGACAATTTTCACTTACTGACACGTAACTAAGACGTTTCGAAAGAACAAAACTTGCGTACATAGCGATTTTAACAATGTATGCCGTGAAACGGTTCTTCTCAATTTCCTTGATGTTGCACAAGGATTTTAGACAAATCTCACTTACTGATACGTAACTAAGACGTTTCGAACTTACAAAACTTGCGTACACAGCGATTTTAACAATGTATGCCGTCAAGCGGTTCTTCTCAATTTCCTTGATGTTGCACAAGAATTTTAGACAATTCTCACTTACTGACACGTAACTAAGACGTTCCGAACGAACAAAACTTGCGCAAATAGCGATCTCAGCTTTGTGCGCAGAAAAACGTATATCCTTAATTTCTTTCACGTTGTACAAGAATTTTAGATTAAACTCACTTACTGACACGTAACTAAGAAGTTCCGAACGTACAAAACTTGCGTACATAGCGATTTTAACAATGTATGCCGTGAAGCGGTTCTTCTCAATTTCTTTAACGTTGTAAAAGAATTTTCGATTAAACTCACTTACTGACATGTAACTAAGACGTTCCGAACGAACAAAACTTGCGTACATAGCGATCTCAAATTTGTGCGCAGAAAAACGTATATCCTCAATTTCCTTGATGTTGCGCAAGAATTTTAGACAAATCTCATTTACTGACACGTAACTAAGACGTTTCGAACGACCAAAACATGCGTACATAGCGATCTCAGCTTTGTGCGAAGAAAAAAGTATATCCTCAATTTCTTTAACGTTGTACAAGAATTTTCGACTAAACTCACTTACTGACACGTAACTAAGACGTTCCGAACGACCAAAACTTGCGTACATAGCGATCTCAGCTTTGTGCGCAGAAAAACGTATATCCTTAACTTCCTTAATGTTGTACAAGAATTTTCGACTAAACTCACTTAATGACACGTAACTAAGATGTTCCGAACGAACAAAACTTGCGTAAATAGCGATGTCTGCTCTGTGCGCAGAAAAACGTATATCCTCTGTTTCTTTAACGTTGTACAAGAATTTTCGACTAAACTCACTTACTGACACGTAACTAAGACGTTCCGAACGAACAAAACTTGCGTACATAACGACTTTAACAATGTATGCCGTGAAGCGGTTCTTCTCAATATTTTCGATGTTGCACAAGAATTTTAGACAATTCTCACTTACTGACACGCAACTAAGACGTTTCGAACGAACAAAACTTGCGTACATAGCGATTTTAACATTGTATGCCGTGAAGCGGTTCTTCTCAATTTCCTTGATGTCGCACAAGAATTTTAGACAAATCTCACTTACTGACACGTAACTAAGACGTTCCGAACGAACAAAACTTGCGTACATAGCGATCTCAACTTTGTGCGCAGAAAAACGTATATCCTCAATTTCCTTGATGTTGCGCAAGAATTTAAGACAAATCTCACTTACTGACACGTAACTAAGACGTTTCGAACGACCAAAACATGCGTACATAGCGATCTCAGCTTTGTGCGAAGAAAAACGTATATCCTCAATTTCTTTAACGTTGTACAAGAATTTTCGACTAAACTCACTTACTGACACGTAACTAAGACGTTCCGAACGAACAAAACTTGCGTAAATAGCGATCTCTGCTTCGTGCGCAGAAAAACGTATATCCTCAATTTCTTTAACGTTGTACAAGAATTTTCGACTAAACTCACTTACTGACACGTAACTAAAACGTTCCGAACGAACAAAACTTGCGTACATAGAGATTTTAACAATGTACGCCGTCAAGCGGTTCTTCTCAATTTCCTTGATGTTGCACAAGAATTTTAGACAATTCTCACTTACTGACACGTAACTAAGACGTTTCGAACGAACAAAACTTGCGTAAATAGCGATTTTAACAATGTATGCCGTGAAGCGGTTCTTCTCAATTTCCTTGATGTTGCACAAGAATTTTAGACAAATCTCACTTACTGACACGTAACTAAGACGTTTCGAACTTACAAAACATGCGTACATAGCGATTTTAACAATGTATGCCGTCAAGCGGTTCTTCTCAATTTCCTTGATGTTGCTCAATAATTTTAGACAATTCTCACTTACTGACACGTAACTAAGACGTTCCGAACGAACAAAACTTGCGTACATAGCAATTTTAACAATGTATGCCGTGAAGCGGTTTTTCTCAATTTCCTTGATGTTGCACAAGAATTTTAGACAAATCTCACATACTGACACGTAACTAAGACGTTCCGAACGAACAAAACTTGCGTACATAGCGATCACAGCTTTGTGCGCAGAAAAACGTATATCCTCAATTTCCTTGATGTTGCACAAGAATATTCGACTAAACTCACTTACTGACACGTAACTAAGACGTTTCGAACGAACAAAACTTGCTTACATACGGATTTTAACAATGTATGCCGTGAAGCAGTTCTTCTCAATTTCCTTGATGTTGCACAAAAATTTTAGACGATTCTCACTTACTGACACGTAACTAAGACGTTCCGAACGAACAAAACTTGCGTAAATAGCGATCTCTGCTTTGTGCGCAGAAAAACGTATATCCTCAATTTCCTTGATGTTGCACATGAATTTTCGACTAAACTCACTTACTGACACGTAACTAAAACGTTCCGAACGAACAAAACTTGCGTACATAGCGATTATAACAATGTATGCCGTCAAACGGTTCTTCTCAATTTCCTTGATGTTGCACAAGAATTTTAGACAATTCTCACTTACTGACACGTAAATAAGATGTTTCGAACGAACTAAACTTGCGTACATAGCGATTTTAACAATGTATGCCGTGAAGCGGTTCTTCTCAATTTCCTTGATGTCGCACAAGAATTTTAGACAAATCTCACTTACTGACACGTAACTAAGACGTTCCGAACGAACAAAACTTGCGTACATAGCGATCGCAGCTTTGTGCGCAGAAAAACGTATATCCTCAATTTCCTTGATGTTGCACAAGAATTTTCAACTAAACTCACTTACTGACACGTAACTAAGACGTTTCGAACGAACAAAACTTGCGTACATACGGATTTTAACAATGTATGCCGTGAAGCAGTTCTCCTCAATTTCCTTGATGTTGCACAAAAATTTTAGACGATTCTCACTTACTGACACGTAACTAAGACGTTCCGAACGAACAAAACTTGCTTAAATAGCGATCTCTGCTTTGTGCGCAGAAAAACGTATATCCTCAATTTCTTTAACGTTGTACAAGAATTTTCGACTAAACTCACTTACTGACACGTAACTAAAACATTCCGAACGAACAAAACTTGCGTACATAGCGATTTTAACAATGTATGCCGTCAAGCGGTTCTTCTCAATTTCCTTGATGTTGCACAAGAATTTTAGACAAATCTCACTTACTGACACGTAACTAAGACGTTTCGAATGAACAAAACTTGCGTACATAGCGATGTTAACAATGTATGCCGTGAAGCGGTTCTTCTCAATTTCCTTGATGTTGCACAAGAATTTTAGACAAATCTCACTTACTGACACGTAACTAAGACGTTTCGAACTTACAAAACTTGCTTACATAGCGATTTAACAATGTATGCCGTGAAGCGGTTCTTCTCAATTTCCTTGATGTTGCACAAGAATTTTAGACAAATCTCACTTACTGATACGTAACTAAGACGTTCCGAGCGAACAAAACTTGCGTACATAGCGATTTTAACAATGTATGCCGTGAAGCGGTTCTTCTCAATTTCCTTGATGTTGCACAATAATTTTAGACAAATCTCACTTACTGACACGTAACTAAGACGTTTCGAACTTACAAAACTTGCGTACATAGCGATTATAACAATGTATGCCGTGAAGCGGTTCTTCTCAATTTCCTTGATGTTGGACAAGAATTTTAGACAAATCTCACTTACTGACACGTAACTAAGACGTTTCGAACTTACAAAACTTGCGTACATAGCGATTTTAACAATGTATGCCGTGAAGCGGTTCTTCTCAATTTCCTTGACGTTGGACAAGAATTTTAGACAAATCTCACTTACTGACACGTAACTAAGACGTTCCGAAAGAACAAAACTTGCGTACATAGCGATTTTAACAATCTATGCCGTGAAGCGGTTCTTCTCAATTTCCTTGATGTTGCACAAGAATTTTAGACAAATCTCACTTACTGACACGTAACTAAGACGTTCCGAACGTACAAAACTTGCGTACATAGCGATTTTAACAATGTATGCCGTGAAGCGGTTCTTCTCAATTTCCTTGATGTTGGACAAGAATTTTAGACAAATCTCACTTACTGACACGTAACTAAGACGTTCCGAAAGAACAAAAGTTGCGTACATAGCGATTTTAACAATGTATGCCGTGAAGCGGTTCTTCTCAATTTCCTTGATGTCGCACAAGTATTTTAAACAAATCTCACTTACTGACACGTAATTAAGACGTTCCGAACGAACAAAACTTGCGTAAATAGCGATCTCTGCTTTGTGCGCAGAAAAACGTATATCCTCAATTTCTTTAACGTTGTACAAGAATTTTCGATTAAACTCACTTACTGAAACGTAACTAAGACGTTCCGAACAAACAAAACTTGCGTACATAGCGATTTTAACATTGTATGCCGTGAAGTGGTTCTTCTCAATTTCCTTGATGTTGCACAGAAATTTCGACTAAACTCACTTACTGACACGTAACTAAAACGTTTCGAACGAACAAAACTTGCGTACATAGCGATTTTAACCATGTATGCCGTGAAGCGGTTCTTCTCAATTTCCTTGATGTCGCACAAGAATTTTAGACAAATCTCACTTACTGACACGTAACTAAGACGTTTCGAACGACCAAAACATGCGTACATAGCGATCTCAGCTTTGTGCGCAGAAAAACTTATATCCTTAATTTCTTTAACGTTTTACAAGAATTTTCGACTAAACTCACTTACTGACACGTAACTAAGACGTTCCGAACGACCAAAACTTGCGTACATAGCGATCTCAGCTTTGTGCGCAGAAAAACGTATATCCTTAACTTCCTTAATGTTGTACAAGAATTTTCGACTAAACTCACTTAATGACACGTAACTAAGATGTTCCGAACGAACAAAACTTGCGTAAATAGCGATGTCTGCTCTGTGCGCAGAAAAACGTATATCCTCTGTTTCTTTAACGTTGTACAAGAATTTTCGACTAAACTCACTTACTGACACGTAACTAAGACGTTCCGAACGAACAAAACTTGCGTACATAACGACTTTAACAATGTATGCCGTGAAGCGGTTCTTCTCAATATTTTCGATGTTGCACAAGAATTTTAGACAATTCTCACTTACTGACACGCAACTAAGACGTTTCGAACGAACAAAACTTGCGTACATAGCGATTTTAACATTGTATGCCGTGAAGCGGTTCTTCTCAATTTCCTTGATGTCGCACAAGAATTTTAGACAAATCTCACTTACTGACACGTAACTAAGACGTTCCGAACGAACAAAACTTGCGTACATAGCGATCTCAACTTTGTGCGCAGAAAAACGTATATCCTCAATTTCCTTGATGTTGCGCAAGAATTTTAGACAAATCTCACTTACTGACACGTAACTAAGACGTTTCGAACGACCAAAACATGCGTACATAGCGATCTCAGCTTTGTGCGAAGAAAAACGTATATCCTCAATTTCTTTAACGTTGTACAAGAATTTTCGACTAAACTCACTTACTGACACGTAACTAAGACGTTCCGAACGAACAAAACTTGCGTAAATAGCGATCTCTGCTTCGTGCGCAGAAAAACGTATATCCTCAATTTCTTTAACGTTGTACAAGAATTTTCGACTAAACTCACTTACTGACACGTAACTAAAACGTTCCGAACGAACAAAACTTGCGTACATAGCGATTTTAACAATGTACGCCGTCAAGCGGTTCTTCTCAATTTCCTTGATGTTGCACAAGAATTTTAGACAAAACTCACTTACTGACACGTAACTAAGACGTTCCGAACGAACAAAACTTGCGTACATAGCGATCTCAACTTTGTGCGCAGAAAAACGTATATCCTCAATTTCCTTGATGTTGCGCAAGAATTTTAGACAAATCTCATTTACTGACACGTAACTAAGACGTTTCGAACGACCAAAACATGCGTACATAGCGATCTCAGCTTTGTGCGAAGAAAAACGTATATCCTCAATTTCTTTAACGTTGTACAAGAATTTTCGACTAAACTCACTTACTGACACGTAACTAAGACATTCCGAACGACCAAAACTTGCGTACATAGCGATTTCAGCTTTGTGCGCAGAAGAACGTATATCCTTAACTTCCTTAATGTTGTACAAGAATTTTCGACTAAACTCACTTACTGACACGTAACTAAGACGTTCCGAACGAACAAAACCTGCGTAAATAGCGATCTCTGCTTTGTGCGCAGAAAAACGTATATCCTCAATTTCTTTAAGGTTGTACAAGAATTTTCGACTAAACTCACTTACTGACACGTGACTAAGACGTTCCGAACGAACAAAACTTGCGTACATAGCGATTTTAACAATGTATGCCGTGAAGCGGTTCTTCTCAATTTCCTTGATGTTGCACAAGAATTTTAGACAAATCTCACTTACTGACACATAACTAAGACGTTCCGAACGAACAAAACTTGCGTACATAGCGATTTTAACCATGTATGCCGTGAAGCGGTTCTTCTCAATTTCCTTGATGTCGCACAAGAATTTAAGACAAATCTCACTTACTGACACGTAACTAAGACGTTTCGAACGACCAAAACATGCGTACATAGCGATCTCAGCTTTGTACGCAGAAAAACGTATATCCTCAATTTCTTTAACGTTGTACAAGAATTTTCGATTAAACTCACTTACTGACACGTAACTAAGACGTTCCGAACGAACAAAACTTACGTACATAGCGATTTTAACAATGTATGCCGTGAAGCGGTTCTTCTCAATTTCCTTGATGTCGAACAAGAATTTTAGACAAATCTCACTTACTGAAACGTAACTAAGACGTTTCGAACGACCAAAACATGCGTACATAGCGATCACAGCTTTGTGCGCAGAAAAACGTATATCCTCAATTTCTTTAACGTTGTACAAGAATTTTCGATTAAACTCACTTACTGTCACGTAACTAAGACGTTCCGAACGAACAAAGCTTACGTACATAGCGATTATAACAATGTATGCCGTCAAGCGGTTCTTCTCAATTTCCTTGATGTTGCACAAGAATTTTAGACAATTCTCACTTACTGACACGTAACTAAGATGTTTCGAACAAACAAAACTTGCGTACATAGCGATTTTAACAATGTATGCCGTGATGCAGTTCTTCTCAATTTCCTTGATGTTGCACAAGAATTTTAGACAAATCTCATTTACTGACACGTAACTAAGACGTTTCGAACTTACAAAACTTGCTTACATAGCGATTTAACAATGTATGCCGTGAAGCGGTTCTTCTCAATTTCCTTGATGTTGCACAAGAATTTTAGACAAATCTCACTTACTGATACGTAACTAAGACGTTCCGAACGAACAAAACTTGCGTACATAGCGATTTTAACAATGTATGCCGTGAAGCGGTTCTTCTCAATTTCCTTGATGTTGCACAATAATTTTAGACAAATCTCACTTACTGACACGTAACTAAGACGTTTCGAACTTACAAAACTTGCGTACATAGCGATTATAACAATGTATGCCGTGAAGCGGTTCTTCTCAATTTCCTTGATGTTGGACAAGAATTTTAGACAAATCTCACTTACTGACACGTAACTAAGACGTTTCGAACTTACAAAACTTGCGTACATAGCGATTTTAACAATGTATGCCGTGAAGCGGTTCTTCTCAATTTCCTTGACGTTGGACAAGAATTTTAGACAAATCTCACTTACTGACACGTAACTAAGACGTTCCGAAAGAACAAAACTTGCGTACATAGCGATTTTAACAATCTATGCCGTGAAGCGGTTCTTCTCAATTTCCTTGATGTTGCACAAGAATTTTAGACAAATCTCACTTACTGACACGTAACTAAGACGTTCCGAACGTACAAAACTTGCGTACATAGCGATTTTAACAATGTATGCCGTGAAGCGGTTCTTCTCAATTTCCTTGATGTTGGACAAGAATTTTAGACAAATCTCACTTACTGACACGTAACTAAGACGTTCCGAAAGAACAAAAGTTGCGTACATAGCGATTTTAACAATGTATGCCGTGAAGCGGTTCTTCTCAATTTCCTTGATGTCGCACAAGTATTTTAAACAAATCTCACTTACTGACACGTAATTAAGACGTTCCGAACGAACAAAACTTGCGTAAATAGCGATCTCTGCTTTGTGCGCAGAAAAACGTATATCCTCAATTTCTTTAACGTTGTACAAGAATTTTCGATTAAACTCACTTACTGAAACGTAACTAAGACGTTCCGAACAAACAAAACTTGCGTACATAGCGATTTTAACATTGTATGCCGTGAAGTGGTTCTTCTCAATTTCCTTGATGTTGCACAGAAATTTCGACTAAACTCACTTACTGACACGTAACTAAAACGTTTCGAACGAACAAAACTTGCGTACATAGCGATTTTAACCATGTATGCCGTGAAGCGGTTCTTCTCAATTTCCTTGATGTCGCACAAGAATTTTAGACAAATCTCACTTACTGACACGTAACTAAGACGTTTCGAACGACCAAAACATGCGTACATAGCGATCTCAGCTTTGTGCGCAGAAAAACTTATATCCTTAATTTCTTTAACGTTTTACAAGAATTTTCGACTAAACTCACTTACTGACACGTAACTAAGACGTTCCGAACGACCAAAACTTGCGTACATAGCGATCTCAGCTTTGTGCGCAGAAAAACGTATATCCTTAACTTCCTTAATGTTGTACAAGAATTTTCGACTAAACTCACTTAATGACACGTAACTAAGATGTTCCGAACGAACAAAACTTGCGTAAATAGCGATGTCTGCTCTGTGCGCAGAAAAACGTATATCCTCCGTTTCTTTAACGTTGTACAAGAATTTTCGACTAAACTCACTTACTGACACGTAACTAAGACGTTCCGAACGAACAAAACTTGCGTACATAACGACTTTAACAATGTATGCCGTGAAGCGGTTCTTCTCAATATTTTCGATGTTGCACAAGAATTTTAGACAATTCTCACTTACTGACACGCAACTAAGACGTTTCGAACGAACAAAACTTGCGTACATAGCGATTTTAACATTGTATGCCGTGAAGCGGTTCTTCTCAATTTCCTTGATGTCGCACAAGAATTTTAGACAAATCTCACTTACTGACACGTAACTAAGACGTTCCGAACGAACAAAACTTGCGTACATAGCGATCTCAACTTTGTGCGCAGAAAAACGTATATCCTCAATTTCCTTGATGTTGCGCAAGAATTTTAGACAAATCTCACTTACTGACACGTAACTAAGACGTTTCGAACGACCAAAACATGCGTACATAGCGATCTCAGCTTTGTGCGAAGAAAAACGTATATCCTCAATTTCTTTAACGTTGTACAAGAATTTTCGACTAAACTCACTTACTGACACGTAACTAAGACGTTCCGAACGAACAAAACTTGCGTAAATAGCGATCTCTGCTTCGTGCGCAGAAAAACGTATATCCTCAATTTCTTTAACGTTGTACAAGAATTTTCGACTAAACTCACTTACTGACACGTAACTAAAACGTTCCGAACGAACAAAACTTGCGTACATAGCGATTTTAACAATGTACGCCGTCAAGCGGTTCTTCTCAATTTCCTTGATGTTGCACAAGAATTTTAGACAAAACTCACTTACTGACACGTAACTAAGACGTTCCGAACGAACAAAACTTGCGTACATAGCGATCTCAACTTTGTGCGCAGAAAAACGTATATCCTCAATTTCCTTGATGTTGCGCAAGAATTTTAGACAAATCTCATTTACTGACACGTAACTAAGACGTTTCGAACGACCAAAACATGCGTACATAGCGATCTCAGCTTTGTGCGAAGAAAAACGTATATCCTCAATTTCTTTAACGTTGTACAAGAATTTTCGACTAAACTCACTTACTGACACGTAACTAAGACATTCCGAACGACCAAAACTTGCGTACATAGCGATCTCAGCTTTGTGCGCAGAAGAACGTATATCCTTAACTTCCTTAATGTTGTACAAGAATTTTCGACTAAACTCACTTACTGACACGTAACTAAGACGTTCCGAACGAACAAAACCTGCGTAAATAGCGATCTCTGCTTTGTGCGCAGAAAAACGTATATCCTCAATTTCTTTAAGGTTGTACAAGAATTTTCGACTAAACTCACTTACTGACACGTGACTAAGACGTTCCGAACGAACAAAACTTGCGTACATAGCGATTTTAACAATGTATGCCGTGAAGCGGTTCTTCTCAATTTCCTTGATGTTGCACAAGAATTTTAGACAAATCTCACTTACTGACACATAACTAAGACGTTCCGAACGAACAAAACTTGCGTACATAGCGATTTTAACCATGTATGCCGTGAAGCGGTTCTTCTCAATTTCCTTGATGTCGCACAAGAATTTAAGACAAATCTCACTTACTGACACGTAACTAAGACGTTTCGAACGACCAAAACATGCGTACATAGCGATCTCAGCTTTGTACGCAGAAAAACGTATATCCTCAATTTCTTTAACGTTGTACAAGAATTTTCGATTAAACTCACTTACTGACACGTAACTAAGACGTTCCGAACGAACAAAACTTACGTACATAGCGATTTTAACAATGTATGCCGTGAAGCGGTTCTTCTCAATTTCCTTGATGTCGAACAAGAATTTTAGACAAATCTCACTTACTGAAACGTAACTAAGACGTTTCGAACGACCAAAACATGCGTACATAGCGATCACAGCTTTGTGCGCAGAAAAACGTATATCCTCAATTTCTTTAACGTTGTACAAGAATTTTCGATTAAACTCACTTACTGTCACGTAACTAAGACGTTCCGAACGAACAAAGCTTACGTACATAGCGATTATAACAATGTATGCCGTCAAGCGGTTCTTCTCAATTTCCTTGATGTTGCACAAGAATTTTAGACAATTCTCACTTACTGACACGTAACTAAGATGTTTCGAACAAACAAAACTTGCGTACATAGCGATTTTAACAATGTATGCCGTGATGCAGTTCTTCTCAATTTCCTTGATGTTGCACAAGAATTTTAGACAAATCTCATTTACTGACACGTAACTAAGACGTTTCGAACTTACAAAACTTGCGTACATAGCGATTTTAACCATGTATGCCGTGAAGCGGTTCTTCTCAATTTCCTTGATGTTGCACAGAAATTTTCGACTAAACTCACTTACTGACACGTAACTAAGACGTTCCGAACGTACAAAACTTGCGTACATAGCGATTTTAACAATGTATGCCGTGATGCGGTTCTTCTCAATTTCCTTGATGTTGCACAAGAATTTTAGACAAATCTCACTTACTGACACGTAAGTAAGACGTTTCGAACTTACAAAACTTGCGTACATAGCGATTTTAACCATGTATGCCGTGAAGCGGTTCTTCTCAATTTTCTTGATGTCGCACAAGAATTTTAGACAAATCTCACTTACTGACACGTAACTAAGACGTTTCGAACGACCAAAACATGCGTACATAGGGATCTCAGCTTTGTGCGCAGAAAAACGTATATCCTCAATTTCTTTAACGTTGTACAAGAATTTTCGATTAAACTCACTTACTGACACGTAACTAAGACGTTCCGAACGAACAAAACTTGCGTACATAGCGATATTAACAATATATGCGGTGAAGCGGTTCTTCTCAATTTCCTTGATGTTGCACAAGAATTTTCGACTAAACTCACTTACTGACACGTAACTAAGACGTTCCGAACGAACAAAACTTGCGTACATAGCGATTTTAACAATGTATGCCGTGAAGCGGTTCTTCTCAATTTCCTTGATGTTGCACAAGAATTTTAGACAAAACTCACTTACTGACACGTAACTAAGACGTTCCGAACGAACAAAACTTGCGTACATAGCGATCTCAACTTTGTGCGCAGAAAAACGTATATCCTCAATTTCCTTGATGTTGCGCAAGAATTTTAGACAAATCTCATTTACTGACACGTAACTAAGACGTTTCGAACGACCAAAACATGCGTACATAGCGATCTCAGCTTTGTGCGCAGAAAAACGTATATCCTCAATTTCTTTAAGGTTGTACAAGAATTTTCGATTAAACTCACTTACTGACACGTAACTAAGACGTTGCGAACGAACAAAACTTGCGTACATAGCGATATTAACAATATATGCGGTGAAGCGGTTCTTCTCAATTTCCTTGATGTTGCACAAGAATTTTCGACTAAACTCACTAACTGACACGTAACTAAGACGTTCCGAACGAACAAAACTTGCGTACATAGCGATTTTAACAATGTATGCCGTGAAGCGGTTCTTCTCAATTTCCTTGATGTTGCACAAGAATTTTAGACAAAACTCACTTACTGACACGTAACTAAGACGTTCCGAACGAACAAAACTTGCGTACATAGCGATCTCAACTTTGTGCGCAGAAAAACGTATATCCTCAATTTCCTTGATGTTGCGCAAGAATTTTAGACAAATCTCATTTACTGACACGTAACTAAGACGTTTCGAACGACCAAAACATGCGTACATAGCGATCTCAGCTTTGTGCGCAGAAAAACGTATATCCTCAATTTCTTTAACGTTGTACAAGAATTTTCGATTAAACTCACTTACTGACACGTAACTAAGACGTTCCGAACGAACAAAACTTGCGTACATAGCGATTTTAACAATATATGCGGTGAAACGGTTCTTCTCAATTTCCTTGATGTTGCACAAGAATTTTCGACTAAACTCACTTACTGACACGTAACTAAGACGTTCCGAACGAACAGAACTTGCGTACATAGCGATTTTAACAATGTATGCCGTGAAGCGGTTCTTCTCAATTTCCTTGATGTCGCACAAGAATTTTAGACAAATCTCACTTACTGACACGTAACTAAGACGTTTCGAACGACCAAAACATGCGTACATAGCGATCACAGTTTTGTGCGCAGAAAAACGTATATCCTCAATTTCTTTAACGTTGTACAAGAATTTTCGATTAAACTCACTTACTGACACGTAACTAAGACGTTCCGAACGAACAAAACTTGTAGAGCCGCTCGACGGGTTCCGCTGAAGAAGTGGTCGGCCAACCATTCGTCACTGCTCGAGAGCCTGCCAGCGGAGGACCTTCTACAGCGCGAGCCCCGGTGGTGGCAACCAGGTGAGAGCCACGCTACCCTGGGCCTCCGATGGCACCCACACGATGAAAACTTCGCCTTCTCGACGCCAACGATGCAGCTGGGCAGGATATCTAAAAGGACAGTCCTGTCACTAACGGCCAAGCTATTTGACCCGATGGGATGGCTCGCACCAACCACGGTGCGAGCCAAGATACTTATACAATCGACGTGGTTACTGGGAGTCGACTGGGATACTCCGCTCCCCGACGGCGACGCTCAGCGGTGGCTAGAGTTCCAGGCGGAACTACCTCTGTTGGAGAGCATCCGAGTTCCCCGCTGGCTGAATAGCGGAACTGGCTGCCGGAGGGAAATCCATGGCTTCGCCGACGCATCTGAAAGAGCCTACGCCGCAGTAGCTTACCTGCGGACAGAGGATCAGGAAGGACGGGTAGAAGTCGCTCTAGTTACCGCGAAAACCAAGGTAGCGCCGTTAAAACAAATAACGTTACCACGTTTAGAACTTTGTGCAGCAACGCTGCTCGCCCGGCTGATCAATCACATCCGTCGCGTCCTGGAAGCAACGGAGGTGCCCCTTCACCTCTGGTCAGACTCTACCGTAGCTCTAGGATGGATCCGTGGACACCCGACTTCTTGGAAGACGTACGTGGCCAACCGAGTGTCGGAGATCCAGACTTCCTTGCCGGACGCCCGGTGGCATCACATCCCCGGCAGAGAGAACCCGGCGGATTGCGCTTCACGGGGGCTGTCGCCAAAAGAGCTGGTGAATCACCCCCTCTGGTGGCACGGGCCTCCCTGGCTGCGAGCTAAAGCGGAACGCTGGGCGACCTCCGCCGATGAGAACAGCGATAACGAACTCCCAGAACGACGCACGCTAGTGCACTCTGCGACCATAGGCAAAGAGCCCACCGATGAACCGGATATGCTAAGCCGGTATTCCACGCTCCATCGGCTGCTGCGGATTTCGGCCTGGTGTCGCCGCTGGCATCGTCTTCATCAGGAGAAGCAAGCGCCCTACGTACGGGCCAATCCTGCAGTCCGGCTCGTCCTTGGGGCCCCCGAAGTCGAGGAAGCGCGCCTGAGCTGGATCCGAGTCGTCCAAGCCGCCAACTACAAGGAGGAATTAGCAGCCATCACGAAGGGCAGACCCCTGCCTACACGTAGCAAACTTACCCGGTTAACTCCTTTCAGAGACACCCAGGGCATCCTCCGAGTCGGCGGTCGAATCAAACGCGCTCTTCTCTCCTTTGACGCCAGGCACCCTATCATCTTGCCAGGAGGGTCAACATTTACTCGACTCGTCATCGAGGCCTGCCATCGCCGGACCTTGCACGGGGGCGTGCAGCTGACCCTTGGCTCCCTACGCCAGGAGTACTGGGTTCCCCGCGGACGGGCGCTCGTCAAAGGCTGCCTCCACCGCTGCTTAACGTGCCTGCGATGGCGGGCGGCACCCCCGCAGCCACTCATGGGGGACCTGCCTCTGAATCGAGTGACACCGGCTCGGCCCTTCCTCCATACAGGTGTCGACTACGCGGGACCAATGTGGTTGCGAACATCCAAGGGACGAGGGCAGCGCGCTACAAAGGCCTTCCTGGTGGTCTTCGTCTGCCTCAGCACCCGCGCCGTCCACCTCGATGTCGCCTCGGATTATTCCTCGGACGCCTTCCTGGCCGCGCTGCGTCGGCTCATCGCACGCCGCGGGCTGTGTCGAGCCCTCTATAGCGATTGCGGCACTAACTTCGTGGGCGCCGACGCCCAACTGCGAGCGCTCTTCGCAGCCAGTGGTCAGGAGGGACAGCTTATCGCGAGAGGCCTCGCCGCCGAGAGGATTGAATGGCACTTTAATCCTCCGGCGGCGCCCAATTTCGGTGGACTTTGGGAGGCGGCTGTCAAGGCGGCGAAGCATCACCTGCGGCGCGTCATCGGCGACGCGAGGCTGACGTACGAGGAGATGGCCACCCTGTTAGCGCAAATAGAATCGTGCCTCAATTCTCGTCCCTTACAGGCCTTGTCGGACGACCCGGATGACCTGGAGGCGCTTACGCCCGGCCACTTCCTCGTCGGCACAGCACTCAACGCCGTTCCGGAGCCGCCTCTCGCCATGGAAGCCACGACGAGATTATCCCGGTGGCAGCATCTTCAACAGTTACGGGACCATTTCTGGAACCGGTGGTCCCAGGAGTACCTACAATCTCTGACGCACCGGCCTAAATGGTGCAAGGCCGACGAGGAAGTACGCGAAGGCCGACTGTGCCTCCTAAGGAGCGAAACGACGCCAGCGAATAAGTGGCCCCTCGCCAGGGTCGATCGCTTGCATCCCGGGGACGACGGGGTCGTCCGAGTCGTCGTCGTGCGCACCGCCACCTCTAGCTTTAAGCGACCGCTGTCAAAAATTATCCTCCTCCCGATCAGCACGGCACCGGAGGACGACGCTTAACTAAAACCCATTAGTATTATATTCTCCGTAGGAATAAATTTACGCGAAGCCCACACTTATAATTGACACTGCACACTTCACCTCACAATACGTCTACACGAAACACACACCCCACTTCACACACACAGTCAAAAGCACACCAGACACCGCACAAGAAGGAGTCGCGAAAACCTTCGCTATATCGGCGTAACACACGGGCGACTTAAAACGGTAGCCGAAAATCGTGAATGGCACGAGCATTCCACAGCACCATACCGCGTCCCGTCGGCCGCTCGCCCGACTTAACATCGCGCTCACGCCGCGTGATCTAGCGCCGAAATAGCTGCGTATAGTCAGCACGCGCTAACGCGCCAAGGCACGAATAACTTTCGTAGGCTTAACCATACGAGGCGGGCGGAATGTTCGAAACCGAACTAATACGAATTGCCTAATAGCAATTAGGAACGGTAACGATCGCTACAATAAATAGCGAATTGATCGCGCTCGAAATCTGGCGCCAAGCTGCCATCTCGCGCGTCGCACGGTGAGCGACAAATAGGAGCGCGCTCCAAAAGCGGCGCTACGCGAATCGCGCCAGGCCCGCGGCATCGCTCGTGCCTATCAATGCGGGCCACGCAGCGGTCACCCGGGAGAGCCTAAACTACAAACAAATTGTAATAACAACGTTCAAATTTTTACTAATCATCGAAAACAACAACCGGCGCGATCCTATTAGACAAATACGTAGAAACTTCGAGAACACTAAAAGGAACGTTTGTATAAAAGCTCTCTCGGGGAACCGCCGGGCGCACTCGATCGAGATTCATCCGTGACAGTGTGTGATAATATCGTTTAAACGCTCGTAATAGAAAAGTCGCTCGCTTTTCTAATTCGTACGCTCGATTACGAAACGCGAAGTTCACGATCATCATCAAAGAGATTTCTCGTCGCTCGCGATTAATCTCTCTTTGTCAAAACCGCGCCGTTTATTCCGTCGCTCGCGGAAACGTGCCGTTAATACCGCCGCTTGCGGTATTCGCGATATATCCGTCGCTCGCGGAGCCTATCGTAACGCTCCCGGTTGCTCGCAGGAGTAATCTTTCGGTTAAATTTGGCATAAATCTAGTCGACAAAGAACTTGTTAATTATTTATTGTGCTTAATAAATTGGCTGCCTTTTTTTACAAAACACTATCGTGTCCACTTCACGCGATCCTCGCGCTCCCGGATTCAATCGCGCACATTTTCTGGTCCTTCGAGCCGGATAGCGATTTTAACAATGTATGCCGTGAAGCGGTTCTTCTCAATATCCTTGATGTCGCACAAGAATTTTAGACAAATCTCACTTACTGACACGTAACTAAGATGTTTCGAACGACCAAAACATGCGTACATAGCGATCTCAGCTTTGTGCGAAGAAAAACGTATATCCTCAATTTCTTTAACGTTGTACAAGAATTTTCGACTAAACTCACTTACTGACACGTAAATAAGACGTTCCGAACGACCAAAACTTGCGTACATAGCGATCTCTGCTTTGTGCGCAGAAAAACGTATATCCTCCATTTCTTTAACGTTGTACAAGAATTTTCGACTAAACTCACTTACTGACACGTAACTAAGACGTTCCGAACGAACAAAACTTGCGTACATAACGATTTTAACAATGTATGCCGTCAAGCGGTTCTTCTCAATTTTTTCGATGTTGCACAAGAATTTTAGACAATTCTCACTTACTGACACGTAACTAAGACGTTTCGAACGAACAAAACTTGCGTACATAGCGATTTTAACAATGTATGCCGTGAAGCGGTTCTTCTCAATTTCCTTGATGTTGCACATGAATTTTAGACAAATCTCACTTACTGACACGTAACTAAGACGTTCCGAACGAACAAAACTTGCGTACATAGCGATTTTAACAATATATGCGGTGAAGCGGTTCTTCTCAATTTCCTTGATGTTGCACAAGAATTTTCGACTAAACTCACTTACTGACACGTAACTAAGACGTTCCGAACGAACAAAACTTGCGTACATAGCGATTTTAACAATGTATGCCGTGAAGCGGTTCTTCTCAATTTCCTTGATGTTGCACAAGAATTTTAGACAAAACTCACTTACTGACACGTAACTAAGACGTTCCGAACGAACAAAACTTGCGTACATAGCGATCTCAACTTTGTGCGCAGAAAAACGTATATCCTCAATTTCTTTAACGTTCTACAAGAATTTTCGACTAAACTCACTTACTGACACGTAACTAAGACGTTTCGAACGACCAAAACATGCGTACATAGCGATCTCAGCTTTGTGCGCAGAAAAACGTATATCCTCAATTTCTTTAACGTTGTACAAGAATTTTCGATTAAACTCACTTACTGACACGTAACTAAGACGTTACGAACGAACAAAACTTACGTACATAGCGATTTTAACAATGTATGCCGTGAAGCGGTTCTTCTCAATTTCCTTGATGTTGCTCATGAATTTTAGACAAATCTCACTTATTGACACGTAACTAAGACGTTCCGAACGAACAAAACTTGCGTACATAGCGATTTTAACAATGTATGCCGTGTAGCGGTTCTTCTCAATTTCCTTGATGTTGCACAAGAATTTTAGGCAAATCTCACTTACTGACACGTAACTAAGACGTTCCGAACGACCAAAACTTGCGTACATATCGATCTCAGCTTTGTGCGCACAAAAACGTATATCATTAACTTCCTTAATGTTGTACAAGAATTTTCGACTAAACTCACTTACTGACACGTAACGAAGACGTTCCGAACAAACAAAACTTGCGTAAGTAGCGATCTCTGCTTTGTGCGCAGAAAATCGTATACCCTCAATTTCTTTAACGATGTACAAGAATTTTCGATTAAACTCACTTACTGACACGTAACTAAGACGTTCCGAACGAACAAAACTTGCGTACATAGCGATTTTTACAATGTATGCCGTGAAACGGTTCTTCTCAATTTCCTTGATGTTGCACAGAAATTTTCGACTAAACTCACTTACTGACACGTAACTAAGACGTTCCGAACGAACAAAACTTGCGTACATAGCGATTTTAACCATGTATGCCGTGAAGCGGTTCTTCTCAATTTCCTTCATGTTGCACAAGAATTTTCGACTAAACTCACTTACTGACACGTAACTAAGACGTTCCGAACGACCAAAACTTGCGTACATAGCGGTCTCAGCTTTGTGCGCAGAAAAACGTATATCCTCAATTTCTTTAACGTTGTACAAGAATTTTCGACTAAACTCACTTACTGACACGTAACTAAGACGTTCCGAACGACTAAAACTTGCGTACATAGCGATTTTAACAATGTATGCCGTGAAGCGGTTCTTCTCAATTTCCTTGATGTTGCACAGAAATTTTCGACTAAACTCACTTACTGACACGTAACTAAGACGTTTCGAACGAACAAAACTTGCGTACATAGCGATTTTAACCATGTATGCCGTGAAGCGGTTCTTCTCAATTTCCTTCATGTTGCACAAAAATTTTCGACTAAACTCACTTACTGACACGTAACTAAGACGTTCCGAATGAACAAAACTTGCGTAAATAGCGATCTCTGCTTTGTGCGCAGAAAAACGTATATCCTCAATTTCTTTAACGTTGTACAAGAATTTTCGATTAAACTCACTTACTGACACGTAACTAAGACGTTCCGAACGTACAAAACTTGCTTAAATAGCGATCTCTGCTTTGTGCGCAGAAAAACGTATATCCCCAATTTCTTTAGCGTTGTACAAGAATTTTCGATTAATCTCACTTACTGACACGTAACTAAGACGTTCCGAACGTACAAAACTTGCGTACATAGCGATTTTAACAATGTATGCCGTAAATCGGTCCTTCTCAATTTCTTTGATGTTGCACAAAAATTTTAGACAAATCTCACTTACTGACACGTAACTAAGTCGTTCCGGACGACCAAAACATGCGTACATAGCGATCTCAGCTTTGTGCGCAGAAAAACGTATATCCTCAATTTATTTAACGTTGTACAAGAATTTTCGACTAAACTAACTTACTGACACGTAACTAAGACGTTCCGAACGAACAAAACTTGCGTACATAGCGATTTTAACCATGTATGCCGTGAAGCGGTTCTTCACAATTTCCTTCATGTTGCACAAGAATTTTCGACTAAACTCAATTACTGACACGTAACTAAGACGTTCCGAACGACCAAAAGCTGCGTACATAACGATCTCAGCTTTGTGCCCAGAAAAACGTATATCCTCAATTTCTTTATCGTTGTACAAGAATTTTCGACTAAACTCACTTACTGACACGTAACTAAGACGTTCCGAACGTACAAAACTTGCGTAAATAGCGATCTCTGCTTTGTGCGCAGAAAAACGTATATCCTCAATTTCTTTAGCGTTGTACAAGAATTTTCGATTAATCTCACTTACTGATACGTAACTAAGACGTTCCGAACGTACAAAACTTGCTTACATAGCGATCTCAGCTTTGTGCGCAGAAAAACGTATATCCTCAATTTATTTAACGTTGTACAAGAATTTTCGACTAAACTCACTTACTGACACGTAACTAAGACGTTCCGAAGAACAAAACTTGCGTACATAGCGATTTTAACAATGTATGCCGTGAAACGGTTCTTCTCAATTTCCTTGATGTTGCACAGAAATTTTCGACTAAACTCACTTACTGACACGTAACTAAGACGTTCCGAACGAACAAAACTTGCGTACATAGCGATTTTAACCATGTATGCCGTGAAGCGGTTCTTCTCAATTTCCTTCATGTTGCACAAGAATTTTCGACTAAACTCACTTACTGACACGTAACTAAGACGTTCCGAACGACCAAAACTTGCGTACATAGCGATCTCAGCTTTGTGCGCAGAAAAACGTATATCCTCAATTTCTTTAACGTTGTACAAGAATTTTCAACTAAACTCACTTACTGACACGTAACTAAGACGTTCCGAACGAACAAAACTTGCGTACATAGCGATTTTAACAATGTATGCCGTGAAGCGGTCCTTCTCAATTTCCTTGATGTTGCACAAGAATTTTCGACTAAACTCACTTACTGACACGTAACTAAGACGTTTCAAACGACCAAATCATTCGTACATAGCGATCTCAGCTTGTGCGAAGAAAAACGTATATCCTCAATTTCTTTAACGTTGTACAAGAATTTTCGACTAAACTCACTTACTGACACGTAACTAAGACGTTTCGAACGACCAAAACATGCGTACATAGCGATCTCAGGTTTGTGCGCAGAAAAACGTACATCCTCAATTTCTTTAACGTTGTACAAGAATTTTCGACTAAACTCACTTACTGACACGTAACTAAGACGTTCCGAACGACTAAAACTTGCGTACATAGCGATTTTAACAATGTATGCCGTGAAGCGGTTCTTCTCAATTTCATTGATGTTGCCCAGAAATTTTCGACTAAACTCACTTACTGACACGTAACTAAGATGTTCCGAACGAACAAAACTTGCGTACATAGCGATTTTAACCATGTATGCCGTGAAGCGGTTCTTCTCAATTTCCTTCATGTTGCACAAGAATTTTCGACTAAACTCACTTACTGACACGTAACTAAGACGTTCCGAACAACCAAAACTTGCGTACATAGCGATCTCAGCTTTGTGCGCAGAAAAACGTATATCCTCAATTTTTTTAACGTTGTACAAGAATTTTCGACTAAACTCACTTACTGACACGTAACTAAGACGTTCCGAACGAACAAAACTTGCGTAAATAGCGATCTCTGCTTTGTGCGCAGAAAGACGTATACCCTCAATTTCTTTAACGATGTACAAGAATTTTCGATTAAACACACTTACTGACACGTAACTAAGACGTTCCGAACGAACAAAACTTGCGTATATAGCGATCTCTGCTTTGTGCGCAGAAAAACGTATATCCTCAATTTCTTTAACGTTGTACAAGAATTTTCGACTAAACTCACTTACTGACACGTAACTAAGACGTTCCGAAGAACAAAACTTGCGTACATAGCGATTTTAACAATGTATGCCGTGAAACGGTTCTTCTCAATTTCCTTGATGTTGCACAGAAATTTTCGACTAAACTCACTTACTGACACGTAACTAAGACGTTCCGAACGAACAAAACTTGCGTACATAGCGATTTTAACCATGTATGCCGTGAAGCGGTTCTTCTCAATTTCCTTCATGTTGCACAAGAATTTTCGACTAAACTCACTTACTGACACGTAACTAAGACGTTCCGAACGACCAAAACTTGCGTACATAGCGATCTCAGCTTTGTGCGCAGAAAAACGTATATCCTCAATTTTTTTAACGTTGTACAAGAATTTTCGACTAAACTCACTTACTGACACGTAACTAAGACGTTCCGAACGAACAAAACTTGCGTACAAAGCGATTTTAACCATGTATGCCGTGAAGCGGTTCTTCTCAATTTCCTTGATGTTGCACAAGAATTTTAAGCAAATCTCACATACTGACACGTAACTAAGACGTTCCGAACGAACAAAACTTGCGTACATATCGATCTCAGCCTTGTGCGCACAAAAACGTATATCATTAACTTCCTTAATGTTGTACAAGAATTTTCGACTAAACTCACTTACTGACACGTAACGAAGACGTTCCGAACGAACAAAACTTGCGTAAATAGCGATCTCTGCTTTGTGCGCAGAAAAACGTATACCCTCAATTTCTTTAACGATGTACAAGAATTTTCGATTAAACTCACTTACTGACACGTAACTAAGACGTTCCGAACGAACAAAACTTGCGTATATAGCGATCTCTGCTTTGTGCGCAGAAAAACGTATATCCTCAATTTCTTTAACGTTGTACAAGAATTTTCGAATAAACTTACTTACTGACACGTAACTAAGACGTTCCGAACGTACAAAACTTGCGTACATAGCGATTTTAACAATGTATGCCGTGAATCGGTCCTTCTCAATTTCATTGATGTTGCACAAAAATTTTAGACAAATCTCACTTACTGACACGTAACTAAGACGTTTCAAACGACCAAATCATTCGTACATAGCGATCTCAGCTTGTGCGAAGAAAAACGTATATCCTCAATTTCTTTAACGTTGTACAAGAATTTTCGACTAAACTCACTTACTGACACGTAACTAAGACGTTTCGAACGACCAAAACATGCGTACATAGCGATCTCAGGTTTGTGCGCAGAAAAACGTACATCCTCAATTTCTTTAACGTTGTACAAGAATTTTCGACTAAACTCACTTACTGACACGTAACTAAGACGTTCCGAACGACTAAAACTTGCGTACATAGCGATTTTAACAATGTATGCCGTGAAGCGGTTCTTCTCAATTTCCTTGATGTTGCACAGAAATTTTCGACTAAACTCACTTACTGACACGTAACTAAGATGTTCCGAACGAACAAAACTTGCGTACATAGCGATTTTAACCATGTATGCCGTGAAGCGGTTCTTCTCAATTTCCTTCATGTTGCACAAGAATTTTCGACTAAACTCACTTACTGACACGTAACTAAGACGTTCCGAACGACCAAAACTTGCGTACATAGCGATCTCAGCTTTGTGCGCAGAAAAACGTATATCCTCAATTTTTTTAACGTTGTACAAGAATTTTCGACTAAACTCACTTACTGACACGTAACTAAGACGTTCCGAACGAACAAAACTTGCGTAAATAGCGATCTCTGCTTTGTGCGCAGAAAGACGTATACCCTCAATTTCTTTAACGTTGTACAAGAATTTACGATTAAATTCACTTACTGACACGTAACTAAGACGTTCCGAACGTACAAAACTTGCGTACATAGCGATTTTAACAATGTATGCCGTGAATCGGTCCTTCTCAATTTCTTTGATGTTGCACAAAAATTTTAGACAAATCTCACTTACTGACACGTAACTAAGACGTTCCGGACGACCAAAACATGCGTACATAGCGATCTCAGCTTTGTGCGCAGAAAAACGTATATCCTCAATTTATTTAACGTTGTACAAGAATTTTCGACTAAACTCACTTACTTACACGTAACTAAGACGTTCCGAACGAACAAAACTTGCGTACATAGCGATTTTAAAAATGTATGCCGTGAAGCGGTTCTTCTCAATTTCCTTGATGTCGCACAAGAATTTTAGACAAATCTCACTTGCTGACACGTAACTAAGACGTTTCGAACGACCAAAACATGCGTACATAGCGATCTCAGCTTTGTGCGCAGAAAAACGTATATCCTCAATTTCTTTAACGTTGTATAAGAATTTTCGACTAAACTCACGTACTGACACGTAACTAAGACGTTCCGAACGAACAAAACTTGCGTAAATAGCGATCTCTGCTTTGTGCGCAGAAAAACGTATATCCTCAATTTCTTTAACGTTGTACAAGAATTTTCGATTAAACTCACTTACTGACACGTAACTAAGACGTTCCGAACGTACAAAACTTGCGTACATAGCGATTTTAACAATGTATGCCGTGAAGCGGTTCTTCTCAATTTCCTTGATGTTGCACAAGAATTTTAGACAAATCTCACTTGCTGACACATAACTAAAACGTTCCGAACGTACAAAACGTGCGTACATATCGATTTAACTATGTATGCCGTGAAGCGGTTCTTCTCAATTTCCTTGATGTTGCGCATGAATTTTAGACAAATCTCACTTATTGACACGTAACTAAGACGTTCCGAACGAACAAAACTTGCGTACATAGCGATTTTAACAATGTATGCCGTGTAGCGGTTCTTCTCAATTTCCTTGATGTTGCACAAGAATTTTAGGCAAATCTCACTTACTGACACGTAACTAAGACGTTCCGAACGACCAAAACTTGCGTACATATCGATCTCAGCTTTGTGCGCACAAAAACGTATATCATTAACTTCCTTAATGTTGTACAAGAATTTTCGACTAAACTAACTTACTGACACGTAACGAAGACGTTCCGAACGAACAAAACTTGCGTAAATAGCGATCTCTGCTTTGTGCGCAGAAAAACGTATACCCTCAATTTCTTTAACGATGTAGAAAAATTTTCGATTAAACTCACTTACTGACACGTAACTAAGACGTTCCGAACGAACAAAACTTGCGTATATAGCGATCTCTGCTTTGTGCGCAGAAAAACGTATATCCTCAATTTCTTTAACGTTGTACAAGAATTTTCGATTAAAGTTACTTACTGACACGTAACTAAGACGTTCCGAACGTACAAAACTTGCGTACATAGCGATTTTAACAATGTATGCCGTGAATCGGTCCTTCTCAATTTCTTTGATGTTGCACAAAAATTTTAGACAAATCTCACTTACTGACACGTAACTAAGACGTTCCGGACGACCAAAACATGCGTACATAGCGATCTCAGCTTTGTGCGCAGAAAACGTATATCCTCACTTTATTTAACGTTGTACAAGAATTTTCGACTAAACTCACTTACTGACACGTAACTAAGACGTTCCGAACGAACAAAACTTGCGTACATAGCGATTTTTACAGTGTATGCCGTGAAACGGTTCTTCTCAATTTCCTTGGTGTTGCACAGAAATTTTCGACTAAACTCACTTGCTGACACATAACTAAGACGTTCCGAACGAACAAAACTTGCGTACATAGCGATTTTAACCATGTATGCCGTGAAGCGGTTCTTCTCAATTTCCTTGATGTTGCACAAGAATTTTAAGCAAATCTCACTTACTGACACGTAACTAAGACGTTCCGAACGACCAAAACTTGCGTACATATCGATCTCAGCTTTGTGCGCACAAAAACGTATATCATTAACTTCCTTAATGTTGTACAAGAATTTTCGACTAAACTAACTTACTGACACGTAACGAAGACGTTCCGAACGAACAAAACTTGCGTAAATAGCGATCTCTGCTTTGTGCGCAGAAAAACGTATACCCTCAATTTCTTTAACGATGTACAAAAATTTTCGATTAAACTCACTTACTGACACGTAACTAAGACGTTCCGAACGAACAAAACTTGCGTATATAGCGATCTCTGCTTTGTGCGCAGAAAAACGTATATCCTCAATTTCTTTAACGTTGTACAAGAATTTTCGATTAAAGTTACTTACTGACACGTAACTAAGACGTTCCGAACGTACAAAACTTGCGTACATAGCGATTTTAACAATGTATGCCGTGAATCGGTCCTTCTCAATTTCTTTGATGTTGCACAAAAATTTTAGACAAATCTCACTTACTGACACGTAACTAAGACGTTCCGGACGACTAAAACATGCGTACATAGCGATCTCAGCTTTGTGCGCAGAAAACGTATATCCTCACTTTATTTAACGTTGTACAAGAATTTTCGACTAAACTCACTTACTGACACGTAACTAAGACGTTCCGAACGAACAAAACTTGCGTACATAGCGATTTTAACCATGTATGCCGTGAAGCGGTTCTTCTCAATTTCTTTCATGTTGCACAAGAATTTTCGATTAATCTCACTTACTGACACGTAACTAAGACGTTTCGAACGACCAAAACATGCGTACATAGCGATATCAGCTTTGTGCACAGAAAAACGTATATCCTCAATTTCTTTACCGTTGTACAAGAATTTTCGACTAAACTCACTTACTGACACGTAACTAAGACGTTCCGAACGACCAAAACTTGCGTACATAGCGATCTCTGCTTTGTGCGCAGAAAAACGTATATCCTCAATTTCTTTAACGTTGTACAAGAATTTTCGACTAAACTCACTTACTGACACGTAACTAAGACGTTTCGAACGACCAAAACATGCGTACATAGCGATCTCAGCTTTGTGCGCAGAAAAACGTATATCCTCAATTTCTTTAACGTTGTACAAGAATTTTCGACTAAACTCACTTACTGACACGTAACTAAGACGTTCCGAACGACTAAAACTTGCGTACATAGCGATTTTAACAATGTATGCCATGAAGCGGTTCTTCTCAATTTCCTTGATGTTGCACAGAAATTTTCGACTAAACTCACTTACTGACACGTAACTAAGACGTTTCGAACGAACAAAACTTGCGTACATAGCGATTTTAACCATGTATGCCGTGAAGCGGTTCTTCTCAATTTCCTTCATGTTGCACAAGAATTTTCGACTAAACTCACTTACTGACACGTAACTAAGACGTTCCGAACGACCAAAACTTGCGTACATAGCGATCTCAGCTTTCTGCGCAGAAAAACGTATACCCTCAATTTCTTTAACGATGTACAAGAATTTTCGATTAAACTCACTTACTGACACGTAACTAAGACGTTCCGAACGAACAAAAATTGCGTATATAGCGATCTCTGCTTTGTGCGCAGAAAAACATATATTCTCAATTTCTTTAACGTTGTACAAGAATTTTCGATTAAACTTACTTACTGACACGTAACTAAGACGTTCCGAACGTACAAAACTTGCGTACATAGCGATTTTAACAATGTATGCCGTGAATCGGTCCTTCTCAATTTCTTTGATGTTGCACAAAAATTTTAGACAAATCTCACTTACTGACACGTAACTAAGACGTTCCGGACGACCAAAACATGCGTACATAGCGATCTCAGCTTTGTGCGCAGAAAAACGTATATCCTCAATTTATTTAACGTTGTACAAGAATTTTCGACTAAACTCACTTACTGACACGTAACTAAGACGTTCCGAACGAACAAAACTTGCGTACATAGCGATTTTTACAATGTATGCCGTGAAACGGTTCTTCTCAATTTCCTTGGTGTTGCACAGAAATTTTCGACTAAACTCACTTGCTGACACATAACTAAGACGTTCCGAACGTACAAAACGTGCGTACATAGCGATTTTAACAATGTATGCCGTGAAGCGGTTCTTCTCAATTTCCTTGATGTTGTTCATGAATTTTAGACAAATCTCACTTATTGACACGTAACTAAGACGTTCCGAACGAACAAAACTTGCGTACATAGCGATTTTAACCATGTATGCCGTGAAGCGGTTCTTCTCAATTTCCTTCATGTTGCACAAGAATTTTCGACTAAACTCACTTACTGACACGTAACTAAGACGTTCCGAACGACCAAAACTTGCGTACATAGCGGTCTCAGCTTTGTGCGCAGAAAAACGTATATCCTCAATTTCTTTAACGTTGTACAAGAATTTTCGACTAAACTCACTTACTGACACGTAACTAAGACGTTCCGAACGAACAAAACTTGCGTAAATAGCGATCTCTGCTTTGTGCGCAGAAAAACGTATATCCTCAATTTCTTTAACGTTGTACAAGAATTTTCGATTAAACTCACTTACTGACACGTAACTAAGACGTTCCGAACGAACAAAACTTGCGTATATAGCGATCTCTGCTTTGTGCGCAGAAAAACGTATATCCTCAATTTCTTTAACGTTGTACAAGAATTTTCGATTAAACTTACTTACTGACACGTAACTAAGACGTTCCGAACGTACAAAACTTGCGTACATAGCGATTTTAACAATGTATGCCGTGAATCGGTCCTTCTCAATTTCTTTGATGTTGCATAAAAATTTTAGAAAAATCTCACTTACTGACACGTAACTAAGACGTTTCGAACGACCAAAACATGCGTACATAGCGATCTCAGCTTTGTGCGCAGAAAAACGTATATCCTCAATTTCTTTAACGTTGTACAAGAATTTTCGACTAAACTCACTTACTGACACGTAACTAAGACGTTCCGAACGACTAAAACTTGCGTACATAGCGATTTTAACAATGTATGCCGTGAAGCGGTTCTTCTCAATTTCCTTGATGTTGCACATGAATTTTAGACAAATCTCACTTATTGACACGTAACTAAGACGTTCCAAACGAACAAAACTTGCGTACATAGCGATTTTAACAATGTATGCCGTGTAGCGGTTCTTCTCAATTTCCTTGATGTTGCACAAGAATTTTAGGCAAATCTCACTTACTGAAACGTAACTAAGACGTTCCGAACGACCAAAACTTGCGTACATATCGATCTCAGCTTTGTGCGCACAAAAACGTATATCATTAACTTCCTTAATGTTGTACAAGAATTTTCGACTAAACTCACTTACTGACACGTAACGAAGACGTTCCGAACGAACAAAACTTGCGTAAATAGCGATCTCTGCTTTGTGCGCAGAAAAACGTATACCCTCAATTTCTTTAACGATGTACAAAAATTTTCGATTAAACTCACTTACTGACACGTAACTAAGACGTTCCGAACGAACAAAACTTGCGTACATAGCGATCTCAGCTTTGTGCGCAGAAAAACGTATATCCTCAATTTATTTAACGTTGTACAAGAATTTTCGACTAAACTCACTTACTGACACGTAACTAAGACGTTCCGAACGAACAAAACTTGCGTACATAGCGATTTTTACAATGTATGCCGTGAAACGGTCCTTCTCAATTTCCTTGGTGTTGCACAGAAATTTTCGACTAAACTCACTTGCTGACACATAACTAAGACGTTCCGAACGTACAAAACGTGCGTACATAGCGATTTTAACTATGTATGCCGTGAAGCGGTTCTTCTCAATTTCCTTGATGTTGCTCATGAATTTTAGACAAATCTCACTTATTGACACGTAACTAAGACGTTCCGAACGAACAAAACTTGCGTACATAGCGATTTTAACCATGTATGCCGTGAAGCGGTTCTTCTCAATTTCCTTCATGTTGCACAAGAATTTTCGACTAAACTCACTTACTGACACGTAACTAAGACGTTCCGAACGACCAAAACTTGCGTACATAGCGGTCTCAGCTTTGTGCGCAGAAAAACGTATATCCTCAATTTCTTTAACGTTGTACAAGAATTTTCGACTAAACTCACTTACTGACACGTAACTAAGACGTTCCGAACGAACAAAACTTGCGTACATAGCGATTTTTACAATGGATGCCGTGAAACGGTTCTTCTCAATTTCCTTGATGTTGCACAGAAATTTTCGACTAAACTCACTTACTGACACGTAACTAAGACGTTCCGAACGAACAAAACTTGCGTACATAGCGATTTTAACCATGTATGCCGTGAAGCGGTTCTTCTCAATTTCTTTCATGTTCCACAAGAATTTTCGATTAATCTCACTTACTGACACGTAACTAAGACGTTTCGAACGACCAAAACATGCGTACATAGCGATCTCAGCTTTGTGCACAGAAAAACGTATATCCTCAATTTCTTTAACGTTGTACAAGAATTTTCGACTAAACTCACTTACTGACACGTAACTAAGACGTTCCGAACGACCAAAACTTGCGTACATAGCGATTTTAACAATGTATGCCGTGTAGCGGTTCTTCTCAATTTCCTTGATGTTGCACAAGAATTTTAGGCAAATCTCACTTACTGAAACGTAACTAAGACGTTCCGAACGACCAAAACTTGCGTACATATCGATCTCAGCTTTGTGCGCACAAAAACGTATATCATTAACTTCCTTAATGTTGTACAAGAATTTTCGACTAAACTCACTTACTGACACGTAACGAAGACGTTCCGAACGAACAAAACTTGCGTAAATAGCGATCTCTGCTTTGTGCGCAGAAAAACGTATACCCTCAATTTCTTTAACGATGTACAAAAATTTTCGATTAAACTCACTTACTGACACGTAACTAAGACGTTCCGAACGAACAAAACTTGCGTACATAGCGATCTCAGCTTTGTGCGCAGAAAAACGTATATCCTCAATTTATTTAACGTTGTACAAGAATTTTCGACTAAACTCACTTACTGACACGTAACTAAGACGTTCCGAACGAACAAAACTTGCGTACATAGCGATTTTTACAATGGATGCCGTGAAACGGTTCTTCTCAATTTCCTTGATGTTGCACAGAAATTTTCGACTAAACTCACTTACTGACACGTAACTAAGACGTTCCGAACGAACAAAACTTGCGTACATAGCGATTTTAACCATGTATGCCGTGAAGCGGTTCTTCTCAATTTCTTTCATGTTGCACAAGAATTTTCGATTAATCTCACTTACTGACACGTAACTAAGACGTTTCGAACGACCAAAACATGCGTACATAGCGATCTCAGCTTTGTGCACAGAAAAACGTATATCCTCAATTTCTTTAACGTTGTACAAGAATTTTCGACTAAACTCACTTACTGACACGTAACTAAGACGTTCCGAACGACCAAAACTTGCGTACATAGCGATCTCTGCTTTGTGCGCAGAAAAACGTATATCCTCAATTTCTTTAACGTTGTACAAGAATTTTCGACTAAACTCACTTACTGACACGTAACTAAGACGTTTCGAACGACCAAAACATGCGTACATAGCGATCTCAGCTTTGTGCGCAGAAAAACGTATATCCTCAATTTCTTTAACGTTGTACAAGAATTTTCGACTAAACTCACTTACTGACACGTAACTAAGACGTTCCGAACGACTAAAACTTGCGTACATAGCGATTTTAACAATGTATGCCGTGAAGCGGTTCTTCTCAATTTCCTTGATGTTGCACAGAAATTTTCGACTAAACTCACTTACTGACACGTAACTAAGACGTTTCGAACGAACAAAACTTGCGTACATAGCGATTTTAACCATGTATGCCGTGAAGCGGTTCTTCTCAATTTCCTTCATGTTGCACAAGAATTTTCGACTAAACTCACTTACTGACACGTAACTAAGACGTTCCGAACGAACAAAAATTGCGTATATAGCGATCTCTGCTTTGTGCGCAGAAAAACGTATATCCTCAATTTCTTTAACGTTGTACAAGAATTTTCGATTAAACTTACTTACTGACACGTAACTAAGACGTTCCGAACGTACAAAACTTGCGTACATAGCGATTTTAAAAATGTATGCCGTGAATCGGTCCTTCTCAATTTTTTTGATGTTGCACAAAAATTTTAGACAAATCTCACTTACTGACACGTAACTAAGACGTTCCGGACGACCAAAACATGCGTACATAGCGATCTCAGATTTGTGCGCAGAAAAACGTATATCCTCAATTTATTTAACGTTGTACATGAATTTTCGACTAAACTCACTTACTGACACGTAACTAAGACGTTCCGAACGAACAAAACTTGCGTACATAGCGATTTTTACAATGTATGCCGTGAAACGGTTCTTCTCAATTTCCTTGGTGTTGCACAGAAATTTTCGACTAAACTCACTTGCTGACACATAACTAAGACATTCCGAACGTACAAAACGTGCGTACATAGCGATTTTAACAATGTATGCCGTGAAGCGGTTCTTCACAATTTCCTTGATGTTGTTCATGAATTTTAGACAAATCTCACTTATTGACACGTAACTAAGACGTTCCGAACGAACAAAACTTGCGTACATAGCGATTTTAACCATGTATGCCGTGAAGCGGTTCTTCTCAATTTCCTTCATGTTGCACAAGAATTTTCGACTAAACTCACTTACTGACACGTAACTAAGACGTTCCGAACGACCAAAACTTGCGAACATAGCGGTCTCAGCTTTGTGCGCAGAAAAACGTATATCCTCAATTTCTTTAACGTTGTACAAGAATTTTCGACTAAACTCACTTACTGACACGTAACTAAGACGTTCCGAACGAACAAAACTTGCGTAAATAGCGATCTCTGCTTTGTGCGCAGAAAAACGTATATCCTCAATTTCTTTAACGTTGTACAAGAATTTTCGATTAAACTCACTTACTGACACGTAACTAAGACGTTCCGAACGTACAAAACTTGCGTACATAGCGATTTTAACAGTGTATGCCGTGAAGCGGTTCTTCTCAATTTCCTTGATGTTGCACAAGAATTTTAGACAAATCTCACTTACTGACACGTAACTAAGACGTTTCAAACGACCAAAACATGCGTACATAGCGATCTCAGCTTTGTGCGCAGAAAAACGTATATCCTCAATTTCTTTAACGTTGTACAAGATTTTTCGACTAAACTCACTTACTGACACGTAGCTAAGACGTTTCGAAAGAACAAAACTTGCGTACATAGCGATTTTAACAATGTATGCCCTTAAGCGGTTCTTCTCAATTTCCTTGATGTTGCACAAGAATTTTAGACAAATCTCACTTACTGACACTTAACTAAGACATTCCGAACGTACAAAACTTGCGTACATAGCGATCTCAGCTGTGTGTGCAGAAAAACGTATATCCTTAACTTCCTTAATGTTGTACAAGAATTTTCAACTAAACTCACTTACTGACACGTAACTAAGACGTTCCGAACGACCAAAACTTGCGTACATAGCGATCTCTGCTTTGTGCGCAGAAAAACGTATATCCTCAATTTCTTTAACGTTGTACAAGAATTTTCGACTAAACTCACTTACTGACACGTAACTAAGACGTTCCGAACGAACAAAACTTGCGTAAATAGCGATCTCTGCTTTGTGCGCAGAAAAACGTATATCCTCAATTTCTTTAACGTTGTACAAGAATTTTCGATTAAACTCACTTACTGACACGTAACTAAGACGTTCCGAACGAACAAAACTTGCGTATATAGCGATCTCTGCTTTGTGCGCAGAAAAACGTATATCCTCAATTTCTTTAACGTTGTACAAGAATTTTCGATTAAACTTACTTACTGACACGTAACTAAGACGTTCCGAACGTACAAAACTTGCGTACATAGCGATTTTAACAATGTATGCCGTGAATCGGTCCTTCTCAATTTCTTTGATGTTGCACAAAAATTTTAGAAAAATCTCACTTACTGACACGTAACTAAGATGTTTCGAACGACCAAAACATGCGTACATAGCGATTTTAACAATGTATGCCGTGTAGCGGTTCTTCTCAATTTCCTTGACGTTGCACAAGAATTTTAGGCAAATCTCACATACTGAAACGTAACTAAGACGTTCCGAACGACCAAAACTTGCGTACATATCGATCTCAGCTTTGTGCGCACAAAAACGTATATCATTAACTTCCTTAATGTTGTACAAGAATTTTCGACTAAACTCACTTACTGACACGTAACGAAGACGTTCCGAACGTACAAAACTTGCGTAAATAGCGATCTCTGCTTTGTGCGCAGAAAAACGTATATCCTCAATTTCTTTAACGTTGTACAAGAATTTTCGATTGAACTCACTTACTGACACGTAACTAAAACGTTCCGAACGTACAAAACTTGCGTACATAGCGATTTTAACAGTGTATGCCGTGAAGCGGTTCTTCTAAATTTCCTTGATGTTGCACAAGAATTTTAGACAAATCTCACTTACTGACACGTAACTAAGACGTTTCAAACGACCAAAACATGCGTACATAGCGATCTCAGCTTTGTGCGCAGAAAAACGTATATCCTCAATTTCTTTAACGTTGTACAAGATTTTTCGACTAAACTCACTTACTGACACGTAGCTAAGACGTTCCGAAAGAACAAAACTTGCGTACATAGCGATTTTAACAATGTATGCCCTTAAGCGGTTCTTCTCAATTTCCTTGATGTTGCACAAGAATTTTAGACAAATCTCACTTACTGACACTTAACTAAGACATTCCGAACGTACAAAACTTGCGTACATAGCGATCTCAGCTGTGTGCGCAGAAAAACGTATATCCTTAACTTCCTTAATGTTGTACAAGAATTTTCAACTAAACTCACTTACTGACACGTAACTAAGACGTTCCGAACGACCAAAACTTGCGTACATAGCGATCTCTGCTTTGTGCGCAGAAAAACGTATATCCTCAATTTCTTTAACGTTGTACAAGAATTTTCGACTAAACTCACTTACTGACACGTAACTAAGACGTTCCGAACGAACAAAACTTGCGTACATAGCGATTTTAACAATGTATGCCGTGAAGCGGTTCTTCTCAATTTCCTTGATGTCGCACAAGAATTTTAGACAAATCTCACTTACTGACACGTAACTAAGACGTTTCGAACGACCAAAACATGCGTACATAGCGATCTCAGCTTTGTGCACAGAAAAACGTATATCCTCAATTTCTTTAACGTTGTACAATAATTTTCGACTAAACTCACTTACTGACACGTAACTAAGACGTTCCGAACGACCAAAACTTGCGTACATAGCGATCTCTGCTTTGTGCGCTGAAAAACGTATATCCTCAATTTCTTTAACGTTGTACAAGAATTTTCGACTAAACTCACTTACTGACACGTAACTAAGACGTTCCGAACGACTAAAACTTGCGTACATAGCGATTTTAACAATGTATGCCGTGAAGCGGTTCTTCTCAATTTCCTTGATGTTGCACAGAAATTTTCGACTAAACTCACTTACTGACACGTAACTAAGACGTTTCGAACGAACAAAACTTGCGTACATAGCGATTTTAACCATGTATGCCGTGAAGCGGTTCTTCTCAATTTCCTTCATGTTGCACAAGAATTTTCGACTAAACTCACTTACTGACTCGTAACTAAGACGTTCCGAACGACCAAAACTTGCGTACATAGCGATCTCAGCTTTGTGCGCAGAAAAACGTATACCCTCAATTTCTTTAACGATGTACAAGAATTTTCGATTAAACTCACTTACTGACACGTAACTAAGACGTTCCGAACGAACAAAAATTGCGTATATAGCGATCTCTGCTTTGTGCGCAGAAAAACGTATATCCTCAATTTCTTTAACGTTGTACAAGAATTTTCGATTAAACTTACTTACTGACACGTAACTAAGACGTTCCGAACGTACAAAACTTGCGTACATAGCGATTTTAAAAATGTATGCCGTGAATCGGTCCTTCTCAATTTCTTTGATGTTGCACAAAAATTTTAGACAAATCTCACTTACTGACACGTAACTAAGACGTTCCGGACGACCAAAACATGCGTACATAGCGATCTCAGCTTTGTGCGCAGAAAAACGTATATCCTCAATTTATTTAACGTTGTACAAGAATTTTCGACTAAACTCACTTACTGACACGTAACTAAGACGTTCCGAACGAACAAAACTTGCGTACATAGCGATTTTTACAATGTATGCCGTGAAACGGTTCTTCTCAATTTCCTTGGTGTTGCACAGAAATTTTCGACTAAACTCACTTGCTGACACATAACTAAGACGTTCCGAACGTACAAAACGTGCGTACATAGCGATTTTAACAATGTATGCCGTGAAGCGGTTCTTCTCAATTTCCTTGATGTTGTTCATGAATTTTAGACAAATCTCACTTATTGACACGTAACTAAGACGTTCCGAACGAACAAAACTTGCGTACATAGCGATTTTAACCATGTATGCCGTGAAGTGGTTCTTCTCAATTTCCTTCATGTTGCACAAGAATTTTCGACTAAACTCACTTACTGACACGTAACTAAGACGTTCCGAACGAACAAAACTTGCGTAAATAGCGATCTCTGCTTTGTGCGCAGAAAAACGTATATCCTCAATTTCTTTAACGTTGTACAAGAATTATCGATTAAACTCACTTACTGACACGTAACTAAGACGTTCCGAACGAACAAAACTTGCGTATATAGCGATCTCTGCTTTGTGCGCAAAAAAACGTATATCCTCAATTTCTTTAACGTTGTACAAGAATTTTCGATTAAACTTACTTACTGACACGTAACTAAGACGTTCCGAACGTACAAAACTTGCGTACATAGCGATTTTAACAATGTATGCCGTGAATCGGTCCTTCTCAATTTCTTTGATGTTGCACAAAAATTTTAGAAAAATCTCACTTACTGACACGTAACTAAGACGTTTCAAACGACCAAAACATGCGTACATAGCGATCTCAGCTTTGTGCACAGAAAAACGTATATCCTCAACTTCCTTAACGTTGTACAAGAATTTTCGACTAAACTCACTTACTGACACGTAACTAAGACGTTCCGAACGACCAAAACTTGCGTACATAGCGATCTCTGCTTTGTGCGCAGAAAAACGTATATCCTCAATTTCTTTAACGTTGTACAAGAATTTTCGACTAAACTCACTTACTGACACGTAACTAAGACGTTTCGAACGACCAAAACATGCGTACATAGCGATCTCAGCTTTGTGCGCAGAAAAACGTATATCCTCAATTTCTTTAACGTTGTACAAGAATTTTCGACTAAACTCACTTACTGACACGTAACTAAGACGTTCCGAACGACTAAAACTTGCGTACATAGCGATTTTAACAATGTATGCCGTGAAGCGGTTCTTCTCAATTTCCTTGATGTTGCACATGAATTTTAGACAAATCTCACTTATTGACACGTAACTAAGACGTTCCGAACGAACAAAACTTGCGTACATAGCGATTTTAACAATGTATGCCGTGTAGCGGTTCTTCTCAATTTCCTTGATGTTGCACAAGAATTTTAGGCAAATCTCACTTACTGAAACGTAACTAAGACGTTCCGAACGACCAAAACTTGCGTACATAGCGATCTCAGCTTTGTGCGCAGAAAAACGTATACCCTCAATTTCTTTAACGATGTACAAGAATTTTCGATTAAACTCACTTACTGACACGTAACTAAGACGTTCCGAACGAACAAAAATTGCGTATATAGCGATCTCTGCTTTGTGCGCAGAAAAAGGTATATCCTCAATTTCTTTAACGTTGTACAAGAATTTTCGATTAAACTTACTTACTGACACGTAACTAAGACGTTCCGAACGTACAAAACTTGCGTACATAGCGATTTTAACAATGTATGCCGTGAATCGGTCCTTCTCAATTTCTTTGATGTTGCACAAAAATTTTAGACAAATCTCACTTACTGACACGTAACTAAGACGTTCCGGACGACCAAAACATGCGTACATAGCGATCTCAGCTTTGTGCGCAGAAAAACGTATATCCTCAATTTATTTAACGTTGTACAAGAATTTTCGACTAAACTCACTTACTGACACGTAACTAAGACGTTCCGAACGAACAAAACGTGCGTACATATCGATTTAACTATGTATGCCGTGAAGCGGTTCTTCTCAATTTCCTTGATGTTGCGCATGAATTTTAGACAAATCTCACTTATTGACACGTAACTAAGACGTTCCGAACGAACAAAACTTGCGTACATAGCGATTTTAACAATGTATGCCGTGTAGCGGTTCTTCTCAATTTCCTTGATGTTGCACAAGAATTTTAGGCAAATCTCACTTACTGACACGTAACTAAGACGTTCCGAACGACCAAAACTTGCGTACATATCGATCTCAGCTTTGTGCGCACAAAAACGTATATCATTAACTTCCTTAATGTTGTACAAGAATTTTCGACTAAACTAACTTACTGACACGTAACGAAGACGTTCCGAACGAACAAAACTTGCGTAAATAGCGATCTCTGCTTTGTGCGCAGAAAAACGTATACCCTCAATTTCTTTAACGATGTAGAAAAATTTTCGATTAAACTCACTTACTGACACGTAACTAAGACGTTCCGAACGAACAAAACTTGCGTATATAGCGATCTCTGCTTTGTGCGCAGAAAAACGTATATCCTCAATTTCTTTAACGTTGTACAAGAATTTTCGATTAAAGTTACTTACTGACACGTAACTAAGACGTTCCGAACGTACAAAACTTGCGTACATAGCGATTTTAACAATGTATGCCGTGAATCGGTCCTTCTCAATTTCTTTGATGTTGCACAAAAATTTTAGACAAATCTCACTTACTGACACGTAACTAAGACGTTCCGGACGACCAAAACATGCGTACATAGCGATCTCAGCTTTGTGCGCAGAAAACGTATATCCTCACTTTATTTAACGTTGTACAAGAATTTTCGACTAAACTCACTTACTGACACGTAACTAAGACGTTCCGAACGAACAAAACTTGCGTACATAGCGATTTTTACAGTGTATGCCGTGAAACGGTTCTTCTCAATTTCCTTGGTGTTGCACAGAAATTTTCGACTAAACTCACTTGCTGACACATAACTAAGACGTTCCGAACGAACAAAACTTGCGTACATAGCGATTTTAACCATGTATGCCGTGAAGCGGTTCTTCTCAATTTCCTTGATGTTGCACAAGAATTTTAAGCAAATCTCACTTACTGACACGTAACTAAGACGTTCCGAACGACCAAAACTTGCGTACATATCGATCTCAGCTTTGTGCGCACAAAAACGTATATCATTAACTTCCTTAATGTTGTACAAGAATTTTCGACTAAACTAACTTACTGACACGTAACGAAGACGTTCCGAACGAACAAAACTTGCGTAAATAGCGATCTCTGCTTTGTGCGCAGAAAAACGTATACCCTCAATTTCTTTAACGATGTACAAAAATTTTCGATTAAACTCACTTACTGACACGTAACTAAGACGTTCCGAACGAACAAAACTTGCGTATATAGCGATCTCTGCTTTGTGCGCAGAAAAACGTATATCCTCAATTTCTTTAACGTTGTACAAGAATTTTCGATTAAAGTTACTTACTGACACGTAACTAAGACGTTCCGAACGTACAAAACTTGCGTACATAGCGATTTTAACAATGTATGCCGTGAATCGGTCCTTCTCAATTTCTTTGATGTTGCACAAAAATTTTAGACAAATCTCACTTACTGACACGTAACTAAGACGTTCCGGACGACTAAAACATGCGTACATAGCGATCTCAGCTTTGTGCGCAGAAAACGTATATCCTCACTTTATTTAACGTTGTACAAGAATTTTCGACTAAACTCACTTACTGACACGTAACTAAGACGTTCCGAACGAACAAAACTTGCGTACATAGCGATTTTAACCATGTATGCCGTGAAGCGGTTCTTCTCAATTTCTTTCATGTTGCACAAGAATTTTCGATTAATCTCACTTACTGACACGTAACTAAGACGTTTCGAACGACCAAAACATGCGTACATAGCGATATCAGCTTTGTGCACAGAAAAACGTATATCCTCAATTTCTTTACCGTTGTACAAGAATTTTCGACTAAACTCACTTACTGACACGTAACTAAGACGTTCCGAACGACCAAAACTTGCGTACATAGCGATCTCTGCTTTGTGCGCAGAAAAACGTATATCCTCAATTTCTTTAACGTTGTACAAGAATTTTCGACTAAACTCACTTACTGACACGTAACTAAGACGTTTCGAACGACCAAAACATGCGTACATAGCGATCTCAGCTTTGTGCGCAGAAAAACGTATATCCTCAATTTCTTTAACGTTGTACAAGAATTTTCGACTAAACTCACTTACTGACACGTAACTAAGACGTTCCGAACGACTAAAACTTGCGTACATAGCGATTTTAACAATGTATGCCATGAAGCGGTTCTTCTCAATTTCCTTGATGTTGCACAGAAATTTTCGACTAAACTCACTTACTGACACGTAACTAAGACGTTTCGAACGAACAAAACTTGCGTACATAGCGATTTTAACCATGTATGCCGTGAAGCGGTTCTTCTCAATTTCCTTCATGTTGCACAAGAATTTTCGACTAAACTCACTTACTGACACGTAACTAAGACGTTCCGAACGACCAAAACTTGCGTACATAGCGATCTCAGCTTTCTGCGCAGAAAAACGTATACCCTCAATTTCTTTAACGATGTACAAGAATTTTCGATTAAACTCACTTACTGACACGTAACTAAGACGTTCCGAACGAACAAAAATTGCGTATATAGCGATCTCTGCTTTGTGCGCAGAAAAACATATATTCTCAATTTCTTTAACGTTGTACAAGAATTTTCGATTAAACTTACTTACTGACACGTAACTAAGACGTTCCGAACGTACAAAACTTGCGTACATAGCGATTTTAACAATGTATGCCGTGAATCGGTCCTTCTCAATTTCTTTGATGTTGCACAAAAATTTTAGACAAATCTCACTTACTGACACGTAACTAAGACGTTCCGGACGACCAAAACATGCGTACATAGCGATCTCAGCTTTGTGCGCAGAAAAACGTATATCCTCAATTTATTTAACGTTGTACAAGAATTTTCGACTAAACTCACTTACTGACACGTAACTAAGACGTTCCGAACGAACAAAACTTGCGTACATAGCGATTTTTACAATGTATGCCGTGAAACGGTTCTTCTCAATTTCCTTGGTGTTGCACAGAAATTTTCGACTAAACTCACTTGCTGACACATAACTAAGACGTTCCGAACGTACAAAACGTGCGTACATAGCGATTTTAACAATGTATGCCGTGAAGCGGTTCTTCTCAATTTCCTTGATGTTGTTCATGAATTTTAGACAAATCTCACTTATTGACACGTAACTAAGACGTTCCGAACGAACAAAACTTGCGTACATAGCGATTTTAACCATGTATGCCGTGAAGCGGTTCTTCTCAATTTCCTTCATGTTGCACAAGAATTTTCGACTAAACTCACTTACTGACACGTAACTAAGACGTTCCGAACGACCAAAACTTGCGTACATAGCGGTCTCAGCTTTGTGCGCAGAAAAACGTATATCCTCAATTTCTTTAACGTTGTACAAGAATTTTCGACTAAACTCACTTACTGACACGTAACTAAGACGTTCCGAACGAACAAAACTTGCGTAAATAGCGATCTCTGCTTTGTGCGCAGAAAAACGTATATCCTCAATTTCTTTAACGTTGTACAAGAATTTTCGATTAAACTCACTTACTGACACGTAACTAAGACGTTCCGAACGAACAAAACTTGCGTATATAGCGATCTCTGCTTTGTGCGCAGAAAAACGTATATCCTCAATTTCTTTAACGTTGTACAAGAATTTTCGATTAAACTTACTTACTGACACGTAACTAAGACGTTCCGAACGTACAAAACTTGCGTACATAGCGATTTTAACAATGTATGCCGTGAATCGGTCCTTCTCAATTTCTTTGATGTTGCATAAAAATTTTAGAAAAATCTCACTTACTGACACGTAACTAAGACGTTTCGAACGACCAAAACATGCGTACATAGCGATCTCAGCTTTGTGCGCAGAAAAACGTATATCCTCAATTTCTTTAACGTTGTACAAGAATTTTCGACTAAACTCACTTACTGACACGTAACTAAGACGTTCCGAACGACTAAAACTTGCGTACATAGCGATTTTAACAATGTATGCCGTGAAGCGGTTCTTCTCAATTTCCTTGATGTTGCACATGAATTTTAGACAAATCTCACTTATTGACACGTAACTAAGACGTTCCAAACGAACAAAACTTGCGTACATAGCGATTTTAACAATGTATGCCGTGTAGCGGTTCTTCTCAATTTCCTTGATGTTGCACAAGAATTTTAGGCAAATCTCACTTACTGAAACGTAACTAAGACGTTCCGAACGACCAAAACTTGCGTACATATCGATCTCAGCTTTGTGCGCACAAAAACGTATATCATTAACTTCCTTAATGTTGTACAAGAATTTTCGACTAAACTCACTTACTGACACGTAACGAAGACGTTCCGAACGAACAAAACTTGCGTAAATAGCGATCTCTGCTTTGTGCGCAGAAAAACGTATACCCTCAATTTCTTTAACGATGTACAAAAATTTTCGATTAAACTCACTTACTGACACGTAACTAAGACGTTCCGAACGAACAAAACTTGCGTACATAGCGATCTCAGCTTTGTGCGCAGAAAAACGTATATCCTCAATTTATTTAACGTTGTACAAGAATTTTCGACTAAACTCACTTACTGACACGTAACTAAGACGTTCCGAACGAACAAAACTTGCGTACATAGCGATTTTTACAATGTATGCCGTGAAACGGTCCTTCTCAATTTCCTTGGTGTTGCACAGAAATTTTCGACTAAACTCACTTGCTGACACATAACTAAGACGTTCCGAACGTACAAAACGTGCGTACATAGCGATTTTAACTATGTATGCCGTGAAGCGGTTCTTCTCAATTTCCTTGATGTTGCTCATGAATTTTAGACAAATCTCACTTATTGACACGTAACTAAGACGTTCCGAACGAACAAAACTTGCGTACATAGCGATTTTAACCATGTATGCCGTGAAGCGGTTCTTCTCAATTTCCTTCATGTTGCACAAGAATTTTCGACTAAACTCACTTACTGACACGTAACTAAGACGTTCCGAACGACCAAAACTTGCGTACATAGCGGTCTCAGCTTTGTGCGCAGAAAAACGTATATCCTCAATTTCTTTAACGTTGTACAAGAATTTTCGACTAAACTCACTTACTGACACGTAACTAAGACGTTCCGAACGAACAAAACTTGCGTACATAGCGATTTTTACAATGGATGCCGTGAAACGGTTCTTCTCAATTTCCTTGATGTTGCACAGAAATTTTCGACTAAACTCACTTACTGACACGTAACTAAGACGTTCCGAACGAACAAAACTTGCGTACATAGCGATTTTAACCATGTATGCCGTGAAGCGGTTCTTCTCAATTTCTTTCATGTTCCACAAGAATTTTCGATTAATCTCACTTACTGACACGTAACTAAGACGTTTCGAACGACCAAAACATGCGTACATAGCGATCTCAGCTTTGTGCACAGAAAAACGTATATCCTCAATTTCTTTAACGTTGTACAAGAATTTTCGACTAAACTCACTTACTGACACGTAACTAAGACGTTCCGAACGACCAAAACTTGCGTACATAGCGATTTTAACAATGTATGCCGTGTAGCGGTTCTTCTCAATTTCCTTGATGTTGCACAAGAATTTTAGGCAAATCTCACTTACTGAAACGTAACTAAGACGTTCCGAACGACCAAAACTTGCGTACATATCGATCTCAGCTTTGTGCGCACAAAAACGTATATCATTAACTTCCTTAATGTTGTACAAGAATTTTCGACTAAACTCACTTACTGACACGTAACGAAGACGTTCCGAACGAACAAAACTTGCGTAAATAGCGATCTCTGCTTTGTGCGCAGAAAAACGTATACCCTCAATTTCTTTAACGATGTACAAAAATTTTCGATTAAACTCACTTACTGACACGTAACTAAGACGTTCCGAACGAACAAAACTTGCGTACATAGCGATCTCAGCTTTGTGCGCAGAAAAACGTATATCCTCAATTTATTTAACGTTGTACAAGAATTTTCGACTAAACTCACTTACTGACACGTAACTAAGACGTTCCGAACGAACAAAACTTGCGTACATAGCGATTTTTACAATGGATGCCGTGAAACGGTTCTTCTCAATTTCCTTGATGTTGCACAGAAATTTTCGACTAAACTCACTTACTGACACGTAACTAAGACGTTCCGAACGAACAAAACTTGCGTACATAGCGATTTTAACCATGTATGCCGTGAAGCGGTTCTTCTCAATTTCTTTCATGTTGCACAAGAATTTTCGATTAATCTCACTTACTGACACGTAACTAAGACGTTTCGAACGACCAAAACATGCGTACATAGCGATCTCAGCTTTGTGCACAGAAAAACGTATATCCTCAATTTCTTTAACGTTGTACAAGAATTTTCGACTAAACTCACTTACTGACACGTAACTAAGACGTTCCGAACGACCAAAACTTGCGTACATAGCGATCTCTGCTTTGTGCGCAGAAAAACGTATATCCTCAATTTCTTTAACGTTGTACAAGAATTTTCGACTAAACTCACTTACTGACACGTAACTAAGACGTTTCGAACGACCAAAACATGCGTACATAGCGATCTCAGCTTTGTGCGCAGAAAAACGTATATCCTCAATTTCTTTAACGTTGTACAAGAATTTTCGACTAAACTCACTTACTGACACGTAACTAAGACGTTCCGAACGACTAAAACTTGCGTACATAGCGATTTTAACAATGTATGCCGTGAAGCGGTTCTTCTCAATTTCCTTGATGTTGCACAGAAATTTTCGACTAAACTCACTTACTGACACGTAACTAAGACGTTTCGAACGAACAAAACTTGCGTACATAGCGATTTTAACCATGTATGCCGTGAAGCGGTTCTTCTCAATTTCCTTCATGTTGCACAAGAATTTTCGACTAAACTCACTTACTGACACGTAACTAAGACGTTCCGAACGAACAAAAATTGCGTATATAGCGATCTCTGCTTTGTGCGCAGAAAAACGTATATCCTCAATTTCTTTAACGTTGTACAAGAATTTTCGATTAAACTTACTTACTGACACGTAACTAAGACGTTCCGAACGTACAAAACTTGCGTACATAGCGATTTTAAAAATGTATGCCGTGAATCGGTCCTTCTCAATTTTTTTGATGTTGCACAAAAATTTTAGACAAATCTCACTTACTGACACGTAACTAAGACGTTCCGGACGACCAAAACATGCGTACATAGCGATCTCAGATTTGTGCGCAGAAAAACGTATATCCTCAATTTATTTAACGTTGTACATGAATTTTCGACTAAACTCACTTACTGACACGTAACTAAGACGTTCCGAACGAACAAAACTTGCGTACATAGCGATTTTTACAATGTATGCCGTGAAACGGTTCTTCTCAATTTCCTTGGTGTTGCACAGAAATTTTCGACTAAACTCACTTGCTGACACATAACTAAGACATTCCGAACGTACAAAACGTGCGTACATAGCGATTTTAACAATGTATGCCGTGAAGCGGTTCTTCACAATTTCCTTGATGTTGTTCATGAATTTTAGACAAATCTCACTTATTGACACGTAACTAAGACGTTCCGAACGAACAAAACTTGCGTACATAGCGATTTTAACCATGTATGCCGTGAAGCGGTTCTTCTCAATTTCCTTCATGTTGCACAAGAATTTTCGACTAAACTCACTTACTGACACGTAACTAAGACGTTCCGAACGACCAAAACTTGCGAACATAGCGGTCTCAGCTTTGTGCGCAGAAAAACGTATATCCTCAATTTCTTTAACGTTGTACAAGAATTTTCGACTAAACTCACTTACTGACACGTAACTAAGACGTTCCGAACGAACAAAACTTGCGTAAATAGCGATCTCTGCTTTGTGCGCAGAAAAACGTATATCCTCAATTTCTTTAACGTTGTACAAGAATTTTCGATTAAACTCACTTACTGACACGTAACTAAGACGTTCCGAACGTACAAAACTTGCGTACATAGCGATTTTAACAGTGTATGCCGTGAAGCGGTTCTTCTCAATTTCCTTGATGTTGCACAAGAATTTTAGACAAATCTCACTTACTGACACGTAACTAAGACGTTTCAAACGACCAAAACATGCGTACATAGCGATCTCAGCTTTGTGCGCAGAAAAACGTATATCCTCAATTTCTTTAACGTTGTACAAGATTTTTCGACTAAACTCACTTACTGACACGTAGCTAAGACGTTTCGAAAGAACAAAACTTGCGTACATAGCGATTTTAACAATGTATGCCCTTAAGCGGTTCTTCTCAATTTCCTTGATGTTGCACAAGAATTTTAGACAAATCTCACTTACTGACACTTAACTAAGACATTCCGAACGTACAAAACTTGCGTACATAGCGATCTCAGCTGTGTGTGCAGAAAAACGTATATCCTTAACTTCCTTAATGTTGTACAAGAATTTTCAACTAAACTCACTTACTGACACGTAACTAAGACGTTCCGAACGACCAAAACTTGCGTACATAGCGATCTCTGCTTTGTGCGCAGAAAAACGTATATCCTCAATTTCTTTAACGTTGTACAAGAATTTTCGACTAAACTCACTTACTGACACGTAACTAAGACGTTCCGAACGAACAAAACTTGCGTAAATAGCGATCTCTGCTTTGTGCGCAGAAAAACGTATATCCTCAATTTCTTTAACGTTGTACAAGAATTTTCGATTAAACTCACTTACTGACACGTAACTAAGACGTTCCGAACGAACAAAACTTGCGTATATAGCGATCTCTGCTTTGTGCGCAGAAAAACGTATATCCTCAATTTCTTTAACGTTGTACAAGAATTTTCGATTAAACTTACTTACTGACACGTAACTAAGACGTTCCGAACGTACAAAACTTGCGTACATAGCGATTTTAACAATGTATGCCGTGAATCGGTCCTTCTCAATTTCTTTGATGTTGCACAAAAATTTTAGAAAAATCTCACTTACTGACACGTAACTAAGATGTTTCGAACGACCAAAACATGCGTACATAGCGATTTTAACAATGTATGCCGTGTAGCGGTTCTTCTCAATTTCCTTGACGTTGCACAAGAATTTTAGGCAAATCTCACATACTGAAACGTAACTAAGACGTTCCGAACGACCAAAACTTGCGTACATATCGATCTCAGCTTTGTGCGCACAAAAACGTATATCATTAACTTCCTTAATGTTGTACAAGAATTTTCGACTAAACTCACTTACTGACACGTAACGAAGACGTTCCGAACGTACAAAACTTGCGTAAATAGCGATCTCTGCTTTGTGCGCAGAAAAACGTATATCCTCAATTTCTTTAACGTTGTACAAGAATTTTCGATTGAACTCACTTACTGACACGTAACTAAAACGTTCCGAACGTACAAAACTTGCGTACATAGCGATTTTAACAGTGTATGCCGTGAAGCGGTTCTTCTAAATTTCCTTGATGTTGCACAAGAATTTTAGACAAATCTCACTTACTGACACGTAACTAAGACGTTTCAAACGACCAAAACATGCGTACATAGCGATCTCAGCTTTGTGCGCAGAAAAACGTATATCCTCAATTTCTTTAACGTTGTACAAGATTTTTCGACTAAACTCACTTACTGACACGTAGCTAAGACGTTCCGAAAGAACAAAACTTGCGTACATAGCGATTTTAACAATGTATGCCCTTAAGCGGTTCTTCTCAATTTCCTTGATGTTGCACAAGAATTTTAGACAAATCTCACTTACTGACACTTAACTAAGACATTCCGAACGTACAAAACTTGCGTACATAGCGATCTCAGCTGTGTGCGCAGAAAAACGTATATCCTTAACTTCCTTAATGTTGTACAAGAATTTTCAACTAAACTCACTTACTGACACGTAACTAAGACGTTCCGAACGACCAAAACTTGCGTACATAGCGATCTCTGCTTTGTGCGCAGAAAAACGTATATCCTCAATTTCTTTAACGTTGTACAAGAATTTTCGACTAAACTCACTTACTGACACGTAACTAAGACGTTCCGAACGAACAAAACTTGCGTACATAGCGATTTTAACAATGTATGCCGTGAAGCGGTTCTTCTCAATTTCCTTGATGTCGCACAAGAATTTTAGACAAATCTCACTTACTGACACGTAACTAAGACGTTTCGAACGACCAAAACATGCGTACATAGCGATCTCAGCTTTGTGCACAGAAAAACGTATATCCTCAATTTCTTTAACGTTGTACAATAATTTTCGACTAAACTCACTTACTGACACGTAACTAAGACGTTCCGAACGACCAAAACTTGCGTACATAGCGATCTCTGCTTTGTGCGCTGAAAAACGTATATCCTCAATTTCTTTAACGTTGTACAAGAATTTTCGACTAAACTCACTTACTGACACGTAACTAAGACGTTCCGAACGACTAAAACTTGCGTACATAGCGATTTTAACAATGTATGCCGTGAAGCGGTTCTTCTCAATTTCCTTGATGTTGCACAGAAATTTTCGACTAAACTCACTTACTGACACGTAACTAAGACGTTTCGAACGAACAAAACTTGCGTACATAGCGATTTTAACCATGTATGCCGTGAAGCGGTTCTTCTCAATTTCCTTCATGTTGCACAAGAATTTTCGACTAAACTCACTTACTGACTCGTAACTAAGACGTTCCGAACGACCAAAACTTGCGTACATAGCGATCTCAGCTTTGTGCGCAGAAAAACGTATACCCTCAATTTCTTTAACGATGTACAAGAATTTTCGATTAAACTCACTTACTGACACGTAACTAAGACGTTCCGAACGAACAAAAATTGCGTATATAGCGATCTCTGCTTTGTGCGCAGAAAAACGTATATCCTCAATTTCTTTAACGTTGTACAAGAATTTTCGATTAAACTTACTTACTGACACGTAACTAAGACGTTCCGAACGTACAAAACTTGCGTACATAGCGATTTTAAAAATGTATGCCGTGAATCGGTCCTTCTCAATTTCTTTGATGTTGCACAAAAATTTTAGACAAATCTCACTTACTGACACGTAACTAAGACGTTCCGGACGACCAAAACATGCGTACATAGCGATCTCAGCTTTGTGCGCAGAAAAACGTATATCCTCAATTTATTTAACGTTGTACAAGAATTTTCGACTAAACTCACTTACTGACACGTAACTAAGACGTTCCGAACGAACAAAACTTGCGTACATAGCGATTTTTACAATGTATGCCGTGAAACGGTTCTTCTCAATTTCCTTGGTGTTGCACAGAAATTTTCGACTAAACTCACTTGCTGACACATAACTAAGACGTTCCGAACGTACAAAACGTGCGTACATAGCGATTTTAACAATGTATGCCGTGAAGCGGTTCTTCTCAATTTCCTTGATGTTGTTCATGAATTTTAGACAAATCTCACTTATTGACACGTAACTAAGACGTTCCGAACGAACAAAACTTGCGTACATAGCGATTTTAACCATGTATGCCGTGAAGTGGTTCTTCTCAATTTCCTTCATGTTGCACAAGAATTTTCGACTAAACTCACTTACTGACACGTAACTAAGACGTTCCGAACGAACAAAACTTGCGTAAATAGCGATCTCTGCTTTGTGCGCAGAAAAACGTATATCCTCAATTTCTTTAACGTTGTACAAGAATTATCGATTAAACTCACTTACTGACACGTAACTAAGACGTTCCGAACGAACAAAACTTGCGTATATAGCGATCTCTGCTTTGTGCGCAAAAAAACGTATATCCTCAATTTCTTTAACGTTGTACAAGAATTTTCGATTAAACTTACTTACTGACACGTAACTAAGACGTTCCGAACGTACAAAACTTGCGTACATAGCGATTTTAACAATGTATGCCGTGAATCGGTCCTTCTCAATTTCTTTGATGTTGCACAAAAATTTTAGAAAAATCTCACTTACTGACACGTAACTAAGACGTTTCAAACGACCAAAACATGCGTACATAGCGATCTCAGCTTTGTGCACAGAAAAACGTATATCCTCAACTTCCTTAACGTTGTACAAGAATTTTCGACTAAACTCACTTACTGACACGTAACTAAGACGTTCCGAACGACCAAAACTTGCGTACATAGCGATCTCTGCTTTGTGCGCAGAAAAACGTATATCCTCAATTTCTTTAACGTTGTACAAGAATTTTCGACTAAACTCACTTACTGACACGTAACTAAGACGTTTCGAACGACCAAAACATGCGTACATAGCGATCTCAGCTTTGTGCGCAGAAAAACGTATATCCTCAATTTCTTTAACGTTGTACAAGAATTTTCGACTAAACTCACTTACTGACACGTAACTAAGACGTTCCGAACGACTAAAACTTGCGTACATAGCGATTTTAACAATGTATGCCGTGAAGCGGTTCTTCTCAATTTCCTTGATGTTGCACATGAATTTTAGACAAATCTCACTTATTGACACGTAACTAAGACGTTCCGAACGAACAAAACTTGCGTACATAGCGATTTTAACAATGTATGCCGTGTAGCGGTTCTTCTCAATTTCCTTGATGTTGCACAAGAATTTTAGGCAAATCTCACTTACTGAAACGTAACTAAGACGTTCCGAACGACCAAAACTTGCGTACATAGCGATCTCAGCTTTGTGCGCAGAAAAACGTATACCCTCAATTTCTTTAACGATGTACAAGAATTTTCGATTAAACTCACTTACTGACACGTAACTAAGACGTTCCGAACGAACAAAAATTGCGTATATAGCGATCTCTGCTTTGTGCGCAGAAAAAGGTATATCCTCAATTTCTTTAACGTTGTACAAGAATTTTCGATTAAACTTACTTACTGACACGTAACTAAGACGTTCCGAACGTACAAAACTTGCGTACATAGCGATTTTAACAATGTATGCCGTGAATCGGTCCTTCTCAATTTCTTTGATGTTGCACAAAAATTTTAGACAAATCTCACTTACTGACACGTAACTAAGACGTTCCGGACGACCAAAACATGCGTACATAGCGATCTCAGCTTTGTGCGCAGAAAAACGTATATCCTCAATTTATTTAACGTTGTACAAGAATTTTCGACTAAACTCACTTACTGACACGTAACTAAGACGATCCGAACGAACAAAACTTGCGTACATAGCGATTTTTACAATGTATGCCGTGAAACGGTTCTTCTCAATTTCCTTGGTGTTGCACAGAAATTTTCAACTAAACTCACTTGCTGACACATAACTAAGACGTTCCGAACGTACAAAACGTGCGTACATAGCGATTTTAACAATGTATGCCGTGAAGCGGTTCTTCTCAATTTCCTTGATATTGTTCATGAATTTTAGACAAATCTCACTTATTGACACTTAACTAAGACGTTCCGAACGAACAAAACTTGCGTACATAGCGATTTTAACCATGTATGCCGTGAAGCGGTTCTTCTCAATTTCCTTCATGTTGCACAAGAATTTTCGACTAAACTCACTTACTGACACGTAACTAAGACGTTCCGAACGACCAAAACTTGCGTACATAGCGGTCTCAGCTTTGTGCGCAGAAAAACGTATATCCTCAGTTTCTTTAACGTTGTACAAGAATTTTCGACTAAACTCACTTACTGACACGTAACTAAGACGTTCCGAACGAACAAAACTTGCGTAAATAGCGATCTCTGCTTTGTGCGCAGAAAAACGTATATCCTCAATTTCTTTAACGTTGTACAAGAATTTTCGATTAAACTCACTTACTGACACGTAACTAAGACGTTCCGAACGAACAAAACTTGCGTATATAGCGATCTCTGCTTTGTGCGCAGAAAAACGTATATCCTCAATTTCTTTAACGTTGTACAAGAATTTTCGATTAAACTTACTTACTGACACGTAACTAAGACGTTCCGAACGTACAAAACTTGCGTACATAGCGATTTTAACAATGTATGCCGTGAATCGGTCCTTCTCAATTTCTTTGATGTTGCACAAAAATTTTAGAAAAATCTCACTTACTGACACGTAACTAAGACGTTTCGAACGACCAAAACATGCGTACATAGCGATCTCAGCTTTGTGCACAGAAAAACGTATATCCTCAACTTCTTTAACGTTGTACAAGAATTTTCGACTAAACTCACTTACTGACACGTAACTAAGACGTTCCGAACGACCAAAACTTGCGTACATAGCGATCTCTGCTTTGTGCGCAGAAAAACGTATATCCTCAATTTCTTTAACGTTGTACAAGAATTTTCGAATAAACTCACTTACTGACACGTAACTAAGACGTTTCGAACGACCAAAACATGCGTACATAGCGATCTCAGCTTTGTGCGCAGAAAAACGTATATCCTCAATTTCTTTAACGTTGTACAAGAATTTTCGACTAAACTCACTTACTGACACGTAACTAAGACGTTCCGAACGACTAAAACTTGCGTACATAGCGATTTTAACAATGTATGCCGTGAAGCGGTTCTTCTCAATTTCCTTGATGTTGCACATGAATTTTAGACAAATCTCACTTATTGACACGTAACTAAGACGTTCCGAACGAACAAAACTTGCGTACATAGCGATTCTAACAATGTATGCCGTGTAGCGGTTCTTCTCAATTTCATTGATGTTGCACAAGAATTTTAGGCAAATCTCACTTACTGAAACGTAACTAAGACGTTCCGAACGACCAAAACTTGCGTACATATCGATCTCAGCTTTGTGCGCACAAAAACGTATATCATTAACTTCCTTAATGTTGTACAAGAATTTTCGACTAAACTCACTTACTGACACGTAACGAAGACGTTCCGAACGAACAAAACTTGCGTAAATAGCGATCTCTGCTTTGTGCGCAGAAAAACGTATACCCTCAATTTCTTTAACGATGTACAAAAATTTTCGATTAAACTCACTTACTGACACGTAACTAAGACGTTCCGAACGAACAAAACTTGCGTACAAAGCGATCTCAGCTTTGTGCGCAGAAAAACGTATATCCTCAATTTATTTAACGTTGTACAAGAATTTTCGACTAAACTCACTTACTGACACGTAACTAAGACGTTCCGAACGAACAAAACTTGCGTACATAGCGATTTTAACCATGTATGCCGTGAAGCGGTTCTTCTCAATTTCCTTCATGTTGCACAAGAATTTTCGACTAAACTCACTTACTGACACGTAACTAAGACGTTCCGAACGACCAAAACTTGCGTACATAGCGGTCTCAGCTTTGTGCGCAGAAAAACGTATATCCTCAGTTTCTTTAACGTTGTACAAGAATTTTCGACTAAACTCACTTACTGACACGTAACTAAGACGTTCCGAACGAACAAAACTTGCGTAAATAGCGATCTCTGCTTTGTGCGCAGAAAAACGTATATCCTCAATTTCTTTAACGTTGTACAAGAATTTTCGATTAAACTCACTTACTGACACGTAACTAAGACGTTCCGAACGAACAAAACTTGCGTATATAGCGATCTCTGCTTTGTGCGCAGAAAAACGTATATCCTCAATTTCTTTAACGTTGTACAAGAATTTTCGATTAAACTTACTTACTGACACGTAACTAAGACGTTCCGAACGTACAAAACTTGCGTACAAAGCGATCTCAGCTTTGTGCGCAGAAAAACGTATATCCTCAATTTATTTAACGTTGTACAAGAATTTTCGACTAAACTCACTTACTGACACGTAACTAAGACGTTCCGAACGAACAAAACTTGCGTACATAGCGATTTTTACAATGTATGCCGTGAAACGGTTCTTCTCAATTTCCTTGGTGTTGCACAGAAATTTTCGACTAAACTCACTTGCTGACACATAACTAAGACGTTCCGAACGTACAAAACTTGCGTACATAGCGATTTTAACCATGTATGCCGTGAAGCGGTTCTTCTCAATTTCCTTCATGTTGCACAAGAATTTTCGACTAAACTCACTTACTGACACGTAACTAAGACGTTCCGAACGACCAAAACTTGCGTACATAGCGGTCTCAGCTTTGTGCGCAGAAAAACGTATATCCTCAATTTCTTTAACGTTGTACAAGAATTTTCGACTAAACTCACTTACTGACACGTAACTAAGACGTTCCGAACGAACAAAACTTGCGTACATAGCGATCTCTGCTTTGTGCGCAGAAAAACGTATATCCTCAATTTCTTTAACGTTGTACAAGAATTTTCGACTAAACTCACTTACTGACACATAACTAAAACGTTTCGAACGACCAAAACATGCGTACATAGCGATCTCAGCTTTGTGCGCAGAAAAACGTATATCCTCAATTTCTTTAACGTTGTACAAGAATTTTCGACTAAACTCACTTACTGACACGTAACTAAGACGTTCCGAACGACTAAAACTTGCGTACATAGCGATTTTAACAATGTATGCCGTGAAGCGGTTCTTCTCAATTTCCTTGATGTTGCACAGAAATTTTCGACTAAACTCACTTACTGACACGTAACTAAGACGTTTCGAACGAACAAAACTTGCGTACATAGCGATTTTAACCATGTATGCCGTGAAGCGGTTCTTCTCAATTTCCTTCATGTTGCACAAGAATTTTCGACCAAACTCACTTACTGACACGTAACTAAGACGTTCCGAACGACCAAAACTTGCGTACATAGCGATCTCAGCTTTGTGCGCAGAAAAACGTATACCCTCAATTTCTTTAACGATGTACAAGAATTTTCGATTAAACTCACTTACTGACACGTAACTAAGACGTTCCGAACGAACAAAAATTGCGTATATAGCGATCTCTGCTTTGTGCGCAGAAAAACATATATCCTCAATTTCTTTAACGTTGTACAAGAATTTTCGATTAAACTTACTTACTGACACGTAACTAAGACGTTCCGAACGTACAAAACTTGCGTACATAGCGATTTTAACAATGTATGCCGTGAATCGGTCCTTCTCAATTTCTTTGATGTTGCACAAAAATTTTAGACAAATCTCACTTACTGACACGTAACTAAGACGTTCCGGACGACCAAAACATGCGTACAAAGCGATCTCAGCTTTGTGCGCAGAAAAACGTATATCCTCAATTTATTTAACGTTGTACAAGAATTTTCGACTAAACTCACTTACTGACACGTAACTAAGACGTTCCGAACGAACAAAACTTGCGTACATAGCGATTTTTACAATGTATGCCGTGAAACGGTTCTTCTCAATTTCCTTGGTGTTGCACAGAAATTTTCGACTAAACTCACTTGCTGACACATAACTAACACGTTCCGAACGTACAAAACGTGCGTACATAGCGATTTTAACTATGTATGCCGTGAAGCGGTTCTTCTCAATTTCCTTGATGTTGCTCATGAATTTTAGACAAATCTCACTTATTGACACGTAACTAAGACGATCCGAACGAACAAAACTTGCGTACATAGCGATTTTAACCATGTATGCCGTGAAGCGGTTCTTCTCAAATTCCTTCATGTTGCACAAGAATTTTCGACTAAACTCACTTACTGACACGTAACTAAGACGTTCCGAACGACCAAAACTTGCGTACATAGCGGTCTCAGCTTTGTGCGCAGAAAAACGTATATCCTCAATTTCTTTAACGTTGTACAAGAATTTTCAACTAAACTCACTTACTGACACGTAACTAAGACGTTCCGAACGACCTAAAATTGCGTACATAGCGGTCTCAGCTTTGTGCGCAGAAAAACGTATATCCTCAATTTCTTTAACGTTGTACAAGAATTTTCGACTAAACTCACTTACTGACACATAACTAAGACGTTCCGAACGAACAAAACTTGCGTAAATAGCGATCTCTGCTTTGTGCGCAGAAAAACGTATATCCTGAATTTCTTTAACGTTGTACAAGAATTTTCGATTAAACTCACTTACTGACACGTAACTAAGACGTTCCGAACGTACAAAACTTGCGTACATAGCGATTTTAACAGTGTATGCCGTGAAGCGGTTCTTCTCAATTTCCTTGATGTTGCACAAGAATTTTAGACAAATCTCACTGACTGACACGTAACTAAGACGTTTCAAACGACCAAAACATGCGTACATAGCGATCTCAGCTTTGTGCGCAGAAAAAAGTATATCCTCAATTTCTTTAACGTTGTACAAGATTTTTCGACTAAACTCACTTACTGACACGTAGCTAAGACGTTCCGAAAGAACAAAACTTGCGTACATAGCGATTTTAACAATGTATGCCCTTAAGCGGTTCTTCTCAATTTCCTTGATGTTGCACAAGAATTTTAGACAAATCTCACTTACTGACACTTAACTAAGACGTTCCGAACGTACAAAACTTGCGTACATAGCGATCTCAGCTGTGTGCGCAGAAAAACGTATATCCTTAACTTCCTTAATGTTGTACAAGAATTTTCAACTAAACTCACTTACTGACACGTAACTAAGACGTTCCGAACGACCAAAACTTGCGTACATAGCGATCTCTGCTTTGTGCGCAGAAAAACGTATATCCTCAATTTCTTTAACGTTGTACAAGAATTTTCGACTAAACTCACTTACTGACACGTAACTAAGACGTTCCGAACGACTAAAACTTGCGTACATAGCGATTTTAACAATGTATGCCGTGAAGCGGTTCTTCTCAATTTCCTTGGTGTTGCACAGAAATTTTCGACTAAACTCACTTGCTGACACATAACTAACACGTTCCGAACGTACAAAACTTGCGTACATAGCGATTTTAACAATGTATGCCGTGAAGCGGTTCTTCTCAATTTCCTTGATGTTGCACATGAATTTTAGACAAATCTCACTTATTGACACGTAACTAAGACGTTCCGAACGAACAAAACTTGCGTACATAGCGATTCTAACAATGTATGCCGTGTAGCGGTTCTTCTCAATTTCATTGATGTTGCACAAGAATTTTAGGCAAATCTCACTTACTGAAACGTAACTAAGACGTTCCGAACGACCAAAACTTGCGTACATATCGATCTCAGCTTTGTGCGCACAAAAACGTATATCATTAACTTCCTTAATGTTGTACAAGAATTTTCGACTAAACTCACTTACTGACACGTAACGAAGACGTTCCGAACGAACAAAACTTGCGTAAATAGCGATCTCTGCTTTGTGCGCAGAAAAACGTATACCCTCAATTTCTTTAACGATGTACAAAAATTTTCGATTAAACTCACTTACTGACACGTAACTAAGACGTTCCGAACGAACAAAACTTGCGTACATAGCGATCTCAGCTTTGTGCGCAGAAAAACGTATATCCTCAATTTATTTAACGTTGTACAAGAATTTTCGACTAAACTCACTTACTGACACGTAACTAAGACGTTCCGAACGAACAAAACTTGCGTACATAGCGATTTTTACAATGTATGCCGTGAAACGGTTCTTCTCAATTTCCTTGGTGTTGCACAGAAATTTTCGACTAAACTCACTTGCTGACACATAACTAACACGTTCCGACCGTACAAAACTTGCGTACATAGCGATTTTTACAATGTATGCCGTGAAACGGTTCTTCTCAATTTCCTTGGTGTTGCACAGAAATTTTCGACTAAACTCACTTGCTGACACATAACTAAGACGTTCCGAACGAACAAAACGTGCGTACATAGCGATTTTAACCATGTATGCCGTGAAGCGGTTCTTCTCAATTTCCTTCATGTTGCACAAGAATTTTCGACTAAACTCACTTACTGACACGTAACTAAGACGTTCCGAACGACCAAAACTTGCGTACATAGCGATCTCAGCTTTGTGCGCAGAAAAACGTATACCCTCAATTTCTTTAACGATGTACAATAATTTTCGATTAAACTCACTTACTGACACGTAACTAAGACGTTCCGAACGAACAAAAATTGCGTATATAGCGATCTCTGCTTTGTGCGCAGAAAAACGTATATCCTCAATTTCTTTAACGTTGTACAAGAATTTTCGATTAAACTTACTTACTGACACGTAACTAAGACGTTCCGAACGTAAAAAACTTGCGTACATAGCGATTTTAACAATGTATGCCGTGAATCGGTCCTTCTCAATTTCTTTGATGTTGCACAAAAATTTTAGACAAATCTCACTTACTGACACGTAACTAAGACGTTCCGGACGACCAAAACATGCGTACATAGCGATCTCAGCTTTGTGCGCAGAAAAACGTATATCCTCAATTTATTTAACGTTGTACAAGAATTTTCGACTAAACTCACTTACTGACACGTAACTAAGACGTTCCGAACGAACAAAACTTGCGTACATAGCGATTTTTACAATGTATGCCGTGAAACGTTTCTTCTCAATTTCCTTGGTGTTGCACAGAAATTTTCGACTAAACTCACTTGCTGACTCATAACTAAGACGTTCCGAACGTACAAAACGTGCGTACATAGCGATTTTAACTATGTATGCCGTGAAGCGGTTCTTCTCAATTTCCTTGATGTTGCTCATGAATTTTAGACAAATCTCACTTATTGACACGTAACTAAGACGTTCCGAACGAACAAAACTTGCGTACATAGCGATTTTAACCATGTATGCCGTGAAGCGGTTCTTCTCAATTTCCTTCATGTTGCACAAGAATTTTCGACTAAACTCACTTACTGACACGTAACTAAGACGTTCCGAACGACCAAAACTTGCGTACATAGCGGTCTCAGCTTTGTGCGCAGAAAAACGTATATCCTCAATTTCTTTAACGTTGTACAAGAATTTTCGACTAAACTCACTTACTGACACGTAACTAAGACGTTCCGAACGACCAAAACTTGTGTACATAGCGATCTCTGCTTTGTGCGCAGAAAAACGTATATCCTCAATTTCTTTAACGTTGTACAAGAATTTTCGACTAAACTCACTTACTGACACGTAACTAAGACGTTCCGAACGACTAAAACTTGCGTACATAGCGATTTTAACAATGTATGCCGTGAAGCGGTTCTTCTCAATTTCCTTGATGTTGCACAGAAATTTTCGACTAAACTCACTTACTGACACGTAACTAAGACGTTTCGAACGAACAAAACTTGCGTACATAGCGATTTTAACCATGTATGCCGTGAAGCGGTTCTTCTCAATTTCCTTCATGTTGCACAAGAATTTTCGACTAAACTCACTTACTGACACGTAACTAAGACGTTCCGAACGACCAAAACTTGCGTACATAGCGATCTCAGCTTTGTGCGCAGAAAAACGTATACCCTCAATTTCTTTAACGATGTACAAGAATTTTCGATTAAACTCACTTACTGACACGTAACTAAGACGTTCCGAACGAACAAAAATTGCGTATATAGCGATCTCTGCTTTGTGCGCAGAAAAACGTATATCCTCAATTTCTTTAACGTTGGACAAGAATTTTCGATTAAACTTACTTACTGACACGTAACTAAGACGTTCCGAACGTACAAAACTTGCGTACATAGCGATTTTAACAATGTATGCAGTGAATCGGTCCTTCTCAATTTCTTTGATGTTGCACAAAAATTTTAGACAAATCTCACTTACTGACACGTAACTAAGACGTTCCGGACGACCAAAACATGCGTACATAGCGATCTCAGCTTTGTGCGCAGAAAAACGTATATCCTCAATTTATTTAACGTTGTACAAGAATTTTCGACTAAACTCACTTACTGACACGTAACTAAGACGTTCCGAACGAACAAAACTTGCGTACATAGCGATTTTTACAATGTATGCCGTGAAACGGTTCTTCTCAATTTCCTTGGTGTTGCACAGAAATTTTCGACTAAACTCACTTGCTGACACATAACTAAGACGTTCCGAACGTACAAAACGTGCGTACATAGCGATCTCAGCTTTGTGCGCAGAAAAACGTATATCCTCAATTTCTTTAACGTTGTACAAGAATTTTCGACTAAACTCACTTACTGACACGTAACTAAGACGTTCCGCACGAACAAAACTTGCGTAAATAGCGATCTCTGCTTTGTGCGCAGAAAAACGTATATCCTCAATTTCTTTAACGTTGTACAAGAATTTTCGATTAAACTCACTTACTGACACGTAACTAAGACGTTCCGAACGTACAAAACTTGCGTACATAGCGATTTTAACAATGTATGCCGTGAAGCGGTTCTTCTCAATTTCCTTGATGTTGCACAAGAATTTTAGACAAATCTCACTTGCTGACACATAACTAAGACGTTCCGAACGTACAAAACGTGCGTACATAGTGATTTTAACTATGTATGCCGTGAAGCGGTTCTTCTCAATTTCCTTGATGTTGCTCATGAATTTTAGACAAATCTCACTTATTGACACGTAACTAAGACGTTCCGAACGAACAAAACTTGCGTACATAGCGATTTTAACAATGTATGCCGTGTAGCGGTTCTTCTCAATTTCCTTGATGTTGCACAAGAATTTTAGGCAAATCTCACTTACTGACACGTAACTAAGACGTTCCGAACGACCAAAACTTGCGTACATATCGATCTCAGTTTTGTGCGCACAAAAACGTATATCATTATCTTCCTTAATGTTGTACAAGAATTTTCGACTAAACTCACTTACTGACACGTAACGAAGACGTTCCGAACGAACAAAACTTGCGTAAATAGCGATCTCTGCTTTGTGCGCAGAAAAACGTATATCCTCAATTTCTTTAACGTTGTACAAGAATTTTCGATTAAACTTACTTACTGACACGTAACTAAGACGTTCCGAACGTAAAAAACTTGCGTACATAGCGATTTTAACAATGTATGCCGTGAATCGGTCCTTCTCAATTTCTTTGATGTTGCACAAAAATTTTAGACAAATCTCACTTACTGACACGTAACTAAGACGTTCCGGACGACCAAAACATGCGTACATAGCGATCTCAGCTTTGTGCGCAGAAAAACGTATATCCTCAATTTATTTAACGTTGTACAAGAATTTTCGACTAAACTCACTTACTGACACGTAACTAAGACGTTCCGAACGAACAAAACTTGCGTACATAGCGATTTTTACAATGTATGCCGTGAAACGTTTCTTCTCAATTTCCTTGGTGTTGCACAGAAATTTTCGACTAAACTCACTTGCTGACTCATAACTAAGACGTTCCGAACGTACAAAACGTGCGTACATAGCGATTTTAACTATGTATGCCGTGAAGCGGTTCTTCTCAATTTCCTTGATGTTGCTCATGAATTTTAGACAAATCTCACTTATTGACACGTAACTAAGACGTTCCGAACGAACAAAACTTGCGTACATAGCGATTTTAACCATGTATGCCGTGAAGCGGTTCTTCTCAATTTCCTTCATGTTGCACAAGAATTTTCGACTAAACTCACTTACTGACACGTAACTAAGACGTTCCGAACGACCAAAACTTGCGTACATAGCGGTCTCAGCTTTGTGCGCAGAAAAACGTATATCCTCAATTTCTTTAACGTTGTACAAGAATTTTCGACTAAACTCACTTACTGACACGTAACTAAGACGTTCCGAACGACCAAAACTTGTGTACATAGCGATCTCTGCTTTGTGCGCAGAAAAACGTATATCCTCAATTTCTTTAACGTTGTACAAGAATTTTCGACTAAACTCACTTACTGACACGTAACTAAGACGTTCCGAACGACTAAAACTTGCGTACATAGCGATTTTAACAATGTATGCCGTGAAGCGGTTCTTCTCAATTTCCTTGATGTTGCACAGAAATTTTCGACTAAACTCACTTACTGACACGTAACTAAGACGTTTCGAACGAACAAAACTTGCGTACATAGCGATTTTAACCATGTATGCCGTGAAGCGGTTCTTCTCAATTTCCTTCATGTTGCACAAGAATTTTCGACTAAACTCACTTACTGACACGTAACTAAGACGTTCCGAACGACCAAAACTTGCGTACATAGCGATCTCAGCTTTGTGCGCAGAAAAACGTATACCCTCAATTTCTTTAACGATGTACAAGAATTTTCGATTAAACTCACTTACTGACACGTAACTAAGACGTTCCGAACGAACAAAAATTGCGTATATAGCGATCTCTGCTTTGTGCGCAGAAAAACGTATATCCTCAATTTCTTTAACGTTGGACAAGAATTTTCGATTAAACTTACTTACTGACACGTAACTAAGACGTTCCGAACGTACAAAACTTGCGTACATAGCGATTTTAACAATGTATGCCGTGAATCGGTCCTTCTCAATTTCTTTGATGTTGCACAAAAATTTTAGACAAATCTCACTTACTGACACGTAACTAAGACGTTCCGGACGACCAAAACATGCGTACATAGCGATCTCAGCTTTGTGCGCAGAAAAACGTATATCCTCAATTTATTTAACGTTGTACAAGAATTTTCGACTAAACTCACTTACTGACACGTAACTAAGACGTTCCGAACGAACAAAACTTGCGTACATAGCGATTTTTACAATGTATGCCGTGAAACGGTTCTTCTCAATTTCCTTGGTGTTGCACAGAAATTTTCGACTAAACTCACTTGCTGACACATAACTAAGACGTTCCGAACGTACAAAACGTGCGTACATAGCGATCTCAGCTTTGTGCGCAGAAAAACGTATATCCTCAATTTCTTTAACGTTGTACAAGAATTTTCGACTAAACTCACTTACTGACACGTAACTAAGACGTTCCGAACGAACAAAACTTGCGTAAATAGCGATCTCTGCTTTGTGCGCAGAAAAACGTATATCCTCAATTTCTTTAACGTTGTACAAGAATTTTCGATTAAACTCACTTACTGACACGTAACTAAGACGTTCCGAACGTACAAAACTTGCGTACATAGCGATTTTAACAATGTATGCCGTGAAGCGGTTCTTCTCAATTTCCTTGATGTTGCACAAGAATTTTAGACAAATCTCACTTGCTGACACATAACTAAGACGTTCCGAACGTACAAAACGTGCGTACATAGTGATTTTAACTATGTATGCCGTGAAGCGGTTCTTCTCAATTTCCTTGATGTTGCTCATGAATTTTAGACAAATCTCACTTATTGACACGTAACTAAGACGTTCCGAACGAACAAAACTTGCGTACATAGCGATTTTAACAATGTATGCCGTGTAGCGGTTCTTCTCAATTTCCTTGATGTTGCACAAGAATTTTAGGCAAATCTCACTTACTGACACGTAACTAAGACGTTCCGAACGACCAAAACTTGCGTACATATCGATCTCAGTTTTGTGCGCACAAAAACGTATATCATTATCTTCCTTAATGTTGTACAAGAATTTTCGACTAAACTCACTTACTGACACGTAACGAAGACGTTCCGAACGAACAAAACTTGCGTAAATAGCGATCTCTGCTTTGTGCGCAGAAAAACGTATATCCTCAATTTCTTTAACGTTGTACAAGAATTTTCGATTGAACTCACTTACTGACACGTAACTAAAACGTTCCGAACGTACAAAACTTGCGTACATAGCGATTTTAACAGTGTATGCCGTGAAGCGGTTCTTCTCAATTTCCTTCATGTTGCACAAGAATTTTCGACTAAACTCACTTACTGACACGTAACTAAGACGTTCCGAACGACCAAAACTTGCGTACATAACGATCTCAGCTTTGTGCGCAGAAAACGTATATCCTCAATTTCTTTATCGTTGTACAAGAATTTTCGACTAAACTCACTTACTGACACGTAACTAAGACGTTCCGAACGTACAAAACTTGCGTAAATAGCGATCTCTGCTTTGTGCGCAGAAAAACGTATATCCTCAATTTCTTTAGCGTTGTACAAGAATTTTCGATTAATCTCACTTACTGACACGTAACTAAGACGTTCCGAACGTACAAAACTTGCGTACATAGCGATCTCAGCTTTGTGCGCAGAAAAACGTATATCCTCAATTTATTTAACGTTGTACAAGAATTTTCGACTAAACTCACTTACTGACACGTAACTAAGACGTTCCGAACGAACAAAACTTGCGTATATAGTGTCACGTCCCAGCGTTCGAAGTTAATAAAAAAAAATTATTCTTTATTCTAAGAACGTGAACATATAATACTAATAGTAGTAATAAATCTGAGTAGTGTATGTTAATTATTTTTAGTGTAATTTTCCTTTATAAATGAGATATTTTATTTTCCTTTTCGGTCACCCTGCAGTTCACCGGGTCTACCGGGGACCATAAGACTAATAACCCGTCAATGGTTGTGTAGGATCTATAAGTAATGTTTCTCTTACCCTTTATGACTATATGTGTCTGAATAATAATTAATATGCTGGATTCTCCGTGTAGCTGGTCCTCCAGATTGATCACTGATAAGCGCTCTTAATTATGGTAATGACGGCTAATTCAGGATAAATAGGTAGCCGGATGTTGAAATAATTCGTAGAGTTATGTAGAGTAAAATAGCACTTTATTTTATATTTAAGTTAAGTTAAGCAATTAATATTACTAGCGTCTGCTAACGCTAGAGAAACTCGAAGTACAAGAATGGAAGTCTTATAACTGTGAATTCGGAGCTTGTCGATGCGTACACCGGATTACTATATTGAAGAGCTAGTCGTGTTAGCTGTTCGAAGTTTGGAATAGTAATGCTGGATGTCGGACTTGCACTGAGCTCCTCCGGTCTTCGGGTGTTGGTGGGAGAGATGCTGCAGTGGGATCGCCTTTGGTAGATGGTGGGATATTCTTCCTATGCTTCGCCTAAGACTTCCCGATGTTGGAGGGAGTCCCATGGGCGGGAGCAATGGCAAGTGGAAGCGCCGCTGGTAGGGATCTCTGTGCGAGAAGGACAGCTATATCGTTCCCTCGCAACATTCCAACTTGTTTGTCCCGCTTAATCTTATCGAGCGGGCGGATAAGAATATCGATCGACGGCCGGTCCGCATACCATGTACAGTATAAGGCTCTTATAAAACTCTTATAATACTATAGTGAATAAAATGTTTTATAATGAATATTCCTATATGCCTAATTCCTTATTGCTACCTTTATGGTTAATAATGAAGTCTTATGCTACGTAGAATATGTGTATGCGCATATGTGAATATAAAGTTTTTAAAGCTAATATGAATATAAAGTTAAAACGACTATATATATATACTTGAAATTATTGGGTTAAAACGTAATAACGTTACATTTGCATCGTTCACTTTTCGCTTGTATCTTCTTATTGAATTTAATGCTTTATTAAAAGATCTTTTGTATGCTCATATATATATATATATATATATATATATATATATATATAATATTTATTACAATTTTTAAAGCGTTTGAATCGTCTGTCTGATTGTACAATGCAAATATAAGGCTTTAGTTATTTCTATAGTTTATTCGTATGATAGTTATTTTTGCGTCACCCGCTGGCGCGTTCGGGCGTTGGCTATATACAGGGTGACTCTCGAGTATGAATACTATTTTACAAGTTAGAAGTTTGTCTTGAACGAATAATTTTCTCCGGATTTTTACTTCTTTCACCTCCTATGGGTGAGTTAACAATAAATATATTGTTTAAATAAATTTTGACGTGCGGCTGAGACGTCACACCACCCCCCTTAGTTTAAATTTCGGAGTAACGAGTTATGATGAAATTTATTCGTCCAATCTGGTACGTAGATCTCTGAACGTATATACTATAGGTATAGTAGGCGGTTCCGCGTTTTCTGCTGGCGCGTTGGGTACTGTGTTTGTGTCTGTGTGTTCCGGTGGGTTTTCGGGATTTACATTTGGTTGTGGCTGTGGCCTATTGGCCAAATACAATAATAAATGTGTGAAAGAGCTCCAAATGGCTCCGAGTAAGTGTAAGCTACAGCCATAAGCTGCATGTAGCGCATAGCCATGTATCAATGTGTCAAATACAATTTTTATTATTCTTATAATTATAAATATTCCGAATACACCAGCGGTCGCTGCGCCGAATGTGGTGAAACCGTCCCATATTTTTGTTAATGTATTATTATAAATTTTATTTAACGCGTCTTCATCCAATAAGTTTTGTAATGAAACCGTGTCTGATTGTATCGATTGTCCGGTAAAGCCTCGGGCGATGGTGTGTAAAACCGCGTTCTTTTCCGCGGGGAACATAATGTGGTCTCTTAATTCGTCAAGGTCTTGTTGGGAGTAAATGCCACTGGTGACTAGTGATTTTGGCGCAAGGTATTTCCAAGAGAGTTTTGTTAATGGTTTGATTTCGTGAGGGGAGGTTGCCATGGATGGGGTAGGATTAAATTGGAGCCATGTCCCTTCAATGTTATATAGGATCGGGAGTAATGGATTACAGTCCCTTATAGTACTGTGTCTAATTACTATATGTGATTTTGGTGTCATGAACAAAGAAGCATTTCTAAAGGTCACGGGTAGTTCCGTATGACAAGTGTTGGTCTTTCGCAAAGTAACTTCTATTGCTATGCATTTGATAATGTGGATCCCTTCGCCTGAAGTCACTGCCATATAACCAGGTGACTTCATCATTCGATAGGCGAATTCGTCCGGCTGTATTGCTGCCAGAGACAAAGTATTCTGAATTACTTGTTTTTCTAACTCACATTTCTGTACAATGATGTCTCTGTATAATGACGTGATTTGGTTTCTTATATATTTTTCAACATACACAAATTTTGAATTTGCGTATGTAAACAGATCCAAATTAGTTACTGCGATTTTAGACCTTGCTTTAAAAATGTTCCCCTTTTGGGTTTCAAAGATAAATAATTTTGGATGCTCTGTTCCGTATAGAGTATAGCCGCAAATAGTGTGTCTTCGCGTTAGCGTCAACGCAAAAGTGGTGTCTTGGGATTCTAAGGTAAACATTGTGGTGTTTTGGGAATTAAGGAGGCCTTGGATTTTAGTAGAGGTACCTTCATATAAGACATCATATGCTTCAAACCCGCAAGCGGTATTGGGTATTCCTTCCCAAAAGGTGTAACCATCGTCCGAGTCTATACAGGATTCGTCAGCTAGGTCGCAAACTGTGCCCGATTTTAGCATTATTTTTCCTGCATTTAATCTAACCGGTACGTATGAATCTCTGAGGGAGATTTTTAAGGTTGCTTGTACTATTACGTCATCCCATGTGCCGTAATAATCCGAATATTGAATTCCCTTACAAGTTCCATCTACGTTCACCTTGCCGGCAAGCGTGACGCTTCTATAATACGTATGATTTGATTTTAATCCGTCGATAATTTCAGCGGTTCCTACCTTTAAAAGACCCTCTTTATGCATTTGAATGCACCTAGCGCGAGATGTTTCTTGCAAGTAGCTTGCGTAACCGTTATGAACGGCTGAAATATGCGAGTGCATTCCGCAGTGAGATATGGTTCTTAAGATTTCTATCTTACATTGAGTTATGTGAGTTTGCGCGTAGTTTGACAGTTGTAGCAGCTGTATGTATGTGTTGATTGTCGCAGGTGTCGCAATGTCGATGTCGCATTCGCCTGAACGTAGTAAAGATACAGTGGTCACATTAAGGTAGGCTCCTCCGCAATCGTAGGCTATTATGGCCTTTGTGCCAGAGAACATTGCGGTAATTAGAAGCATCGGAATGTAGTAAACCTTAAAATAGAAATATTATATTTAAATATAAAATACGAGAGTAATATGGGTTGTTTGTGTTGTTTTATGTTACAAGATGTGTCAGGTATGTGTGTATGTGTTGTTAGAACAAAAATCTCTAATATTAATACGAGACTAATATGAAAATATCTTAAAATTACTGGATCCGGGGGTCCAGGCCGCGCTTACAAAATTTCTCTTTCTTTGCACTTTCTTTCATCCCGGATCTATAAAATATGTGCCTTTGCACAACTTCAACTTGTTTATATGGACTACGCGTGATTTACCACGGAAGTCTATCCTCGCGTTATTCATTGGTAGCATTTCTAAAATCTTGTATGGCCCAGTATATTGATCGTCTAATTTCCCTTTCATGGGCTCTTTTAATAGATAAACTCTATCATTAACCTTGAAATTTTGAACGTTAATTCTTTTATCATAATATACTTTACTCTTTTCTTTTGACTGCACCAAGTTTTGTTTTGCTAGGCCTTGCGAATTTCTTAAAATTTTGAAAAGGTTAGTGAGATAGTCCTGATAAGGTTGTTCAGTGGCGTCTTCTGGAATTATTGTGGAAGATGGAGTTCTAGGAAGATGTCCAAAGACTAGGGAATAGGGGGTATAGTTTGTTCCTTCATGGACTGAGGTGTTATAGGCGAACATGGCAGGTTTTATGTGCTCGTCCCATTCGCTATTTTGATTGGTGTACATTTTTAAATATTCAGTTAGTACGTGATGCGAACGTTCAATTGATCCATTTGATTGCGGATGATAAGCGGTTGTACGGCATTGTTTTATTTTAAAATAATTAGCAATTGATTTCATTAAGGAGGTAAAGAAGGTTGGAGCTTGGTCGGTTAATAGAGCTCTTGGTGCTCCGTATATGCAAACGAAATCTTTTATAAAGGCATCAGCTATTGAGAAGGAATCCGCCGTTTCCATGGGCGTGGCTATTGAATATTTCGTTAAAAGATCCTGTATTGTTAAAATATAGGAGTTATTTCGGCTTGTCATCGGCAATGGCCCTACTACGTCCATTGATACTTTATCAAAAGCAACTCCTGGAGTGTCAGTTATCATCATAGGCTGCTTTGTCTTTACCCTTGTCAATTTTTTTACTTGGCAGTCCTTGCAATTTCTTATATATTCCTGGATATCCTTTTTCATTGTAGGCCAGTGGTAATTTTGTCTAATTCGATGATAGGTTTTATTTATACCTTTGTGTCCTCCTATCTTTGTGGCATGCTTTTCGTAAATAATATTCGTTCTTTCCGTTATGCCGGGGCATCTTACTAAAGATTTGCAGATTGTTATGGTTATTGATAAGTCGAAAAGAAATCTTTTTAAGCTCTTATAGACAAAAATCCATGGAATCGTATCATACAGATCATTTTGTGCTATACTAACAGTTTTCAAATTTAGCTCGATTATGGCATCTCTCAATGATCTTAATCCTTCTATTATGTCGTTTCGTTCCGTCTGTATTTTTTCGTTTTGCTTAATGGGAATATTTATTAAATGTTTTCCGTTATTTAGATTAGTTACTCTTACTCTTGCGAAAGTTAAATCTTTATATGTGGGAAGTTTATTCTCGGCCAAATAATCTTTCGCGCCTTTGTCATAAGGATGTCCTTCTAGCGTAGTGAAAATAATATGGTTGTCTTTTCGGGATAGCAGTGAATCTCGCGTTTCGTTGATTCTAAAGTCGTTTTCCTCGCCTGAAGAGCGGGGTTGTGGAGAGGCAGGTATGTTATCTTCACTTTCGTCTTCTGTGTTGTCTACTGACATTTCTGAATCGCTTTGATTTAGTTCCTGCACTTGTTCATTTATGTTCTCAATGCTGGGGAATTGGAATTGAGATGGGATTCTTGTGGTTGCTGGGGGAGTTAGTAAAGCGTTTTCTTCTGATGCGTTAGAAGGGAAGGTGATGGAGGGTCTAGACTGCTGGGTAGCCGTCTGATATGAAAAAAGAGATTCATTTGAATCGTCGTCGGATTTCGTCAAAGGAAGTATAGATGCGTCAGGAATAGGTGGATTTCGGGAGAGTGCGTCCGCTACTACGTTAGTCTTTCCTGTTTTATATTGTATCTCATATTCATACTCTGATAATTTTAGTCTCTATTTCCATAAGCGGGAGCTGGGATCCTTGACTGAATGTAGCCAGACTAGCGGCTTATGGTCAGTGAGTATTGTAAATTTTCTGCCGTACAGGTAATGCCTAAAGTATGTCACACAGTAGACTACGGCTAGGCACTCTTTCTCTATGGTGGAGTATCTTCCTTCTGCCTCATTTAGAGTCCTGGAAATATATGAAATCGGTAAATCTTTTCCTATTTGTCCTTGGCTTAATACACCTCCTATTGCGTATCCGCTGGCATCGGTAGTTAGCAAAAATGGTTCTTTAAAATTCGGATATTGCAAGACAGGTTCTTTTAATAGTTCGTGTTTTAAGGAATTAAATGCGTTCTCTTGGGATGGGGTCCAAACGAAAGATTTATTCTTCTTTAAAAGATCTGTTAGCGGTTTTGCTATCTTTGAGAAATTTTTAATAAATCGTCGATAATATCCTGTTAACCCGAGGAATTGTTTTATATTCTTATAGTTTCGGGGAATCGGAAAGTGTTCGACAGCTTCAATTTTGCTGGGATCTGGTCGTACACCGTCGTTTCCTATAACATGCCCTAGGTAGGCAACTTCGTGCCTTAAAAATTGGCATTTTTCAGGTTGTAACTGCAGATTTGCTTTCCTTAATCTCTGCATTAATTCTCTGACTTTTGTATAATGTTCTTCTATAGATCTGGCGTAGATAACTATGTCGTCGAGGTAGACGAATAGTTCGTTTCCTTGTAGTCCGGTAAGGACGTTATCCATCAACCGTTGGAACGTTGCGGGTGCATTTTTGAGGCCAAAGGGCATCCGCTGATATTCGTAATGCCCGTAGGGCGTTGAGAAGGCTGTCTTCCCCTGATCTTCGGGAGCCATTGGAATTTGATGGAATCCTTGAGCGAGATCAAATATGGAGAAATATTTTGCACTACCCAACTGGTCCAATATTTCTACTATATTAGGCAGTGGGTATGCGTCTCCTACTGTTTTTTCGTTTAATTTACGAAAGTCTATTACCATTCTCCATTTTTTCTTTCCGTCAGCCGCAGGCTTTTTGGGTACTATCCATAGAGGAGCGTTATACGGTGATGCTGAAGGCGTTATTATTTCGTCTGCTAATAACTTAATCACTTGCCTGTCTATCTCCTCCTTGTGGACTAGCGGGTATCTATATTGCTTTACATGGATAGGAATATTATCAGTGGTTGGGATGGTGTGTTTGACTGAGGTGGTGAAGTTTAAATTTTCCCCTGGGAGGTGGAAACAGTCTCCGTATTCTTTGAGTAAGTCGTTCACATGATCTGCCTCTTCTTCGTTTAAATGCTCGGTGTTGATTAAAGATTTAAGTTGTTCAGTACGATTAGAAGATGCTGAAAGCGCATCTTTTGTATATATATGACTCTCGAGGTTTGAAGACATTGGAATTACGTCCGTGTCGTTCGAATAGCCTCTGAGGTTATAGACCTCGTGTTCTGGTAAAGCGTCTTGAGTAGTTGCAAGATTTTTATAATCGTTTGAAATAAAAGATTTCCCCAGTTGGGAGAGCTCTTCATGGCTTCTGGATTTAGTAGAAGAAGATTTCCCATTGTTGGCGAGCTCTTCATTGCTCTTGGAATTTGTATTTTCAAAATATAGAAGATCCTCAAATCCTATTGACCCTGGAAGCGTGTCAATAGAGTGTTTGAGGCACGAAGATGCAGGCGTTGCATCTTGTGTACTAGCAAGACTTTCGTGGTCTTCTGGAACGAAAGATTTCCCATCTCTGGAGAGCTCTTCTGGGCTCATAGGATTTACAAAAATAGAAGAATTCAGCGGACCTAGGTGCTCCTCGGAGTCACCTGGTATTGAATATTCAAAGAGCGGCAAAGGGCAAACTTCTACAGTGTAATCGCGCTCAGTCAAATTATAAGCTTTCATGTGCCCCTTCCCTCGGGAATTTTTGACTAAGGCTCTGCCAAGAATCAACCCTTTTACTGGCTCATTTCGAGGAACGTAACCCTCTTTTCTTTCCGGGTTAGTAATATTAAAAGATACCGTCACGACGGTTCGTGAAGGTACTAGCACTTTTTCCTTTTTAAAGAAAGGTACTTGAATGTCTTCAAATGCCAAACAGCTTTGATTATAGTCGATGATGGCATTATTTTGATTTAGAAATTCGGCACCTATTATGCCGTCGGCAGGTATGCCGAAGTCGTCTCGAACGACGTAGAATTTCGTTCTTTTCCCCATAATTTCAAAAGTGGCTGACCCTAATGTCTGAATTGGTTTCTTTGTAATGCCTTTTAATTTTAATTTATCTTTAGTATTTATAGGGGTGCTCTTTAAAATTCCTATTTTTACGAGGTTTACGGAGGATCCCGAGTCTACCATAAAGAAACAGTAGGCCTTGAAATTTTTACAGGTTATGACGACCTTTGGTTGGTGCGCTTCTGGACCCATCGGACCTAAGTTTGCAACTCCGATAGTGGCATTGGAATCATCTGATATTATTTTAGTTGGTTGGGTAACCAGCGCCGGGTCGTTATAATTTTTTAATAAAATTTTTGAATAACTTGAGCCTTCTTCTTTTGCGTTAGAATCTTTCAAGTTTCTGTAGTGGTCGGCTCGGTCTGTACTGTAATGGGGTGCGCGGTTGCTTGGGCCGGTTCCTTGGTCGCGCTCACCGTCGGGCGGCCTTCCGCGTTTCCCGACGCTTGCATAGCATTTCTGTATGCCAGTTTCCGGCACTCTGCTACTCTATGTCCTGGAAGTTTGCAATAATTGCAAATGCCAAGGGAATTCGGTCCTGGTTGGCCCGGTATTAAGGGTCTAATCCATGGTCGCGGAACGAAATTGTTGTTAGGGTTTTTTAATATGGACTTTGGTTGTTCTACGTCGGGAGGTCTTGGGTTATTTATATCTGCACGCGTAACGGGGAATTGCCGAGGCACAAATTGCCTCTCGCGCTGTTTTTCTATTTCTAAATTTCTCGTAATTTTTACGGCCCACTCAATAGCTTCGTCTAGGGTGCCTATATTTCGATGTTCCATTCACGTGATTACATTGGATGGTAACCCGTTTACAAATGCTTCTAAAACCTCTCCTTCAACTTCATTATTAAATAAACGGGGGTCTATTTCCATCTAGTATAGCGAGTTTCAAGTCTTTAATTCTACCCGCGTACTTCAAAACAGTCTCGTTTGGCATTTTATACGCGTTAGCTAGTTCTCCGCGATACTGTGCCACAGATTTATTTGGAGCGAAAATGTTTTTCAGCTTGTCTAACAAATCCACAACGCGTGTGTACACGTTACCCTCTATAACCTGATATACGTCCCCTTCGATTTTATTTATAATGAACTGTACTAGCTGTGGTTCTTGCACTGACGGTAGTAAATCTCGAGCACGTTCACATGCTCGGGCGAATTGAAAAATAGAAATCTTATAACCGTTAAAAGGGGGAATGTTTGCTACTACATCTTTTATTTTTAGGGTTGGCATGATTACGGGAGGTTCTTCCTGTTCCGGCGGGTCGGCGTATTCGTCGTACGCGGACGCGGCGCGGGAAGCTTCATTCACGCGTTGTTCGAGATTGCTTACTTGTTCTGGTAACCTGCGTAATTGTGATAACTCTGTTTGGATTTTTGAAAGCACTTCGAATAACGAATTCGCGTCTATTGCCTCGTTAGGGCGTTTAGTTGTTTCTTCTCGCTCTTTAAGCGACATTTTGGAATTAGATGATTTTTCGCGGTCCTCTACGTATTTTTGCCTTTTTTCGATTTCCGGATCGACGCTTACTGTACCGTGCGATCGCGTAAATTGAGCCATAACTCGGGGAATTATATTTTGTTAGTTGACGTAGCAACTATAGCGATGTAAAATGGGGCAATCCTTCTATAATTCAGCGGGGACGTTCACGGAAGTCTCTATTTTGTATATATAAAATTTCAAAATTCTACATCCAAAAATGAAAGTTTATAAATTTTATTTTGAGTTAAATTTTGAAATTAGAGGGATGAGAATTATCTCATATATTCCCTTCTTTTAGCTGAGTAAAACGAAATCAACCGCGTCTCTCTCCGATGGCGCGTTAAAAACAAGATGGCGGAAAATTTTATTTTTCTTTTTGTTTTAGAGCGCGTATGCTTTTTCCAATCGGACTCAAATTCTGCACTAATGGTCAGTGGGGTTCCCTGCGTCGAAGGAGCTCACTGTTGACCCTCTACGGTTAAGCGTTAAAAACAAAATGGCGGATTTTTTTTGATCGCTCGGATTTATCTGAAATTTTACATGGACCTTATTTTGGGTGTTTAAAATTTATTTAGAGCAATCTCGATCCAAAAATCTCACGTATATGAAAAAACAAGATGGCGGCCAAAATCTTATCTTCTTTCAAAACGCCTAGTGCCAGAATTTCATTAAAATCGGAGACGGTCTCTTATTTCGCGTGTATTTCCGAAAACGTTAGTAATTTTAAAACGTTTATTAATTTATGTTGTTCTTTGAATAACAATTGTGAAGATAATATTTAATAATATGAACTTTGTTATAATACATACGTTTGAATAGCATATAAATGCTATGGTTCCTTAATCCTGTAAGAATATAGGTTAGTACACAGGGTGGTTTGAGGATTAAATAATATACGTATGAAATAGGCTTAATCCTCCAACCCTCTAAAATATGGTATAATTTAGTAATAATAGAAAATGAGAATGTTGTAGTATACAAGATTAAGCAATATATTAAAAGATAATAATAAAAAAGATTGTAATAATTTTAGTAATAATATATCAAAAGCAAATGTATAAATACATATAATAAAATAAAGCAAGATAGAAATATTTTAAAATATCTGAAAATAAGATAATGCAATTATAGGGTAGGGTATAATAAAACACACAAAAATAGTATAATATGAAACAATAATGGTATATATGTTTTTTTTATTCGCTGCTGGCGCTAACGCTTCGAATTTGAGTCTTTTCGTAAAATTCGCGACGCGGGTCGTTCTCCGGAATTTCTGAATATGGTAACGGAGATTGCTCGACCGTAATCGGAATTAATTTGTAAACGTCGTTATTTACTGCGGGTATCGGCTCGGATACAGAATCAATTCGAATATTGTTTGATTCGAACGAATTATTTTCGAGGGCTCGATAATATTGTGCTACTAATCGTCGAAGCTGATATTTCCGACCGGCACGGCGTGTCCTTGGCATCTCTAACTGACAGGCATTTCAATATCCGCCCTTTCGTTCAGCTCTAAATGTGCGGGGTCGCCTCACCAAGAAGAGAGAACGAAAAGTGAGAGTGTGCGGGGTCGCCTCACTAACTCTCTTACGTCTATCGAACGCACAGAAAATCAAAAGCAACAACGAGCGGTTTATCCGCCCCAGAGCCGTCGCTTCCAATTCACTCAGATTCCGCACACGTCGAAGGACAAGCGCACGCACTTGGAATTTAAAATATATGAAGGTAATTAATTTCTTTCTATCTCCACTGCGTGTTTCGGCACTGAAATTAGTAAGTTACACACTGGTGTCTACGTCACGTTCGCTATTCTCAATGTGCGGGGTCGCCTCACCAAAGAGAGAGCTCCGGTTATAACGACGAGCGGAGTGGACCAGCTCGAAGCCGTTACCGCAGAACCAGGTATTATTCAATAATTCTTTCGCAGCAAGGGGCGAACTATATTCGCTCTAACTCGCAGCGTCAGAATGTCACTATGTCGTTTAATGCATTCGAAGCACACGCAGTTGAGAACAATCACTGAATTCTAACAACGTTAATAAAATCGAACACGAATCGTTTTTTAGTACTTGGATAATATTATAGCGACACTGCAACTCACGCAAGATTTAAGAAAAATCTGAAAAATATTAACCGAGACTCAAATCGAACGTTATATCGCGCACAATTCACTTCTGAAAGAAAAATGGTTAGACACAATCAATTGACAGGTAGGCTTATGCTATCCCACCGCTGCCACCAAAAATATATGTCACGTCCCAGCGTTCGAAGTTAATAAAAAAAAATTATTCTTTATTCTAAGAACGTGAACATATAATACTAATAGTAGTAATAAATCTGAGTAGTGTATGTTAATTATTTTTAGTGTAATTTTCCTTTATAAATGAGATATTTTATTTTCCTTTTCGGTCACCCTGCAGTTCACCGGGTCTACCGGGGACCATAAGACTAATAACCCGTCAATGGTTGTGTAGGATCTATAAGTAATGTTTCTCTTACCCTTTATGACTATATGTGTCTGAATAATAATTAATATGCTGGATTCTCCGTGTAGCTGGTCCTCCAGATTGATCACTGATAAGCGCTCTTAATTATGGTAATGACGGCTAATTCAGGATAAATAGGTAGCCGGATGTTGAAATAATTCGTAGAGTTATGTAGAGTAAAATAGCACTTTATTTTATATTTAAGTTAAGTTAAGCAATTAATATTACTAGCGTCTGCTAACGCTAGAGAAACTCGAAGTACAAGAATGGAAGTCTTATAACTGTGAATTCGGAGCTTGTCGATGCGTACACCGGATTACTATATTGAAGAGCTAGTCGTGTTAGCTGTTCGAAGTTTGGAATAGTAATGCTGGATGTCGGACTTGCACTGAGCTCCTCCGGTCTTCGGGTGTTGGTGGGAGAGATGCTGCAGTGGGATCGCCTTTGGTAGATGGTGGGATATTCTTCCTATGCTTCGCCTAAGACTTCCCGATGTTGGAGGGAGTCCCATGGGCGGGAGCAATGGCAAGTGGAAGCGCCGCTGGTAGGGATCTCTGTGCGAGAAGGACAGCTATATCGTTCCCTCGCAACATTCCAACTTGTTTGTCCCGCTTAATCTTATCGAGCGGGCGGATAAGAATATCGATCGACGGCCGGTCCGCATACCATGTACAGTATAAGGCTCTTATAAAACTCTTATAATACTATAGTGAATAAAATGTTTTATAATGAATATTCCTATATGCCTAATTCCTTATTGCTACCTTTATGGTTAATAATGAAGTCTTATGCTACGTAGAATATGTGTATGCGCATATGTGAATATAAAGTTTTTAAAGCTAATATGAATATAAAGTTAAAACGACTATATATATATACTTGAAATTATTGGGTTAAAACGTAATAACGTTACATTTGCATCGTTCACTTTTCGCTTGTATCTTCTTATTGAATTTAATGCTTTATTAAAAGATCTTTTGTATGCTCATATATATATATATATATATATATATATATATATATATAATATTTATTACAATTTTTAAAGCGTTTGAATCGTCTGTCTGATTGTACAATGCAAATATAAGGCTTTAGTTATTTCTATAGTTTATTCGTATGATAGTTATTTTTGCGTCACCCGCTGGCGCGTTCGGGCGTTGGCTATATACAGGGTGACTCTCGAGTATGAATACTATTTTACAAGTTAGAAGTTTGTCTTGAACGAATAATTTTCTGCGGATTTTTACTTCTTTCACCTCCTATGGGTGAGTTAACAATAAATATATTGTTTAAATAAATTTTGACGTGCGGCTGAGACGTCACAATAGCGATCTCTGCTTTGTGCGCAGAAAAACGTATATCCTCAATTTCTTTAACGTTGTACAAGAATTTTCGATTAAACTCACTTACTGACACGTAACTAAGACGTTCCGAACGTACAAAACTTGCGTACATAGCGATTTTAACAATGTATGCCGTGAATCGGTTCTTCTCAATTTCTTTGATGTTGCACAAAAATTTTAGACAAATCTCACTTACTGACACGTAACTAAGACGTTCCGAACGACCAAAACATGCGTACATAGCGATCTCAGCTTTGTGCGCAGAAAATCGTAAATCCTCAATTTCTTTAACGTTGTACAAGAATTTTCGACTAAACTCACTTACTGACACGTAACTAAGACGTTTCGAACGACCAAAACATGCGTACGTAGCGATTTTTACAATGTATGCCGTGAAACGGTTCTTCTCAATTTCCTTGATGTTGCACAGAAATTTTCGACTAAACTCACTTACTGACATGTAACTAAGACGTTCCGAACGAACAAAACTTGCGTACATAGCGATTTTAACCATGTATGCCGTGAATCGGTTCTTCTCAATTTCTTTGATGTTGCACAAAAATTTTAGACAAATCTCACTTACTGACACGTAATTAAAACGTTCCGAACGACCAAAACATGCGTACATAGCGATCTCAGCTTTGTGCGCAGAAAAACGTATACCCTCAATTTCTTTAACGATATACAAGAATTTTCGATTAAACTCACTTACTGACACGTAACTAAGACGTTCCGAACGTACAAAACTTGCGTACATAGCGATTTTAACAATGTATGCCGTGAAGCGGTTCTTCTCAATTTCCTTGATGTTGCTCATGAATTTTAGACAAATCTCACTTATTGACACGTAACTAAGACGTTCCGAACGAACAAAACTTGCGTACATAGCGATTTTAACAATGTATGCCGTGTAGCGGTTCTTCTCAATTTCCTTCATGTTGCACAAGAATTTTCGACTAAACTCACTTACTGACACGTAACTAAGACGTTCCGAACGACCAAAACATGCGTACATAGCGATCTCAGCTTTGTGCGCAGAAAAACGTATATCCTCAATTTTTTTAACGTTGTACAAGAATTTTCGACTAAACTCACTTAATGACACGTAACTAAGACGTTCCGAACGTACAAAACTTGCGTAAATAGCGATCTCTGCTTTGTGCGCAGAAAAACGTATATCCTCAATTTCTTTAGCGTTGTACAAGAATTTTCGATTAATCTCACTTACTGACACGTAACTAATACGTTCCGAACGACCAAAACTTGCGTACATAGCGATCTCAGCTTTGTGCGCAGAAAAACGTATATCTTCAATTTCTTTAACGTTGTACAAGAATTTTCGACTAAACTCACTTACTGACACGTAACTAAGACGTTTCGAACGACCAAAACATGCGTACATAGCGATCTCAGCTTTGTGCGCAGAAAAACGTATATCCCCAATTTCTTTAACGTTGTACAAGAATTTTCGACTAAACTCACTTACTGACACGTAACTAAGACGTTTCGAACGACCAAAACATGCGTACATAGCGATTTTTACAATGTATGTCGTGAAACGGTTCTTCTCAATTTCCTTGATGTTGCATAGAAATTTTCGACTAAACTCACTTACTGACACGTAACTAAGACGTTCCGAACGAACAAAACTTGCGTACATATCGATTTTGACAATGTATGCCGTGAAGCGGTTCTTCTCAATTTCCTTGATGTCGCACAAGAATTTTAGACAAATCTCACTTACTGACACGTAACTAAGACGTTTCGAACGACCAAAACATGCGTACATAGCGATCTCAGCTTTGTGCGCAGAAAAACGTATATCCTCAATTTCTTTAACGTTGTACAAGAACTTTCGACTAAACTCACTTACTGACACGTAACTAAGACGTTCCGAACGAACAAAACTTGCGTACATAGCGATTTTAACCATGTATGCCGTGAAGCGGTTCTTCTCAATTTCCTTCATGTTGCACAAGAATTTTAGACAAATCTCACTTACTGACACGTAACTAAGACGTTCCGAACGAACAAAACTTGCGTACATAGCGATCTCTGCTTTGTGCGCAGAAAAACGTATATCCTCAATTTCTTTAACGTTGTACAAGAATTTTCGATTAAACTCTCTTACTGACACGTAACTAAGACGTTCCGAACGTACAAAACTTGCGTACATAGCGATTTTAACAATGTATGCCGTGAATCGGTTCTTCTCAATTTCTTTGATGTTGCACAAAAATTTTAGACAAATCTCACTTACTGACACGTAACTAAGACGTTCCGAACGACCAAAACATGCGTACATAGCGATCTCAGCTTTGTGCGCAGAAAAACGTATATCCTCAATTTCTTTAACGTTGTACAAGAATTTTCGACTAAACTCACTTACTGACACGTAACTAAGACGTTCCGAACGAACAAAACTTGCGTAAATAGCGATCTCTGCTTTGTGCGCAGAAAAACGTATATCCTCAATTTCTTTAACGTTGTACAAGAATTTTCGATTAAACTCACTTACTGACACGTAACTAAGACGTTCCGAACGACCAAAACTTGCGAACATAGCGATCTCAGCTTTGTGCGCACAAAAAAGTATATCATTAACTTCCTTAATGTTGTACAAGAATTTTCGACTAAACTCACTTACTGACACGGAACTAAGACGTTCCGAACGAACAAAACTTGCGTACATAGCGATCTCTGCTTTGTGCGCAGAAAAACGTATATCCTCAATTTCTTTAACGTTGTACAAGAATTTTCGATTAAACTCACTTACTGACACGGAACTAAGACGTTCCGAACGTACAAAACTTGCGTACATAGCGATTTTAACAATGTATGCCGTGAATCGGTCCTTATCAATTTCTTTGATGTTGCACAAAAATTTTAGACAAATCTCACTTACTGACACGTAACTAAGACGTTCCGGACGACCAAAACATGCGTACATAGCGATCTCAGCTTTGTGCGCAGAAAAACGTATATCCTCAATTTATTTAACGTTGTACAAGAATTTTCGACTAAACTCACTTACTGACACGTAACTAAGACGTTTCGAACGACCAAAACATGCGTACATAGCGATCTCAGCTTTGTGCGCAGAAAAACGTATATCCTCAATTTCTTTAACGTTGTATAAGAACTTTCGACTAAACTCACTAACTGACACGTAACTAAGACGTTCCGAACGAACAAAACTTGCGTACATAGCGATTGTAACCATGTATGCCGTGAAGCGGTTCTTCTCAATTTCTTTCATGTTGCACAAGAATTTTCGACTAAACTCACTTATTGACACGTAACTAAGACGTTCCGAACGACCAAAACTTGCGTACATAGCGATCTCAGCTTTGTGCGCAGAAAAACGTATATCCTCAATTTTTTTAACGTTGTACAAGAATTTTCGACTAAACTCACTTACTGACATGTAACTAAGACGTTCCGAACGACCAAAACTTGCGTACATAGCGATCTCAGCTTTGTGCGCAGAAAAACGTATATCCTCAATTTCTTTAACGTTGTACAAGAATTTTCGACTAAACTCACTTACTGACACGTAACTAAGACGTTTCGAACGACCAAAACATGCGTACATAGCGATCTCAGCTTTGTGCGCAGAAAAACGTATATCCTCAATTTCTTTAACGTAGTACAAGAATTTTCGATTAAACTCACTTACTGACACGTAACTAAGACGTTCCGAACGACTAAAACTTGCGTACATAGCGATTTTAACAATGTATGCCGTGAAGCGGTTCTTCTCAATTTCCTTGATGTTGCTCAGAAATTTTCGACTAAACTCACTTACTGACACGTAACTAAGACGTTCCGAACGAACAAAACTTGCGTACATAGCGATTTTAACCATGTATGCCGTGAAGCGGTTCTTCTCAATTTCCTTCATGTTGCACAAGAATTTTCGACTAAACTCACTTACTGACACGTAACTAAGACGTTCCGGACGACCAAAACTTGCGTACATAGCGATCTCAGCTTTGTGCGCAGAAAAACGTATACCCTCAATTTCTTTAACGATGTACAAGAATTTTCGATTAAACTCACTTACTGACACGTAACTAAGACGTTCCGAACGTACAAAACTTGCGTACATAGCGATTTTAACAATGTATGCCGTGAAGCGGTTCTTCTCAATTTCCTTGATGTTGCTCATGAATTTTAGACAAATCTCACTTATTGACACGTAACTAAGACGTTCCGAACGAACAAAACTTGCGTACATAGCGGTTTTAACAATGTATGCCGTGTAGCGGTTCTTCTCAATTTCCTTCATGTTGCACAAGAATTTTCGACTAAACTCACTTACTGACACGTAACTAAGACGTTCCGAACGACCAAAACTTGCGTACATAGCGATCTCAGCTTTGTGCGCAGAAAAACTTATATCCTCAATTTCTTTAACGTTGTACAAGAATTTTCGACTAACCTCACTTACTGACACGTAACTAAGACGTTTCGAACGACCAAAACATGCGTACATAGCGATCTCAGCTTTGTGCGCAGAAAAACGTATATCCTCAATTTCTTTAACGTAGTACAAGAATTTTCGACTAAACTCACTTACTGACACGTAACTAAGACGTTCCGAACGACTAAAACTTGCGTACATAGCGATTTTAACAATGTATGCCGTGAAGCGGTTCTTCTCAATTTCCTTCATGTTGCACAAGAATTTTCGACTAAACTCACTTACTGACACGTAACTAAGACGTTCCGAACGACCAAAACTTGCGTACATAGCGATCTCAGCTTTGTGCGCAGAAAAACGTATATCCTCAATTTCTTTAACGTTGTACAAGAACTTTCGACTAAACTCACTTACTGACACGTAACTAAGACGTTCCGGACGACCAAAACTTGCGTACATAGCGATTTTAACCATGTATGCCGTGAAGCGGTTCTTCTCAATTTCCTTCATGTTGCACAAGAATTTTCGACTAAACTCACTTACTGACACGTAACTAAGACGTTCCGGACGACCAAAACTTGCGTACATAGCGATTTTAACCATGTATGCCGTGAAGCGGTTCTTCTCAATTTCCTTCATGTTGCACAAGAATTTTCGACTAAACTCACTTACTGACACGTAACTAAGACGTTCCGAACGACCAAAACTTGCGTACATAGCGATCTCAGCTTTGTGCGCAGAAAAACGTATATCCTCAATTTTTTTAACGTTGTACAAGAATTTTCGACTAAACTCACTTACTGACACGTAACTAAGACGTTCCGAACGTACGAAACTTGCGTAAATAGCGATCTCTGCTTTGTGCGCAGAAAAACGTATATCCTCAATTTCTTTAGCGTTGTACAAGAATTTTCGATTAATCTCACTTACTGACACGTAACTAAGACGTTCCGAACGTACAAAACTTGCGTACATAGCGATTTTAACAATGGATGCCGTGAATCGGTCCTTCTCAATTTCTTTGATGTTGCACAAAAATTTTAGACAAATCTCACTTACTGACACGTAACTAAGATGTTCCTGACGACCAAAACATGCGTACATAGCGATCTCAGCTATGTGCGCAGAAAAACGTATATCCTCAATTTCTTTAACGTTGTACAAGAACTTTCGACTAAACTCACTTACTGACACGTAACTAAGACGTTCCGGACGACCAAAACTTGCGTACATAGCGATTTTAACCATGTATGCCGTGAAGCGGTTCTTCTCAATTTCCTTCATGTTGCACAAGAATTTTCGACTAAACTCACTTACTGACACGTAACTAAGACGTTCCGGACGACCAAAACTTGCGTACATAGCGATTTTAACCATGTATGCCGTGAAGCGGTTCTTCTCAATTTCCTTCATGTTGCACAAGAATTTTCGACTAAACTCACTTACTGACACGTAACTAAGACGTTCCGGACGACCAAAACTTGCGTACATAGCGATTTTAACCATGTATGCCGTGAAGCGGTTCTTCTCAATTTCCTTCATGTTGCACAAGAATTTTCGACTAAACTCACTTACTGACACGTAACTAAGACGTTCCGAACGACCAAAACTTGCGTACATAGCGATCTCAGCTTTGTGCGCAGAAAAACGTATATCCTCAATTTTTTTAACGTTGTACAAGAATTTTCGACTAAACTCACTTACTGACACGTAACTAAGACGTTCCGAACGTACGAAACTTGCGTAAATAGCGATCTCTGCTTTGTGCGCAGAAAAACGTATATCCTCAATTTCTTTAGCGTTGTACAAGAATTTTCGATTAATCTCACTTACTGACACGTAACTAAGACGTTCCGAACGTACAAAACTTGCGTACATAGCGATTTTAACAATGGATGCCGTGAATCGGTCCTTCTCAATTTCTTTGATGTTGCACAAAAATTTTAGACAAATCTCACTTACTGACACGTAACTAAGACGTTCCGGACGACCAAAACATGCGTACATAGCGATCTCAGCTTTGTGCGCAGAAAAACGTATATCCTCAATTTCTTTAACGTTGTACAAGAACTTTCGACTAAACTCACTTACTGACACGTAACTAAGACGTTCCGGACGACCAAAACTTGCGTACATAGCGATTTTAACCATGTATGCCGTGAAGCGGTTCTTCTCAATTTCCTTCATGTTGCACAAGAATTTTCGACTAAACTCACTTACTGACACGTAACTAAGACGTTCCGGACGACCAAAACTTGCGTACATAGCGATTTTAACCATGTATGCCGTGAAGCGGTTCTTCTCAATTTCCTTCATGTTGCACAAGAATTTTCGACTAAACTCACTTACTGACACGTAACTAAGACGTTCCGAACGAACAAAACTTGCGTACATAGCGATTTTAACCATGTATGCCGTGAAGCGGTTCTTCTCAATTTCCTTGATGTCGCACAAGAATTTTAGACAAATCTCACTTACTGACACGTAACTAAGACGTTTCGAACGACCAAAACATGCGTACATAGCGATCTCAGCTTTGTGCGCAGTGTTACGTCCCGGCGAATTCCGGCTGCGAGACGGGGATTGCAGAGCTCAGAATTTTTCTCAGGACACGATTGCGAATTTCGGGTCGAATGAACCGCGTGGTTCTCCCCGGGGATACCTGCGATCAAGGTTATTCGCGATGGATACGCAGTTAGTGAGTGGAACTTAACGAAGATGGTGCATTTTACTTTAATATTAAACAAAACAGAGGAAGCATTCAGAAAACTAAGCTATTCGCGGAGAACAGGATGAGTAAAAGAAAAAGTGAAATCGAGACGCAGGCAAAAAGGACGAGTCGTAAAAGTGAAACTCGGGATGCGTCAGGAAAGAGAAACTCAGTATTAGACAAAGAGTGAGTCATAAAAGTGAAACTCGAAGGGCGCGTCATAAAACAAAACCTAACCATCAGATAAGAAGTTTCGTCCGAAAACTCTGGGAAAGACGCGCGTTTCGAAATATTCTAGAATATTCTTGATGTGTTTAACTATATTATATTATGGCAGAACTCAATGTTGTAAGACGCGTGTATGGTAAGTGAATTACTCGCAAGGAATTCGCGCGTTTAACGAAACGGATTTGGTAATAATTGCCCGGGGTTCGGGGTGGCTAGAGGTCGCATAAGTATAATTTCTTACCTTGCGACGAATGGTCGAGATGTTAATCGAACGGTCCGGGATACCTTGCTTGGTTCACCGATATCCGGCCTTCCTGGGATCCTTGTCGTCGATGTCGCTGGGTGGAGTCCTTGGGCGCTCAACTTCGATTGGAATCAGCTTGGCTGGCCATTTGATGCAAGTTATGCACTCGGCGCGTCGCGAGATCTCTAAGGTAGCGGTATGATGATTCGCGAATAATTGTTCGTATTCAGGATCGTAGCGCGGTGTTACACCAATGTATTGCGATAGCCCGAGATCTACGGGTTCTAAGATCAACTCGCGAAGTAGTTTACGCGCGCGCTTCTTCACTCCTCCACGTCTGGTCTTTGGCATTTGTTAATTTATTTAATTAATCACTGATCACTGGCTCTAATCAAGAAGGCGTGTGCTTTCCAGAGGACACGGCGTGCGATGGACCGCACGGCTGTATCTTGTGTTTGGACTGATTGCAATAACAGCGTGCGGCGGTCCGCACTGCTGGTACTGTATATCAAGTGTAAGCGTGTATATGTGTGTATAATTGAATAGAGCCAGGCGAAAATGTATTTCGACAACTGTAGATTTTTAACAGGATATTGTTAACAGAAAGGTTAACCAGACGGATGAGAGCAGAGAAATAATCTTGAAATGCGTATCGTTTACTTACGGATGCGGAAGGCTTAAAGCAAGAGTTGGATAAGGTGCGTTAATGAAGAGTCGACGTAATTCTCATACAGCACAATATATTCATTCAAATTATACACTGTTGCATTAACTCGACTTAAATTTAGAGTTATTAGTAAACTTAGATTAAACACTAGAGATAGAATTTAGAAATTGAATTTAAAGTTATTATTTAAATTTAGGTTAAACACTAGAGTTAGGATTTAGAAATTGAATTTAAAGTTAGAGTTAGAATTCGAACTTAGAATTGAATTGAGTCACAATCGCGGGAGAGGCTCTCCTAAGAGAGCTGTTAACGGTTCGAAGTGGCGGAGTAGACTGACTAAGTTGGAGCGCGCACTGGGCTCCTTCGTTTCGGCGGCTCGGCCGCTGCCGAGAGTAGGGATGCGTAGTAGTGGGAATTTCCTTAGAGCTAACGAAGCGCCACGCCTCGGCGCTCGGAGGGATCGAGTGTCATGGCGTGTCTTTGGCGCGCTATTTAAGTTGCGCTTATTGGACTTTAGATTATTTAAGAGGAGAAAAAAAAATAGAAATTCAAAAGGTTGAAATTTTGACAGGACGTGACAGCAGAAAAACGTATATCCTCAATTTCTTTAACGTTGTACAAGAACTTTCGACTAAACTCACTTACTGACACGTAACTAAGACGTTCCGAACGTACAAAACTTGCGTACATAGCGATTTTAACAATGTATGCCGTGAATCGGTTCTTCTCAATTTCTTTGATGTTGCACAAAAATTTTAGACAAATCTCACTTACTGACACGTAACTAAGACGTTCCGAACGACCAAAACATGCGTACATAGCGATCTCAGCTTTGTGCGCAGAAAAACGTATATCCTCAATTTCTTTAACGTTGTACAAGAATTTTCGACTAAACTCACTTACTGACACGTAACTAAGACGTTCCGAACAAACAAAACTTGCGTACATAGCGATTTTTACAATGGATGCCGTGAAACGGTTCTTCTCAATTTCCTTGATGTTGCACAGAAATTTTCGACTAAACTCACTTACTGACACGTAACTAAGACGTTCCGAACGAACAAAACTTGCGTACATAGCGATTTTAACCATGTATGCCGTGAAGCGGTTCTTCTCAATTTCTTTCATGTTGCACAAGAATTTTCGATTAAACTCACTTACTGACACGTAACTAAGACGTTCCGAACGACCAAAACTTGCGTACATAGCGATCTCAGCTTTGTGCGCAGAAAAACGTATATCCTCAATTTCTTTAACATTGTACATAAATTTTCGACTAAACTCACTTACTGACACGTAACTAAGACGTTCCGAACGAACAAAACTTGCGTACATAGCGATTTTTACAATGGATGCCGTGAAACGGTTCTTCTCAATTTCCTTGATGTTGCACAGAAATTTTCGACTAAACTCACTTACTGACACGTAACTAAGACGTTCCGAACGAACAAAACTTGCGTACATAGCGATTTTAACCATGTATGCCGTGAAGCGGTTCTTCTCAATTTCTTTCATGTTGCACAAGAATTTTCGATTAAACTCACTTACTGACACGTAACTAAGACGTTCCGAACGACCAAAACTTGCGTACATAGCGATCTCAGCTTTGTGCGCAGAAAAACGTATATCCTCAATTTCTTTAACATTGTACAAAAATTTTCGACTAAACTCACTTACTGACACGTAACTAAGACGTTCCGAACGAACAAAACATGCGTACATAGCGATCTCAGCTTTGTGCGCAGAAAAACGTATATCCTCAATTTCTTTAACGTTGTATAAGAACTTTCGACTAAACTCACTTACTGACACGTAACTAAGACGTTCCGAACGAACAATACTTGCGTACATAGCGATTTTTACAATGTATGCCGTGAAACGCTTCTTCTCAATTTCCTTGATGTTGCACAGAAATTTTCGACTAAACTCACTTACTGACACGTAACTAAGACGTTCCGAACGAACAAAACTTTCGTACATAACGATTTTAACCATGTATGCCGTGAAGCGGTTCTTCTCAATTTCCTTCATGTTGCACAAGAATTTTCGACTAAACTCACTTACTGACACGTAACTAAGACGTTCCGAACGACCAAAACATGCGTACATAGCGATCTCAGCTTTGTGCGCAGAAAAACGTATATCCTCAATTTTTTTAACGATGTACAAGAATTTTCGACTAAACTCACTTACTGACACGTAACTAAGACGTTTCGAACGACCAAAACATGCGTACATAGCGATCTCAGCTTTGTGCGCAGAAAAACGTATATCCTCAATTTCTATAACGTAGTACAAGAATTTTCGACTAAACTCACTTACTGACACGTAACTAAGACGTTCCGAACGACTAAAACTTGCGTACATAGCGATTTTAACAATGTATGCCGTGAAGCGGTTCTTCTCAATTTCCTTGATGTTGCACATGAATTTTAGACAAATCTCACTTATTGACACGTAACTAAAACGTTCCGAACGAACAAAACTGGCGTACATAGCGATTTTAACAATGTATGCCGTGAAGCGGTTCTTCTCAATTTCCTTCATGTTGCACAAGAATTTTCGACTAAACTCACTTACTGACACGTAACTAAGACGTTCCGAACGACCAAAACTTGCGTACATAGCGATCTCAGCTTTGTGCGCAGAAAAACGTATATCCTCAATTTCTTTAACGTTGTACAAGAATTTTCGACTAAACTCACTTACTGACACGTAACTAAGACGTTCCGAACGAACAAAACTTGCGTACATAGCGATTTTTACAATGGATGCCGTGAAACGGTTCTTCTCAATTTCCTTGATGTTGCACAGAAATTTTCGACTAAACTCACTTACTGACACGTAACTAAGACGTTCCGAACGAACAAAACTTGCGTACATAGCGATTTTAACCATGTATGCCGTGAAGCGGTTCTTCTCAATTTCTTTCATGTTGCACAAGAATTTTCGATTAAACTCACTTACTGACACGTAACTAAGACGTTCCGAACGACCAAAACTTGCGTACATAGCGATCTCAGCTTTGTGCGCAGAAAAACGTATATCCTCAATTTCTTTAACATTGTACATAAATTTTCGACTAAACTCACTTACTGACACGTAACTAAGACGTTCCGAACGAACAAAACTTGCGTACATAGCGATTTTTACAATGGATGCCGTGAAACGGTTCTTCTCAATTTCCTTGATGTTGCACAGAAATTTTCGACTAAACTCACTTACTGACACGTAACTAAGACGTTCCGAACGAACAAAACTTGCGTACATAGCGATTTTAACCATGTATGCCGTGAAGCGGTTCTTCTCAATTTCTTTCATGTTGCACAAGAATTTTCGATTAAACTCACTTACTGACACGTAACTTAGACGTTCCGAACGACCAAAACTTGCGTACATAGCGATCTCAGCTTTGTGCGCAGAAAAACGTATATCCTCAATTTCTTTAACATTGTACAAAAATTTTCGACTAAACTCACTTACTGACACGTAACTAAGACGTTCCGAACGAACAAAACATGCGTACATAGCGATCTCAGCTTTGTGCGCAGAAAAACGTATATCCTCAATTTCTTTAACGTTGTATAAGAACTTTCGACTAAACTCACTTACTGACACGTAACTAAGACGTTCCGAACGAACAATACTTGCGTACATAGCGATTTTTACAATGTATGCCGTGAAACGCTTCTTCTCAATTTCCTTGATGTTGCACAGAAATTTTCGACTAAACTCACTTACTGACACGTAACTAAGACGTTCCGTACGAACAAAACTTTCGTACATAACGATTTTAACCATGTATGCCGTGAAGCGGTTCTTCTCAATTTCCTTCATGTTGCACAAGAATTTTCGACTAAACTCACTTACTGACACGTAACTAAGACGTTCCGAACGACCAAAACATGCGTACATAGCGATCTCAGCTTTGTGCGCAGAAAAACGTATATCATCAATTTTTTTAACGATGTACAAGAATTTTCGACTAAACTCACTTACTGACACGTAACTAAGACGTTTCGAACGACCAAAACATGCGTACATAGCGATCTCAGCTTTGTGCGCAGAAAAACGTATATCCTCAATTTCTATAACGTAGTACAAGAATTTTCGACTAAACTCACTTACTGACACGTAACTAAGACGTTCCGAACGACTAAAACTTGCGTACATAGCGATTTTAACAATGTATGCCGTGAAGCGGTTCTTCTCAATTTCCTTGATGTTGCACATGAATTTTAGACAAATCTCACTTATTGACACGTAACTAAAACGTTCCGAACGAACAAAACTTGCGTACATAGCGATTTTAACAATGTATGCCGTGAAGCGGTTCTTCTCAATTTCCTTCATGTTGCACAAGAATTTTCGACTAAACTCACTTACTGACACGTAACTAAGACGTTCCGAACGACCAAAACTTGCGTACATAGCGATCTCAGCTTTGTGCGCAGAAAAACGTATATCCTCAATTTCTTTAACGTTGTACAAGAATTTTCGACTAAACTCACTTACAGACACGTAACTAAGACGTTCCGAACGAACAAAACTTGCGTACATAGCGATTTTTACAATGGATGCCGTGAAACGGTTCTTCTCAATTTCCTTGATGTTGCACAGAAATTTTCGACTAAACTCACTTACTGACACGTAACTAAGACGTTCCGAACGAACAAAACTTGCGTACATAGCGATTTTAACCATGTATGCCGTGAAGCGGTTCTTCTCAATTTCTTTCATGTTGCACAAGAATTTTCGATTAAACTCACTTACTGACACGTAACTAAGACGTTCCGAACGACCAAAACTTGCGTACATAGCGATCTCAGCTTTGTGCGCAGAAAAACGTATATCCTCAATTTCTTTAACATTGTACAAAAATTTTCGACTAAACTCACTTACTGACACGTAACTAAGACGTTCCGAACGAACAAAACATGCGTACATAGCGATCTCAGCTTTGTGCGCAGAAAAACGTATATCCTCAATTTCTTTAACGTTGTATAAGAACTTTCGACTAAACTCACTTACTGACACGTAACTAAGACGTTCCGAACGAACAATACTTGTGTACATAGCGATTTTTACAATGTATGCCGTGAAACGGTTCTTCTCAATTTCCTTGATGTTGCACAGAAATTTTCGACTAAACTCACTTACTGATACGTAACTAAGACGTTCCGAACGAACAAAACTTGCGTACATAGCGATTTTAACCATGTATGCCGTGAAGCGGTTCTTCTCAATTTCCTTCATGTTGCACAAGAATTTTCGACTAAACTCACTTACTGACACGTAACTAAGACGTTCCGAACGACCAAAACTTGCGTACATAGCGATCTCAGCTTTGTGCGCAGAAAAACGTATATCCTCAATTTTTTTAACGTTGTACAAGAATTTTCGACTAAACTCACTTACTGACACGTAACTAAGACGTTCCGAACGACCAAAACATGCGTACATAGCGATCTCAGCTTTGTGCGCAGAAAAACGTATATCCTCAATTTCTCTAACGTTGTACAAGAATTTTCGACTAAACTCACTTACTGACACGTAACTAAGACGTTCCGAACGACTAAAACTTGCGTACATAGCGATTTTAACAATGTATGCCGTGAAGCGGTTCTTCTCAATTTCCTTGATGTTGCACATGAATTTTAGACAAATCTCACTTATTGACACGTAACTAAAACGTTCCGAACGAACAAAACTTGCGTACATAGCGATTTTAACAATGTATGCCGTGAAGCGGTTCTTCTCAATTTCCTTCATGTTGCACAAGAATTTTCGACTAAACTCACTTACTGACACGTAACTAAGACGTTCCGAACGACCAAAACTTGCGTACATAGCGATCTCAGCTTTGTGCGCAGAAAAACGTATATCCTCAATTTCTTTAACGTTGTACAAGAATTTTCGACTAAACTCACTTACTGACACGTAACTAAGACGTTCCGAACGAACAAAACTTGCGTACATAGCGATTTTTACAATGGATGCCGTGAAACGGTTCTTCTCAATTTCCTTGATGTTGCACAGAAATTTTCGACTAAACTCACTTACTGACACGTAACTAAGACGTTCCGAACGAACAAAACTTGCGTACATAGCGATTTTAACCATGTATGCCGTGAAGCGGTTCTTCTCAATTTCTTTCATGTTGCACAAGAATTTTCGATTAAACTCACTTACTGACACGTAACTAAGACGTTCCGAACGACCAAAACTTGCGTACATAGCGATCTCAGCTTTGTGCGCAGAAAAACGTATATCCTCAATTTCTTTAACATTGTACAAAAATTTTCGACTAAACTCACTTACTGACACGTAACTAAGACGTTCCGAACGAACAAAACATGCGTACATAGCGATCTCAGCTTTGTGCGCAGAAAAACGTATATCCTCAATTTCTTTAACGTTGTATAAGAACTTTCGACTAAACTCACTTATTGACACGTAACTAAGACGTTCCGAACGAACAATACTTGTGTACATAGCGATTTTTACAATGTATGCCGTGAAACGGTTCTTCTCAATTTCCTTGATGTTGCACAGAAATTTTCGACTAAACTCACTTACTGATACGTAACTAAGACGTTCCGAACGAACAAAACTTGCGTACATAGCGATATTAACCATGTATGCCGTGAAGCGGTTCTTCTCAATTTCCTTCATGTTGCACAAGAATTTTCGACTAAACTCACTTACTGACACGTAACTAAGACGTTCCGAACGACCAAAACTTGCGTACATAGCGATCTCAGGTTTGTGCGCAGAAAAACGTATATCCTCAATTTTTTTAACGTTGTACAAGAATTTTCGACTAAACTCACTTACTGACACGTAACTAAGACGTTCCGAACGACCAAAACATGCGTACATAGCGATCTCAGCTTTGTGCGCAGAAAAACGTATATCCTCAATTTCTTTAACGTTGTACAAGAATTTTCGACTAAACTCACTTACTGACACGTAACTAAGACATTTCGAACGACCAGAACATGCGTACATAGCGATCTCAGCTTTGTGCGCAGAAAAACGTATATCCTCAATTTCTTTAACGTGGTACAAGAATTTTCAACTAAACTCACTTACTGACACGTAACTAAGACGTTCCGAACGACTAAAACTTTCGTACATAGCGATTTTAACAATGTATGCCGTGAAGCGGTTCTGCTCAATTTCCTTGATGTTGCACATGAATTTTAGACAAATCTCACTTATTGACACGTAACTAAAACGTTCCGAACGAACAAAACTTGCGTACATAGCGATTTTAACAATGTATGCCGTGAAGCGGTTCTTCTCAATTTCCTTCATGTTGCACAAGAATTTTCGACTAAACTCACTTACTGACACGTAACTAAGACGTTCCGAACGACCAAAACTTGCGTACATAGCGATCTCAGCTTTGTGCGCAGAAAAACGTATATCCTCAATTTCTTTAACGTTGTACAAAAATTTTCGACTAAACTCACTTACTGACACGTAACTAAGACGTTTCGAACGAACAAAACATGCGTACATAGCGATCTCAGCTTTGTGCGCAGAAAAACGTATATCCTCAATTTCTTTAACATTGTACAAAAATTTTCGACTAAACTCACTTACTGACACGTAACTAAGACGTTCCGAACGAACAAAACTTGCGTAAATAGCGATCTCTGCTTTGTGCGCAGAAAAACGTATATCCTCAATTTCTTTAACGTTGTACAAGAATTTTCGATTAAACTCACTTACTGACACGTAACTAAGACGTTCCGAACGTACAAAACTTGCGTAAATAGCGATCTCTGTTTTGTGCGCAGAAAAACGTATATCCTCAATTTCTTTAGCGTTGTACAAGAATTTTCGATTAATCTCACTTACTGACACGTAACTAAGACGTTCCGAACGAACAAAACTTGCGTACATAGCGATTTTAACAATGTATGCCGTGAAGCGGTCCTTCTCAATTTCCTTGATGTTGCACAAGAATTTTAGACAAATCTCACTTACTGACACGTAACTAAGACGTTTCAAACGACCAAAACATGCGTACATAGCGATCTCAGCTTTGTGCGCAGAAAAACGTATATCCTCAATTTCTTTAACGTTGTACAAGAATTTTCGACTAAACTCACCTACTGACACGTAACTAAGACGTTCCGAAAGAACAAAACTTGCGTACATAGCGATTTTAACAATGTATGCCGTGAATCGGTCCTTCTCAATTTCTTTGATGTTGCACAAAAGTTTTAGACAAATCTCACTTACTGACACGTAACTAAGACGTTCCGAACGACCAAAACATGCGTACATAGCGATCTCAGCTTTGTGCGCAGAAAAACGTATATCCTCAATTTCTTTAACGTTGTACAAGAATTTTCGACTAAACTCACTTACTTTCACGTAACTAAGACGTTCCGAACGAACAAAACTTGCGTACATAGCGATTTTTACAATGTATGCCGTAAAACGATTCTTCTCAATTTCCTTGATGTTGCACAGAAATTTTCGACTAAATTCACTTACTGACACGTAACTAAGACGTTCCGAACGAACAAAACTTGCGTACATAGCGATTTTAACCATGTATGCCGTGAAGCGGTTCTTCTCAATTTCCTTCATGTTGCACAAGAATTTTCGACTAAACTCACTTACTGACACGTAACTAAGACGTTCCGAACGTACAAAACTTGCGTAAATAGCGATCTCTGCTTTGTGCGCAGAAAAACGTATATCCTCAATTTCTTTAGCGTTGTACAAGAATTTTCGATTAATCTCACTTACTGACACGTAACTAAGACGTTCCGAACGTACAAAACTTGCGTACATAGCGATTTTAACAATGTATGCCGTGAATCGGTCCTTCTCAATTTCTTTGATGTTGCACAAAAATTTTAGACAAATCTCACTTACTGACACGTAACTAAGACGTTCCGGACGACCAAAACATGCGTACATAGCGATATCAGCTTTGTGCGCAGAAAAACGTATATCCTCAATTTCTTTAGCGTTGTACAAGAATTTTCGACTAAACTCACTTACTGCCACGTAACTAAGACGTTCCGAACGAACAAAACTTGCGTAAATAGCGATCTCTGCTTTGTGCGCAGAAAAACGTATATCCTCAATTTCTTTAACGTTGTACAAGAATTTTCGATTAAACTCACTTACTGACACGTAACTAAGACGTTCCGAACGACCAAAACTTGCGTTCATAGCGATTTTAACCATGTATGCCGTGAAGCGGTCCTTCTCAATTTCCTTGATGTTGCACAAGAATTTTCGACTAAACTCTCTTACTGACACGTAACTAAGACGTTTCAAACGACCAAAACATACGTACATAGCGATCTCAGCTTTGTGCGAAGAAAAACGTATATCCTCAATTTCTTTAACGTTGTACAAGAATTTTCGACTAAACTCACTTACTGACACGTAACTAAGACGTTTCAAACGACCAAAACATACGTACATAGCGATCTCAGCTTTGTGCGAAGAAAAACGTATATCCTCAATTTCTTTAACGTTGTACAAGAATTTTCGACTAAACTCACTTACTGACACGTAACTAAGACGTTCCGAACGTACAAAACTTGCGTACATAGCGATTTTAACAATGTATGCCGTGAGTCGGTTCTTCTCAATTTCTTTGATGTTGCACAAAAATTTTAAACAAATCTCACTTACTGACACGTAAATAAGACGTTCCGAACGACCAAAACATGCGTACATAGCGATCTCAGCTTTGTGCGCAGAAAAACGTATATCCTCAATTTCTTTAACGTTGTACAAGAATTTTCGACTAAACTCACTTACTGACACGTAACTAAGACGTTCCGAACGAACAAAACTTGCGTACATAGCGATTTTAACAATGTATGCCGTGAAGCGGTCCTTCTCAATTTCTTTGATGTTGCACATGAATTTTCGACCAAACTCACTTACTGACACGTAACTAAGACGTTTCAAACGACCAAAACATACGTACATAGCGACCTCAGCTTTGTGCGAAGAAAAACGTATATCCTCAATTTCTTTAACGTTGTACAAGAATTTTTGATTAAACTCACTTACTTACACGTTACTAACACGTTCCGAACGAACAAAACTTGCGTACATAGCGATTTTAACCATGTATGCCGTGAAGCGGTTCTTCTCAATTTCCTTCATGTTGCACAAGAATTTTCGACTAAACTCACTTACTGACACGTAACTAAGACGTTCCGAACGACCAAAACTTGCGTACATAACGATCTCAGCTTTGTGCGCAGAAAAACGTATATCCTCAATTTCTTTAACGTTGTACAAGAATTTTCGATTAAACTCACTTACTGACACGTAACTAAGACGTTCCGAACGACCAAAACTTGCGTACATAGCGATTTTAACAATGTATGCCGTGAAGCGGTTCTTCTCAATTTCCTTGATGTTGCACAAGAATTTTCGACTGAACTCACTTACTGACACGTAACTAAGACGTTTCGAACGACAAAAACTTGCGTACATAGCGATCTCAGCTTTGTGCGCAGAAAAACGTATATCCTCAATTTCTTTAACGTTGTACAAGAATTTTCGACTAAACTCACTTAGTGACACGTAACTAAGACGTTCCGAACGAACAAAACTTGCTTAAATAGCGATCTCTTCTTTGTGCGCAGGAAAACGTATATCCTCAATTTCTTTAACGTTGTACAAGAATTTTCGATTAAACTCACTTACTGACACGTAACTAAGACGTTCCGGACGACCAAAACATGCGTACATAGCGATATCAGCTTTGTGCGCAGAAAAACGTATATCCTCAATTTCTTTAGCGTTGTACAAGAATTCTCGATTAATCTCACTTACTGACCCGTAACTAAGACGTTCCGAACGTACAAAACTTGCGTACATAGCGATTTTAACAATGTATGCCGTGAATCGGTCCTTCTCATTTTATTTAACGTTGTACAAGAATTTTCGACTAAACTCACTTACTGACACGTAACTAAGACGTTCCGAACGTACAAAACTTGCGTACATAGCGATTTTAACAATGTATGCCGTGAATCGGTTCTTCTCAATTTCTTTGATGTTGCACAACAATTTTAGACAAATCTCACTTACTGACACGTAACTAAGACGTTCCGAACGACCAAAACTTGCGTACATAACGATCTCAGCTTTGTGCGCAGAAAAACGTATATCCTCAATTTCTTTAACGTTGTACAAGAATTTTCGATTAAACTCACTTACTGACACGTAACTAAGACGTTCCGAACGACCAAAACTTGCGTACATAGCGATTTTAACAATGTATGCCGTGAAGCGGTCCTTCTCAATTTCTTTGATGTTGCACAAGAATTTTCGACCAAACTCACTTACTGACACGTAACTAAGACGTTTCAAACGACCAAAACAAACGTACATAGCGACCTCAGCTTTGTGCGAAGAAAAACGTATATCCTCAATTTCTTTAACGTTGTACAAGAATTTTGGACTAAACTCACTTACTGACACGTAACTAAGACGTTTCGCACGACCAAAACATGCGTACATAGCGATCTCAGCTTTGTGCGAAGAAAAACGTATATCCTCAATTTCTTTAACGTTGTACAAGAATTTTCGACTAAACTCACTTACTGACACGTAACTGAGACGTTCCGAACGAACAAAACTTGCGTACATAGCGATCTCTGCTTTGTGCGCAGAAAAACGTATATCCTCAATTTCTTTAACGTTGTACAAGAATTTTCGATTAAACTCACTTACTGACACGTAACTAAGACGTTCCGAACGACCAAAACTTGCGTTCATAGCGATTTTAACCATGTATGCCGTGAAGCGGTCCTTCTCAATTTCCTTGATGTTGCACAAGAATTTTCGAATAAACTCACTTACTGACACGTAACTAAGACGTTCCGAACGACCAAAACTTGCGTTCATAGCGATTTTAACCATGTATGCCGTGAAGCGGTCCTTCTCAATTTCCTTGATGTTGCACAAGAATTTTCGACCAAACTCACTTACTGACACGTAACTAAGACGTTTCAAACGACCAAAACATACGTACATAGCGACCTCACCTTTGTGCGAAGAAAAACGTATATCCTCAATTTCTTTAACGTTGTACAAAAATTTTCGACTAAACTCACTTACTGACACGTAACTAAGACGTTTCGAGCGACCAAAACATGCGTACATAGCGATCTAAGCTTTGTGCGCAGAAAAACGTATATCCTCAATTTCTTTAACGTTGTACAAGAATTTTCGACTAAACTCACTTACTGACACGTAACTAAGACGTTCCGAACGAACAAAACTTGCGTACATAGCGATCTCTGCTTTGTGCGCAGAAAAACGTATATCCTCAATTTCTTTAACGTTGTACAAGAATTTTCGATTAAACTCACTTACTTACACGTAACTAACACGTTCCGAACGAACAAAACTTGCGTACATAGCGATTTTAACCATGTATGCCGTGAAGCGGTTCTTCTCAATTTCCTTCATGTTGCACAAGAATTTTCGACTGAACTCACTTACTGACACGTAACTAAGACGTTTCGAACGACAAAAACTTGCGTACATAGCGATCTCAGCTTTGTGGGCAGAAAAAAGTATATCCTCAATTTCTTTAACATTGTACAAAAATTTTCGACTAAACTCACTTACTGACACGTAACTAAGACGTTCCGAACGAACAAAACTTGCGTAAATAGCGATCTCTGCTTTGTGCGCAGAAAAACGTATATCCTCAATTTCTTTAGCGTTGATTAAGAATTTTCGATTAATCTCACTTACTGACACGTAACTAAGACGTTCCGGACGACCAAAACATGCGTACATAGCGATATCAGCTTTGTGCGCAGAAAAACGTATATCCTCAATTTCTTTAACGTTGTACAAGAATTTTCGATTAAACTCACTTACTGACACGTAACTAAGACGTTCCGAACGTACAAAACTTGCGTACATAGTGATTTTAACAATGTATGCCGTGAATCGGTCCTTCTCAATTTCTTTGACGTTGCATAAAAATTTTAGACAAATCTCACTTATTGACACGTAACTAAGACGTTCCGTACGACCAAAACATGCGTACATAACGATCTCAGCTTTGTGCGCAGAAAAACGTATATCCTCAATTTATTTAACGTTGTACAAGAGTTTTCGACTAAACTCACTTACTGACACGTAACTAAGACGTTCCGAACGAACAAAACTTGCGTACATAGCGATTTTTACAATGTATGCCGTGAAACGGTTCTTCTCAATTTCCTTGATGTTGCACAGAAATTTTCGACTAAATTCACTTACTGACACGTAACTAAGACGTTCCGAACGAACAAAACTTGCGTACATAGCGATTTTAACCATGTATGCCGTGAAGCGGTTCTTCTCAATTTCCTTCATGTTGCACAAGAATTTTCGACTAAACTCACTTACTGACACGTAACTAAGACGTTCCGAACGTACAAAACTTGCGTAAATAGCGATCTCTGCTTTGTGCGCAGAAAAACGTATATCCTCAATTTCTTTAGCGTTGTACAAGAATTTTCGATTAATCTCACTTACTGACACGTAACTAAGACGTTCCGAACGACCAAAACTTGCGTACATAGCGATTTAACAATGTATGCCGTGAAGCGGTTCTTCTCAATTTCCTTGATGTTGCACATGAATTTTAGACAAATCTCACTTACTGACACGTAACTAAGACGTTCCGAAAGTACAAAACTTGCGTACATAGCGATTTTAACAATGTATGCCGTGAATCGGTCCTTCTCAATTTCTTTGATGTTGCACAAAAATTTTAGACAAATCTCACTTACTGACACGTAACTAAGACGTTCCGGACGACCAAAACATGCGTACATAGCGATCTCAGCTTTGTGCGCAGAAAAACGTATATCCTCAATTTATTTAACGTTGTACAAGAGTTTTCGACTAAACTCACTTACTGACACGTAACTAAGACGTTCCGAATGAACAAAACTTGCGTACATAGCGATTTTTACAATGTATGCCGTGAAGCGGTTCTTCTCAATTTCCTTCATGTTGCACAAGAATTTTCGACTAAACTCACTTACTGACACGTAACTAAGACGTTCCGAACGTACAAAACTTGCGTACATAGCGATCTCAGCTTCGTGCGCAGAAAAACGTATATCCTCAATTTCTTTAACGTTGTACAAGAATTTTCGACTAAACTCACTTACTGACACGTAACTAAGACGTTCCGAATGACCAAAACTTGCGTACATAGCGATCTCAGCTTTGTGCGCAGAAAAAAGTATATCCTCAATTTCTTTAACATTGTACAAAAATTTTCGACTAAACTCACTTACTGACACGTAACTAAGACGTTCCGAACGAACAAAACTTGCGTAAATAGCGATCTCTGCTTTGTGCGCAGAAAAACGTATATCCTCAATTTCTTTAGCGTTGATTAAGAATTTTCGATTAATCTCACTTACTGACACGTAACTAAGACGTTCCGGACGACCAAAACATGCGTACATAGCGATATCAGCTTTGTGCGCAGAAAAACGTATATCCTCAATTTCTTTAACGTTGTACAAGAATTTTCGATTAAACTCACTTACTGACAAGTAACTAAGTCGTTCCGAACGACCAAAACTTGCGTTCATAGCGATTTTAACCATGTATGCCGTGAAGCGGTCCTTCTCAATTTCCTTGATGTTGCACAAGAATTTTCGAATAAACTCACTTACTGACACGTAACTAAGACGTTCCGAACGACCAAAACTTGCGTTCATAGCGATTTTAACCATGTATGCCGTGAAGCGGTCCTTCTCAATTTCCTTGATGTTGCACAAGAATTTTCGACCAAACTCACTTACTGACACGTAACTAAGACGTTCCGAACGAACAAAACTTGCGTACATAGCGATCTCTGCTTTGTGCGCAGAAAAACGTATATCCTCAATTTCTTTAACGTTGTACAAGAATTTTCGATTAAACTCACTTACTTACACGTAACTAACACGTTCCGAACGAACAAAACTTGTGTACATAGCGATTTTAACCATGTATGCCGTGAAGCGGTTCTTCTCAATTTCCTTCATGTTGTACAAGAATTTTCGACTAAACTCACTTACTGACACGTAACTAAGACGTTCCGAACGTACAAAACTTGCGTACATAGCGATTTTAACCATGTATGCCGTGAATCGGTCCTTCTCAATTTATTTAACGTTGTACAAGAATTTTCGACTAAACTCACTTACTGACACGTAACTAAGACGTTCCGAACGTACAAAACTTGCGTACATAGCGATTTTAACAATGTATGCCGTGAATCGGTTCTTCTCAATTTCTTTGATGTTGCACAAAAATTTTAAACAAATCTCACTTACTGACACGTAAATAAGACGTTCCGAACGACCAAAACATGCGTACATAGCGATCTCAGCTTTGTGCGCAGAAAAACGTATATCCTCAATTTCTTTAACGTTGTACAAGAATTTTCGACTAAACTCACTTACTGACACGTAACTAAGACGTTCCGAACGAACAAAACTTGCGTACATAGCGATTTAACAATGTATGCCGTGAAGCGGTTCTTCTCAATTTCCTTGATGTTGCACATGAATTTTAGACAAATCTCACTTACTGACACGTAACTAAGACGTTCCTAACGATCAAAACTTGCGTACATAGCGATTTTAACCATGTATGCCATGAAGTAGTTCTTCTCAATTTCCTTCATGATGCACAACAATTTTCGGCTGAACTCACTTACTGACACGTAACTATGACGTTCCAAACGACCAAAACTTGCGTACATAGCGATCTCAGCTTTGTGCGCAGAAAAACGTATATCCTCAATTTCTTTAACATTGTACAAAAATTTTCGACTAAACTCACTTACTGACACGTAACTAAGACGTTCCGAACGAACAAAACTTGCGTAAATAGCGATCTCTGCTTTGTTCGCAGAAAAACGTATATCCTCAATTTCTTTAACGTTGTACAAGAATTTTCGATTAAACTCACTTACTGACACGTAACTAAGACGTTCCGAACGTACAAAACTTGCGTACATAGCGATTTTAACAATGTATGCCGTGAATCGGTTCTTCTCAATTTCTTTGATGTTGCACAAAAATTTTAAACAAATCTCACTTACTGACACGTAAATAAGACGTTCCGAACGACCAAAACATGCGTACATAGCGATCTCAGCTTTGTGCGCAGAAAAACGTATATCCTCAATTTCTTTAACGTTGTACAAGAATTTTCGACTAAACTCACTTACTGACACGTAACTAAGACGTTCCGAACGAACAAAACTTGCGTACATAGCGATTTTAACAATGTATGCCGTGAAGCGGTCCTTCTCAATTTCTTTGATGTTGCACATGAATTTTCGACCAAACTCACTTACTGACACGTAACTAAGACGTTTCAAACGACCAAAACATACGTACATAGCGACCTCAGCTTTGTGCAAAGAAAAACGTATATCCTCAATTTCTTTAACGTTGTACAAGAATTTTCGATTAAACTCACTTACTTACACGTAACTAACACGTTCCGAACGAACAAAACTTGCGTACATAGCGATTTTAACCATGTATGCCGTGAAGCGGTTCTTCTCAATTTCCTTCATGTTGCACAAGAATTTTCGACTAAACTCACTTACTGACACGTAACTAAGACGTTCCGAACGACCAAAACTTGCGTACATAACGATCTCAGCTTTGTGCGCAGAAAAACGTATATCCTCAATTTCTTTAACGTTGTACAAGAATTTTCGATTAAACTCACTTACTGACACGTAACTAAGACGTTCCGAACGACCAAAACTTGCGTACATAGCGATTTTAACAATGTATGCCGTGACGCGGTTCTTCTCAATTTCCTTGATGTTGCACAAGAATTTTCGACTGAACTCACTTACTGACACGTAACTAATACGTTTCGAACGACAAAAACTTGCGTACATAGCGATCTCAGCTTTGTGCGCAGAAAAACGTATGTCCTCAATTTCTTTAACGTTGTACAAGAATTTTCGACTAAACTCACTTAGTGACACGTAACTAAGACGTTCCGAACGAACAAAACTTGCTTAAATAGCGATCTCTTCTTTGTGCGCAGGAAAACGTATACCCTCAATTTCTTTAACGTTGTACAAGAATTTTCGATTAAACTCACTTACTGACACGTAACTAAGACGTTCCGGACGACCAAAACATGCGTACATAGCGATATCAGCTTTGTGCGCAGAAAAACGTATATCCTCAATTTATTTACCGTTGTACAAGAGTTTTCGACTAAACTCACTTAATGACACGTAACTAAGATGTTCCGAACGAACAAAATTTGCGTACATAGCGATTTTTACAATGTATGCCGTGAAACGGTTCTTCTCAATTTCCTTGATGTTGCACAGAAATTTTCGACTAAATTCACTTACTGACACGTAACTAAGACGTTCCGAACGATTAAAACTTGCGTACATAGCGATTTTAACAATGTATGCCGTGAATCGGTCCTTCTCAATTTCTTTGATGTTGCACAAAAATTTTAGACAAATCTCACTTACTGACACGTAACTAAGACGTTCCGGACGACCAAAACATGCGTACATAGCGATCTCAGCTTTGTGCGCAGAAAAACGTATATCCTCTATTTATTTAACGTTGTACAAGAGTTTTCGACTAAACTCACTTACTGACACGTAACTAAGACGTTTCGAACGAACAAAACTTGCGTACATAGCGATTTTTACAATGTATGCCGTGAAACGGTTCTTCTCAGTTTTCTTGAAGTTGCACTGAAATTTTCGACTAAATTCACTTACTAACACGTAACTAAGACGTTCCGAACGTACAAAACTTGCGTAAATATCGATCTCTGCTTTGTGCGCAGAAAAACGTATATCCTCAATTTCTTTAGTGTTGTACAAGAATTTTCGATTAATCTCACTTACTGACACGTAACTAAGACGTTCCGAACGTACAAAACTTGCGTACATAGCGATTTTAACAATGTATGCCGTGAATCGGTCCTTCTCAATTTCTTTGATGTTGCAAAAAATTTTAGACAAATCTCACTTACTGACACGTAACTAAGACGTTCCGGACGACCAAAACATGCGTACATAGCGATATCAGCTTTGTGCGCAGAAAAACGTATATCCTTAATTTCTTTAGCGTTGTACAAGAATTATCGATTAATCTCACTTACTGACACGTAACTAAGACGTTCCGAACGTACAAAACTTGCGTACATAGCGATTTTAACAATGTATGCCGTGAAACGGTTCTTCTCAATTTCCTTGATGTTGCACAGAAATTTTCGACTAAATTCACTTACTGACACGTAACTAAGACGTTCCGAACGAGCAAAACTTGCGTACATAGCGATTTTAACCATGTATGCCGTGAAGCGGTTCTTGTCAATTTCCTTCATGTCGCACAAGAATTTTCGACTAAACTCACTTACTGACACGTAACTAAGACGTTCCGAACGTACAAAACTTGCGTAAATAGCGATCTCTGCTTTGTGCGCAGAAAAACGTATATCCTCAATTTCTTTAGCGTTGTACAAGAATTTTCGATTAATCTCACTTACTGACACGTAACTAAGACGTTCCGAACGTACAAAACTTGCGTACATAGCGATTTTCAGAATGTATGCCGTGAATCGGTCCTTCTCAATTTATTTAACGTTGTACAATAATTTTCGACTAAACTCACTTACTGACACGTAACTAAGACGTTCCGAACGTACAAAACTTGCGTACATAGCGATCTCAGCTTTGTGCGCAGCAGAACGTATATCCTCAATTTCTTTAACGTTGTACAAGAATTTTCGACTAAACTCACTTACTGACACGTAACTAAGACGTTCCGAACGACCAAAACTTGCGTACATAGCGATTTAACAATGTATGCCGTGAAGCGGTTCTTCTCAATTTCCTTGATGTTGCACATGAATTTTAGACAAATCTCACTTACTGACACGTAACTAAGACGTTCCTAACGATCAAAACTTGCGTACATAGCGATTTTAACCATGTATGCCATGAAGTAGTTCTTCTCAATTTCCTTCATGATGCACAACAATTTTCGACTGAACTCACTTACTGACACGTAACTATGACGTTCCAAACGACCAAAACTTGCGTACATAGCGATCTCAGCTTTGTGCGCAGAAAAACGTATATCCTCAATTTCTTTAACATTGTACAAAAATTTTCGACTAAACTCACTTACTGACACGTAACTAAGACGTTCCGAACGAACAAAACTTGCGTAAATAGCGATCTCTGCTTTGTTCGCAGAAAAACGTATATCCTCAATTTCTTTAACGTTGTACAAGAATTTTCGATTAAACTCACTTACTGACACGTAACTAAGACGTTCCGAACGTACAAAACTTGCGTACATAGCGATTTTAACAATGTATGCCGTGAATCGGTCCTTCTCAATTTCTTTGATGTTGCATAAAAATTTTAGACTAATCTCACTTACTGACACGTAACTAAGACGTTCCGGACGACCAAAACATGCGTACATAGCGATCTCAGCTTTGTGCGCAGAAAAACGTATATCCTCTATTTATTTAACGTTGTACAAGAGTTTTCGACTAAACTCACTTACTGACACGTAACTAAGACGTTTCGAACGAACAAAACTTGCGTACATAGCGATTTTTACAATGTATGCCGTGAAACGGTTCTTCTCAGTTTCCTTGAAGTTGCACTGAAATTTTCGACTAAATTCACTTACTAACACGTAACTAAGACGTTCCGAACGTACAAAACTTGCGTAAATATCGATCTCTGCTTTGTGCGCAGAAAAACGTATATCCTCAATTTCTTTAGTGTTGTACAAGAATTTTCGATTAATCTCACTTACTGACACGTAACTAAGACGTTCCGAACGTACAAAACTTGCGTACATAGCGATTTTAACAATGTATGCCGTGAATCGGTCCTTCTCAATTTCTTTGATGTTGCACAAAAATTTTAGACAAATCTCACTTACTGACACGTAACTAAGACGTTCCGGACGACCAAAACATGCGTACATAGCGATATCAGCTTTGTGCGCAGAAAAACGTATATCCTTAATTTCTTTAGCGTTGTACAAGAATTATCGATTAATCTCACTTACTGACACGTAACTAAGACGTTCCGAACGTACAAAACTTGCGTACATAGCGATTTTAACAATGTATGCCGTGAATCGGTCCTTCTCAATTTATTTAACGTTGTACAAGAATTTTCGACTAAACTCACTTACTGACAAGTAACTAAGACGTTCCGAACGTACAAAACTTGCGTACATAGCGATTTTAACAATGTATGCCGTGAATCGGTTCTTCTCAATTTCTTTGATGTTGCACAAAAATTTTAGACAAATCTCACTTACTGACACGTAACTAAGACGTTCCGAACGACCAAAACATGCGTACATAGCGATCTCAGCTTTGTGCGCAGAAAAACGTATATCCTCAATTTCTTTAACGTTGTACAAGAATTATCGACTAAACTCACTTACTGACACGTAACTAAGACGTTCCGAACGAACAAAACTTGCGTAAATAGCGATCTCTGCTTTGTGCGCAGAAAAACGTATATCCTCAATTTCTTTAACGTTGTACAAGAATTTTCGATTAAACTCACTTACTGACACGTAACTAAGACGTTCCGAACGTACAAAACTTGCGTACATAGCGATTTTAACAATGTATGCCGTGAATCGGTCCTTCTCAATTTCTTTGATGTTGCATAAAAATTTTAGACAAATCTCACTTACTGACACGTAACTAAGACGTTCCGGACGACCAAAACATGCGTACATAGCTATATCAGCTTTGTGCGCAGAAAAACGTATATCCTCAATTTCTTTAGCGTTGTACAATAATTTTCGATAATGTCACTTACTGACACGTAACTAAGACGTTCCGAACGTACAAAATTTGCGTACATTGCGATTTTAACAATGTATGCCGTGAATCGGTCCTTCTCAATTTCTTTGATGTTGCACAAAAATTTTAGACAAATCTCACTTACTGACACGTAACTAAGACGTTCCGGACGACCAAAACATGCGTGCATAGCGATATCAGCTTTGTGCGCAGAAAAACGTATATCCTCAATTTCTTTAGCGTTGTACAAGAATTTTCGATTAATCTCACTTACTGACACGTAACTAAGACGTTCCGAACATACAAAACTTTCAAGGAAATTGAGAAGGACCGCTTCACGGCATACATGGTTAAAATCGCTATGAACGCCAGTTTTGGTCGTTCGGAACGTCTTAGTTACGTGTCAGTAAGTGAGTTTAATCGAAAATTCTTGTACAACGTTAAAGAAATTGAGGATATACGTTTTTCTGCGCACAAAGCAGAGATCGCTATGTACGCAAGTTTTGTTCGTTCGGAACGTCTTAGTTACGTGTCAGTAAGTGAGTTTAGTCGAAAATTCTTGTGCAACAAGAAGGAAATTGAGAAGAACCGCTTCATGGCATACATGGTTAAATTCGCTATGTACGCAAGTTTTTTTCGTTCGGAACGTCTTAGTTACGTGTCAGTAAGTGAGTTTAGTCGAAAATTCTTGTACAATGTTAAAGAAATTGAGGATATACGTTTTTCTGCGCACAAAGCAGAGATCGCTATGTACGCAAGTTTTTTTCGTTCGGAACGTCTTAGTTACGTGTCATTAGGTGAGTTTAGTCGAAAATTCTTGTACAACGTTAAAGAAATTGAGGATATACGTTTTCTGCGCACAAAGCAGAGATCGCTATGTACGCAAGTTTTGTTCGTTCGGAACGTCTTAGTTACGTGTCAGTAGGTGAGTTTAGTCGAAAATTCTAGTACAACGTTAAAGAAATTAAGGATATACGTTTTTCTTCGCACAAAGCTGAGATCGCTATGTACGCATGTTTTGGTCGTTCGAAACGTCTTAGTTACGTGTCAGTAGGTGAGTTTAGTCGAAAATTCTTGTACGACGTTAAAGAAATTGAGGATATACGTTTTTCTTCGCACAAAGCTGAGATCGCTATTTACGCAAGTTTTGTTCGTTCGGAACGTCTTAGTTACGTGTCAGTAAGTGAGTTCAGTCGAAAATTCTTGTGCAACATGAAGGAAATTGAGAAGAACCGCTTCATGGCATACATGGTTAAAATCGCTATGTACGCAAGTTTTGTACGTTCGGAACGTCTTAGTTACGTGTCAGTAAGTGAGTTTAATCGAAAATTCTTGTACAACGTTAAAGAAATTGAGGATATACGTTTTTCTGCGCACAAAGCAGAGATCGCTATTTACGCAAGTTTTGTTCGTTCGGAACGTCTTAGTTACGTGTCAGTAAGTGAGTTTAGTCGAAAATTTTTGTACAATGTTAAAGAAATTGAGGATATACGTTTTTCTGCGCACAAAGCTGAGATCGCTATTTACGCAAGTTTTGTTCGTTCGGAACGTCTTAGTTACGTGTCAGTAAGTGAGTTCAGTCGAAAATTCTTGTGCAACATGAAGGAAATTGAGAAGAACCGCTTCATGGCATACATGGTTAAAATCGCTATGTACGCAAGATTTGTTCGTTAGGAACGTCTTAGTTACGTGTCAGTAAGTGAGATTTGTCTAAAATTCATGTGCAACATCAAGGAAATTGAGAAGAACCGCTTCACGGCATACATTGTTAAAATCGCTATGTATGCAAGTTTTGGTCGATCGGAAAGTCTTAGTTAGGTGTCAGTAAGTGAGTTTAGTCGAAAATTCTTGTACAGCGTTAAAGAAATTGAGGATATACGTTTTTCTGCGCACAAAGCTGAGATCGCTATGTACGCAAGTTTTGGTCGTTCGGAACGTCTTAGTTACGTGTCAGTAAGTGAGTTTAATCGAAAATTCTCGTGCAACATGATGGAAATTGAGAAGAACCGATTCACGGCATACATGGTTAAAATCGCTATGTACGCAAGTTTCGTTCGTTAGGAACGTCTTAGTTACGTGTCAGTAAGTGAGATTTGTCTAAAATTCATGTGCAACATCAAGGAAATTGAGAAGAATCGCTTCACGGCATACATTGTTAAAATCGCTATGTACGCAAGTTTTGGTCGTTCGGAACGTCTTAGTTACGTGTCAGTAAGTGAGTTTAGTCGAAAATTCTTGTACAACGTTAAAGAAATTGAGGATATACGTTTTTCTGCGCACAAAGCTGAGATCGCTATGTACGCAAGTTTTGATCGTTCGGAACGTCTTAGTTACGTGTCAGTAAGTGAGTTCAGTCGAAAATTCTTGTGCGACATCAAGGAAATTGAGAAGAACCGCTTCACGGCATACATTGTTAAAATCGCTATGTACGCAAGTTTTGTTCGTTCGGAACGTCTTAGTTACGTGTCAGTAAGTGAGTTTAGTCGAAAATTCTTGTACAACGTTAAAGAAATTGAGGATATACGTTTTTCTGCGCACAAAGCTGAGATCGCTATGTACGCAAGTTTTGGTCGTTCGGAACGTCTTAGTTACGTGTCAGTAAGTGAGTTTAATCGAAAATTCTCGTGCAACATGATGGAAATTGAGAAGAACCGCTTCACGGCATACATGGGTAAAATCGCTATGTACGCAAGTTTTGTTCGTTCGGAACGTCTTAGTTACGTGTCAGTAAGTGAGTTTAGTCGAAAATTTCTGTGCAACATCAAGGAAATTGAGAAGAACCGTTTCACGGCATACATTGTAAAAATCGCTATGTACGCAAGTTTTGTTCGTTCGGAACGTCTTAGTTACGTGTCAGTAAGTGAGTTTAGTCGAAAGTTCTTGTACAACGTTAAAGAAATTGAGGATATACGTTTTTCTGCGCACAAAGCTGAGATCTCTATGTACGCATGTTTTGGTCGTCCGGAACGTCTTAGTTACGTGTCAGTAAGTGAGATTTGTCTAAAATTTTTATGCAATATCAAAGAAATTGAGAAGGACCGATTCACGGCATACATTGTTAAAATCGCTATGTACGCAAGTTTTGTACGTTCGGAACGTCTTAGTTACGTGTCAGTAAGTGAGTTTAATCGAAAATTCTTGTACAACGTTAAAGAAATTGAGGATATACGTTTTTCTGCGCACAAAGCAGAGATCGCTATTTACGCAAGTTTTGTTCGTTCGGAACGTCTTAGTTACGTGTCAGTAAGTGAGATTAGTCGAAAATTTTTGTACAATGTTAAAGAAATTGAGGATATACGTTTTTCTGCGCACAAAGCTGAGATCGCTATTTACGCAAGTTTTGTTCGTTCGGAACGTCTTAGTTACGTGTCAGGAAGTGAGTTCAGTCGAAAATTCTTGTGCAACATGAAGGAAATTGAGAAGAACCGCTTCATGGCATACATGGTTAAAATCGCTATGTACGCAAGTTTTGTTCGTTAGGAACGTCTTAGTTACGTGTCAGTAAGTGAGTTTAGTCGAAAATTCTTGTACAACGTTAAAGAAACTGAGGATATACGTTTTTCTGCGCACAAAGCTGAGATCGCTATGTACGCAAGTTTTGTTCGTTCGGAACGTCTTAGTTACGTGTCAGTAAGTGAGTTTAGTCGAAAATTCTTGCACGACATTAAGGAAATTGAGGATATACGTTTTTCTGCGCACAAAGCTGAGATCGCTATGTACGCAAGTTTTGTTCGTTCGGAACGTCTTAGTTACGTGTCAGTAAGTGAGATAAGTCGAAATTTCTTGTACAACATCAAGGAAATTGAGAAGAAACGGTTTTCTGCGCACAGAGTTGATATAGCTATGTACGCAAGTTTCGGTCGCTCGGAACGTCTTAGTTACGTGTCAGTAAGTGATATTTGCAGAAAATTCTGGTACAACATCAAGGAAATTGAGGAGAAACGGTTTCCTACGCACAGACTTGAGATAGCTATGTACGCAAGTTTCGTTCGCTCGGAACGTCTTAGTTACGTGTCAGTAAGTGAGACTTGTTGAAAATTCTGGTACAACATCAAGGAAATTAAGGAGAAACTGTTTTCTGCGCACAGAGTTGAGATAGATATGTACGCAAGTTTCGGTCGTTCGGAACGTCTTAGTTACGTGTCAGTAAGTGAAATTAGTCGAAATTTCTTGTACAACATCAAGGAAATTGTGGAGAAACGGTTTTCTGCGCACAGAGTTGAGATAGCTTTGTACGCAAGTTTCGGTCGTTCGGAACGTCTTAGTTACGTGTCAGTAAGTGAGATTAGTCGAAATTTCTTGTACAACATCAAGGAAATTGAGGAGAAACGCTTTTCTGCGCACAGAGTTGAGATAGCTATGTACGCAAGTTTCGGTCGTTCGGAACGTCTTAGTTACGTGTCAGTAAGTGAGATTGCTCGAAATTTCTTGTACAACATCAAGGAAATTGAGGAGAAACGGTTTTCTGCGCACAGACTTGAGATAGCTATGTACGCAAGTTTCGTTCGCTCGGAACGTCTTAGTTACGTGTCAGTAAGTGAGATTTGCAGAAAATTCTGGTACAACATCAAGGAAATTGAGGAGAAACGGTTTCCTACGCACAGACTTGAGATAGCTATGTACGCAAGTTTCGTTCGCTCGGAACGTCTTAGTTACGTGTCAGTAAGCGAGATTGTCGAAATTTCTTGTACAACATCAAGGAAATTGAGGAGAAACGGTTTTATGCGCACAGAGTTGAAATAGCTATGTACGCAAGTTTCGTTCGCTCGGAACGTCGTAGTTACGTGTCAGTAAGTGAGATTTGCAGAAAATTCTGGTACAACATCAAGGAAATTGAGGAGAAACGCTTTTCTGCGCACAGAATTAAGATAGCTATGTACGCAAGTTTCGTTCGTTCGGAACGTCTTAGTTACGTGTCAGTAAGTGAAATTAGTCGAAATTTCTTGTACAACATCAAGGAAAGTGAGGAGAAACGGTTTTCTGCACACAGACTTGAGATAGCTATGTCCGCAAGTTTCGTTCGCTTGGAACGTCTTAGTTACGGTGTCAGTAAGTGAGATTAGTCGAAATTTTTTGTACAACATCAAGGAAATTGAGGAGAAACGGTTTTATGCGCACAGAGTTGAGATAGCTATGTACGCATGTTTCGGTCGTTCGGAATGTCTTAGTTACGTGTCAGTAAGTGAGATTAGTCGAAATTTCTTGTACAACATCAAAGAAATAGAGGAGAAACGGTTTTCTACGCACAGACTTGAGATAGCTATGTACGCAAGTTTCGTTCGCTCGGAACGTCTTAGTTACGTGTCAGTAAGCGAGATTGTCGAAATTTCTTGTACAACATCAAGGAAATTGAGGAGAAACGGTTTTATGCGTACAGAGTTGAGATAGCTATGTACGGAAGTTTCGTTCGCTCGGAACGTCTTAATTACGTGTCAGTAAGTGAGACTTGTTGAAAATTCTGCTACAACATCAAGGAAATTAAGGAGAAACTGTTTTCTGCGCACAGAGTTGAGATAGATATGTACGCAAGTTTCGGTCGTTCGGAACGTCTTAGTTACGTGTCAGTAAGTGAGATTAGTCGAAATTTCTTGTACAACATCAAAGAAATAGAGGAGAAACGGTTTTCTACGCACAGACTTGAGATAGCTATGTACGCAAGTTTCGTTCGCTCGGAACGTCTTAGTTACGTGTCAGTAAGCGAGATTAGTCGAAATTTCTTGTACAACATCAAGGAAATTGAGGAGAAACGGTTTTATGCGCACAGAGTTGAGATAGCTATGTACGCAAGTTTCGGTCGTTCGGAACGTCTTAGTTACGTGTCAGTAAGTGAGATTGCTCGAAATTTCTTGTACAACATCAAGGAAATTGAGGAGAACGGTTTTCTGTGCACAGAGTTGAGATAGCTATGTACGCAAGTTTCGGTCGTTCGGAACGTCTTAGTTACGTGTCAGTAAGTGAGATAAGTCGAAATTTCTTGTACAACATCAAGGAAATTGAGGAGAAACGGTTTTCTGCGCACAGACTTGAGATAGCTATGTACGCAAGTTTCGTTCGCTCGGAACGTCTTAGTTACGTGTCAGTAAGTGAGATTTGCAGAAAATTCTGGTACAACATCAAGGAAATTGAGGAGAAACGGTTTCCTACGCACAGACTTGAGATAGCTATGTACGCAAGTTTCGTTCGCTCGGAACGTCTTAGTTACGTGTCAGTAAGCGAGATTAGTCGAAATTTCTTGTACAACATCAAGGAAATTGAGGAGAAACGGTTTTATGCGCACAGAGTTGAAATAGCTATGTACGCAAGTTTCGTTCACTCGGAACGTCTTAGTTACGTGTCAGTAAGTGAGATAAGTCGAAATTTCTTGTACAACATCAAGGAAATTGAGAAAAAACGGTTTTATGCGTACAGAGTTGTGATAGCTATGTACGCATGTTTCGGTCGTTCGGAATGTCTTAGTTACGTGTCAGTAAGTGAGATTAGTCGAAATTTCTTGTACAACATCAAAGAAATAGAGGAGAAACGGTTTTCTACGCGCAGACTTGAGATAGCTATGTACGCAAGTTTCGTTCGCTCGGAACGTCTTAGTTACGTGTCAGTAAGCGAGATTAGTCGAAATTTCTTGTACAACATCAAGGAAATTGAGGAGAAACGGTTTTATGCGCACAGAGTTGAAATAGCTATGTACGCAAGTTTCGTTCGCTCGGAACGTCGTAGTTACGTGTCAGTAAGTGAGATTTGCAGAAAATTCTGGTACAACATCAAGGAAATTGAGGAGAAACGCTTTTCTGCGCACAGATTTGAGATAGCTATGTACGCAAGTTTCGTTCGCTCGGAACGTCTTAATTACGTGTCAGTAAGTGAGACTTGTTGAAAATTCTGCTACAACATCAAGGAAATTAAGGAGAAACTGTTTTCTGCGCACAGAGTTGAGATAGATATGTACGCAAGTTTCGGTCGTTCGGAACGTCTTAGTTACGTGTCAGTAAGTGAGATTAGTCGAAATTTCTTGTACAACATCAAAGAAATAGAGGAGAAACGGTTTTCTACGCACAGACTTGAGATAGCTATGTACGCAAGTTTCGTTCGCTCGGAACGTCTTAGTTACGTGTCAGTAAGCGAGATTAGTCGAAATTTCTTGTACAACATCAAGGAAATTGAGGAGAAACGGTTTTATGCGCACAGAGTTGAAATAGCTATGTACGCAAGTTTCGATCGCTCGGAACGTCTTAATTACGTGTCAGTAAGTGAGATAAGTCGAAATTTCTTGTACAACATCAAGGAAATTGAGAAAAAACGGTTTTATGCGTACAGAGTTGAGATAGCTATGTACGGAAGTTTCGGTTGTGCGGAACGTCTTAGTTACGTGTCAGTAAGTGAGATTGTCGAAATTTCTTGTACAACATCAAGGAAATTGAGGAGAAACGGTTTTCTGCGCACAGACTTGAGATAGCTATGTACGCAAGTTTCGTTCGCTCGGAACGTCTTAGTTACGTGTCAGTAAGTGAGATTTGCAGAAAATTCTGGTACAACATCAAGGAAATTGAGGAGAAACGGTTTCCTACGCACAGACTTGAGATAGCTATGTACGCAAGTTTCGTTCGCTCGGAACGTCTTAGTTACGTGTCAGTAAGTGAGACTTGTTGAAAATTCTGGTACAACATCAAGGAAATTAAGGAGAAACTGTTTTCTGCGCACAGAGTTGAGATAGATATGTACGCAAGTTTCGGTCGTTCGGAACGTCTTAGTTACGTGTCAGTAAGTGAAATTAGTCGAAATTTCTTGTACAACATCAAGGAAAGTGAGGAAAAACGGTTTTCTGCACACAGACTTGAGATAGCTATGTACGCAAGTTTCGTTCGCTCGGAACGTCTTAGTTACGTGTCAGTAAGCGAGATTAGTCGAAATTTCTTGTACAACATCAAGGAAATTGAGGAGAAACGGTTTTATGCGCACAGAGTTGAAATAGCTATGTACGCAAGTTTCGTTCGCTCGGAACGTCGTAGTTACGTGTCAGTAAGTGAGATTTGCAGAAAATTCTGGTACAACATCAAGGAAATTGAGGAGAAACGCTTTTCTGCGCACAGAATTAAGATAGCTATGTACGCAAGTTTCGTTCGTTCGGAACGTCTTAGTTACGTGTCAGTAAGTGAGATTGGTCGAAATTTCTTGTACAACATCAAGGAAATTGAGGAGAAACGGTTTTCTGCGCACAGAGTTGAGATAGCTATGTACGCAAGTTTCGGTCGTTCGGAACGTCTTAGTTACGTGTCAGTAAGTGAGATTAGTCGAAATTTCTTGTACAACATCAAAGAAATAGAGGAGAAACGGTTTTCTACGCACAGACTTGAGATAGCTATGTACGCAAGTTTCGTTCGCTCGGAACGTCTTAGTTACGTGTCAGTAAGCGAGATTAGTCGAAATTTCTTGTACAACATCAAGGAAATTGAGGAGAAACGGTTTTATGCGCACAGAGTTGAAATAGCTATGTACGCAAGTTTCGTTCACTCGGAACGTCTTAGTTACGTGTCAGCAAGTGAGATAAGTCGAAATTTCTTGTACAACATCAAGGAAATTGAGAAAAAACGGTTTTATGCGTACAGAGTTGAGATAGCTATGTACGGAAGTTTCGGTTGTGCGGAACGTCTTAGTTACGTGTCAGTAAGTGAGATAAGTCGAAATTTCTTGTACAACATCAAGGAAATTGAGAAGAAACGGTTTTATGCGCACAGAGTTGAGATAGCTATGTACGCAAGTTTCGGTCGTTCGGAACGTCTTAGTTACGTGTCAGTAAGTGAGATTGCTCGAAATTTCTTGTACAACATCAAGGAAATTGAGGAGAAACGGTTTTCTGTGCACAAAGTTGAGATAGCTATGTACGCAAGTTTCGGTCGTTCGGAACGTCTTAGTTACGTGTCAGTAAGTGAGATAAGTCGAAATTTCTTATACAACATCAAGGAAATTGAGAAAAAACGATTTTATGCGTACAGAGTTGAGATAGCTATATACGGAAGTTTCGGTTGTGCGGAACGTCTTAGTTACGTGTCAGTAAGTGAGATTGTCGAAATTTCTTGTACAACATCAAGGAAATTGAGGAGAAACGGTTTTCTGCGCACAGACTTGAGATAGCTATGTACGCAAGTTTCGTTCGCTCGGAACGTCTTAGTTACGTGTCAGTAAGTGAGATTTGCAGAAAATTCTGGTACAACATCAAGGAAATTGAGGAGAAACGGTTTCCTACGCACAGACTTGAGATAGCTATGTACGCAAGTTTCGTTCGCTCGGAACGTCTTAATTACGTGTCAGTAAGTGAGACTTGTTGAAAATTCTGCTACAACATCAAGGAAATTAAGGAGAAACTGTTTTCTGCGCACAGAGTTGAGATAGATATGTACGCAAGTTTCGGTCGTTCGGAACGTCTTAGTTACGTGTCAGTAAGTGAGATTAGTCGAAATTTCTTGTACAACATCAAGGAAATTGAGGAGAAACGGTTTTCTGCGCACAGACTTGAGATAGCTATGTACGCAAGTTTCGTTCGCTCGGAACGTCTTAGTTACGTGTCAGTAAGCGAGATTAGTCGAAATTTCTTGTACAACATCAAGGAAATTGAGGAGAAACGGTTTTATGCGCACAGAGTTGAAATAGCTATGTACGCAAGTTTCGTTCGCTCGGAACGTCGTAGTTACGTGTCAGTAAGCGAGATTAGTCGAAATTTCTTGTACAACATCAAGGAAATTGAGGAGAAACGGTTTTATGCGCACAGAGTTGAAATAGCTATGTACGCAAGTTTCGTTCGCTCGGAACGTCGTAGTTACGTGTCAGTAAGTGAGATTTGCAGAAAATTCTGGTACAACATCAAGGAAATTGAGGAGAAACGCTTTTCTGCGCACAGAATTAAGATAGCTATGTACGCAAGTTTCGTTCGTTCGGAACGTCTTAGTTACGTGTCAGTAAGTGAGATTGGTCGAAATTTCTTGTACAACATCAAGGAAATTGAGGAGAAACGGTTTTCTGCGCACAGAGTTGAGATAGCTATGTACGCAAGTTTCGGTCGTTCGGAACGTCTTAGTTACGTGTCAGTAAGTGAGACTAGTCGAAATTTCTTGTACAACATCAAAGAAATAGAGGAGAAACGGTTTTCTACGCACAGACTTGAGATAGCTATGTACGCAAGTTTCGTTCGCTCGGAACGTCTTAGTTACGTGTCAGTAAGCGAGATTAGTCGAAATTTCTTGTACAACATCAAGGAAATTGAGGAGAAACGGTTTTATGCGCACAGAGTTGAAATAGCTATGTACGCAAGTTTCGTTCACTCGGAACGTCTTAGTTACGTGTCAGTAAGTGAGATAAGTCGAAATTTCTTGTACAACATCAAGGAAATTGAGAAAAAACGGTTTTATGCGTACAGAGTTGAGATAGCTATGTACGGAAGTTTCGGTTGTGCGGAACGTCTTAGTTACGTGTCAGTAAGTGAGATAAGTCGAAATTTCTTGTACAACATCAAGGAAATTGAGAAGAAACGGTTTTATGCGCACAGAGTTGAGATAGCTATGTACGCAAGTTTCGGTCGTTCGGAACGTCTTAGTTACGTGTCAGTAAGTGAGATTGCTCGAAATTTCTTGTACAACATCAAGGAAATTGAGGAGAAACGGTTTTCTGTGCACAAAGTTGAGATAGCTATGTACGCAAGTTTCGGTCGTTCGGAACGTCTTAGTTACGTGTCAGTAAGTGAGATAAGTCGAAATTTCTTATACAACATCAAGGAAATTGAGAAAAAACGATTTTATGCGTACAGAGTTGAGATAGCTATATACGGAAGTTTCGGTTGTGCGGAACGTCTTAGTTACGTGTCAGTAAGTGAGATTGTCGAAATTTCTTGTACAACATCAAGGAAATTGAGGAGAAACGGTTTTCTGCGCACAGACTTGAGATAGCTATGTACGCAAGTTTCGTTCGCTCGGAACGTCTTAGTTACGTGTCAGTAAGTGAGATTTGCAGAAAATTCTGGTACAACATCAAGGAAATTGAGGAGAAACGGTTTCCTACGCACAGACTTGAGATAGCTATGTACGCAAGTTTCGTTCGCTCGGAACGTCTTAATTACGTGTCAGTAAGTGAGACTTGTTGAAAATTCTGCTACAACATCAAGGAAATTAAGGAGAAACTGTTTTCTGCGCACAGAGTTGAGATAGATATGTACGCAAGTTTCGGTCGTTCGGAACGTCTTAGTTACGTGTCAGTAAGTGAGATTAGTCGAAATTTCTTGTACAACATCAAAGAAATAGAGGAGAAACGGTTTTCTACGCACAGACTTGAGATAGCTATGTACGCAAGTTTCGTTCGCTCGGAACGTCTTAGTTACGTGTCAGTAAGCGAGATTAGTCGAAATTTCTTGTACAACATCAAGGAAATTGAGGAGAAACGGTTTTATGCGCACAGAGTTGAAATAGCAATGTACGCAAGTTTCGTTCACTCGGAACGTCTTAGTTACGTGTCAGTAAGTGAGATAAGTCGAAATTTCTTGTACAACATCAAGGAAATTGAGAAAAAACGGTTTTATGCGTACAGAGTTGAGATAGCTATGTACGGAAGTTTCGGTTGTGCGGAACGTCTTAGTTACGTGTCAGTAAGTGAGATTGTCGAAATTTCTTGTACAACATCAAGGAAATTGAGGAGAAACGGTTTTCTGCGCACAGACTTGAGATAGCTATGTACGCAAGTTTCGTTCGCTCGGAACGTCTTAGTTACGTGTCAGTAAGTGAGATTTGCAGAAAATTCTGGTACAACATCAAGGAAATTGAGGAGAAACGGTTTCCTACGCACAGACTTGAGATAGCTATGTACGCAAGTTTCGTTCGCTCGGAACGTCTTAATTACGTGTCAGTAAGTGAGACTTGTTGAAAATTCTGCTACAACATCAAGGAAATTAAGGAGAAACTGTTTTCTGCGCACAGAGTTGAGATAGATATGTACGCAAGTTTCGGTCGTTCGGAACGTCTTAGTTACGTGTCAGTAAGTGAGATTAGTCGAAATTTCTTGTACAACATCAAAGAAATAGAGGAGAAACGGTTTTCTACGCACAGACTTGAGATAGCTATGTACGCAAGTTTCGTTTGCTCGGAACGTCTTAGTTACGTGTCAGTAAGCGAGATTAGTCGAAATTTCTTGTACAACATCAAGGAAATTGAGAAAAAACGGTTTTATGCGTACAGAGTTGAGATAGCTATGTACGGAAGTTTCGGTTGTGCGGAACGTCTTAGTTACGTGTCAGTAAGTGAGATTGTCGAAATTTCTTGTACAACATCAAGGAAATTGAGGAGAAACGGTTTTCTGCGCACAGACTTGAGATAGCTATGTACGCAAGTTTCGTTCGCTCGGAACGTCTTAGTTACGTGTCAGTAAGTGAGATTTGCAGAAAATTCTGGTACAACATCAAGGAAATTGAGGAGAAACGGTTTCCTACGCACAGACTTGAGATAGCTATGTACGCAAGTTTCGTTCGCTCGGAACGTCTTAGTTACGTGTCAGTAAGTGAGACTTGTTGAAAATTCTGGTACAACATCAAGGAAATTAAGGAGAAACTGTTTTCTGCGCACAGAGTTGAGATAGATATGTACGCAAGTTTCGGTCGTTCGGAACGTCTTAGTTACGTGTCAGTAAGTGAAATTAGTCGAAATTTCTTGTACAACATCAAGGAAAGTGAGGAAAAACGGTTTTCTGCACACAGACTTGAGATAGCTATGTACGCAAGTTTCGTTCGCTCGGAACGTCTTAGTTACGTGTCAGTAAGCGAGATTAGTCGAAATTTCTTGTACAACATCAAGGAAATTGAGGAGAAACGGTTTTATGCGCACAGAGTTGAAATAGCTATGTACGCAAGTTTCGTTCGCTCGGAACGTCGTAGTTACGTGTCAGTAAGTGAGATTTGCAGAAAATTCTGGTACAACATCAAGGAAATTGAGGAGAAACGCTTTTCTGCGCACAGAATTAAGATAGCTATGTACGCAAGTTTCGTTCGTTCGGAACGTCTTAGTTACGTGTCAGTAAGTGAGATTGGTCGAAATTTCTTGTACAACATCAAGGAAATTGAGGAGAAACGGTTTTATGCGCACAGAGTTGAGATAGCTATGTACGCAAGTTTCGGTCGTTCGGAACGTCTTAGTTACGTGTCAGTAAGTGAGATTGCTCGAAATTTCTTGTACAACATCAAGGAAATTGAGGAGAAACGGTTTTCTGTGCACAAAGTTGAGATAGCTATGTACGCAAGTTTCGGTCGTTCGGAACGTCTTAGTTACGTGTCAGTAAGTGAGATAAGTCGAAATTTCTTATACAACATCAAGGAAATTGAGAAAAAACGATTTTATGCGTACAGAGTTGAGATAGCTATGTACGGAAGTTTCGGTTGTGCGGAACGTCTTAGTTACGTGTCAGTAAGTGAGATTGTCGAAATTTCTTGTACAACATCAAGGAAATTGAGGAGAAACGGTTTTCTACGCGCAGACTTGAGATAGCTATGTACGCAAGTTTCGTTCGCTCGGAACGTCTTAGTTACGTGTCAGTAAGCGAGATTAGTCGAAATTTCTTGTACAACATCAAGGAAATTGAGGAGAAACGGTTTTATGCGCACAGAGTTGAAATAGCTATGTACGCAAGTTTCGTTCGCTCGGAACGGCGTAGTTACGTGTCAGTAAGTGAGATTTGCAGAAAATTCTGGTACAACAACAAGGAAATTGAGGAGAAACGCTTTTCTGCGCACAGAGTTGAGATAGCTATGCACGCAAGTTTCGGTCGTTCGGAACGTCTTAGTTACGTGTCAGTAAGCGAGATTAGTCGAAATTTCTTGTACAACATCAAGGAAATTGAGGAGAAACGGTTTTATGCGCACAGAGTTGAAATAGCTATGTACGCATGTTTCGTTCGCTCGGAACGTCGTAGTTACGTGTCAGTAAGTGAGATTTGCAGAAAATTCTGGTACAACATCAAGGAAATTGAGGAGAAACGCTTTTCTGCGCACAGAATTAAGATAGCTATGTACGCAAGTTTCGTTCGTTCGGAACGTCTTAGTTACGTGTCAGTAAGTGAGATTGGTCGAAATTTCTTGTACAACATCAAGGAAATTGAGGAGAAACGGTTTTCTGCGCACAGAGTTGAGATAGCTATGTACGCAAGTTTCGGTCGTTCGGAACGTCTTAGTTACGTGTCAGTAAGTGAGATTAGTCGAAATTTCTTGTACAACATCAAAGAAATAGAGGAGAAACGGTTTTCTACGCACAGACTTGAGATAGCTATGTACGCAAGTTTCGTTCGCTCGGAACGTCTTAGTTACGTGTCAGTAAGCGAGATTAGTCGAAATTTCTTGTACAACATCAAAGAAATAGAGGAGAAACGGTTTTCTACGCACAGACTTGAGATAGCTATGTACGCAAGTTTCGTTCGCTCGGAACGTCTTAGTTACGTGTCAGTAAGCGAGATTAGTCGAAATTTCTTGTACAACATCAAGGAAATTGAGGAGAAACGGTTTTATGCGCACAGAGTTGAAATAGCTATGTACGCAAGTTTCGTTCACTCGGAACGTCTTAGTTACGTGTCAGTAAGTGAGATAAGTCGAAATTTCTTGTACAACATCAAGGAAATTGAGAAAAAACGGTTTTATGCGTACAGAGTTGAGATAGCTATGTACGGAAGTTTCGGTTGTGCGGAACGTCTTAGTTACGTGTCAGTAAGTGAGACTTGTTGAAAATTCTGCTACAACATCAAGGAAATTAAGGAGAAACTGTTTTCTGCGCACAGAGTTGAGATAGATATGTACGCAAGTTTCGGTCGTTCGGAACGTCTTAGTTACGTGTCAGTAAGTGAGATTAGTCGAAATTTCTTGTACAACATCAAAGAAATAGAGGAGAAACGGTTTTCTACGCACAGACTTGGGATAGCTATGTACGCAAGTTTCGATCGCTCGGAACGTCTTAGTTACGTGTCAGTAAGCGAGATTAGTCGAAATTTCTTGTACAACATCAAGGAAATTGAGGAGAAACGGTTTTATGCGCACAGAGTTGAGATAGCTATGTACGCAAGTTTCGGTCGTTCGGAACGTCTTAGTTACGTGTCAGTAAGTGAGATTAGTCGAAATTTCTTGTACAACATCAAGGAAATTGAGGAGAAACGCTTTTCTGCGCACAGAGTTGAGATAGCTATGTACGCATGTTTCGGTCGTTCGGAATGTCTTAGTTACGTGTCAGTAAGTGAGATTAGTCGAAATTTCTTGTACAACATCAAAGAAATAGAGGAGAAACGGTTTTCTACGCACAGACTTGAGATAGCTATGTACGCAAGTTTCGTTCGCTCGGATCGTCTTAGTTACGTGTCAGTAAGCGAGATTAGTCGAAATTTCTTGTACAACATCAAGGAAATTGAGGAGAAACGGTTTTATGCGCACAGAGTTGAAATAGCTATGTACGTGTCACGTCTCGATATTCGAAGTTGATAAAAAAAAAAATTAAATCTAAATTATTAATACAAAGCTATTTTCTGATCGTGACTATACTAAATTTTATGATAATAGTAAATTAGAATTTACTCAATTAATTGAATAAGATATGTACGCCTTTTAGATATTTTATTTCTTTTTCGGTCACCCTGCATTCACCGGGTCTACCGGGGATCAGAAGACTGACAACTTGTCCGTATAAGGCGTTAACTTACTTAGGAATATACGTCGTTGGGTTGGATTCCTCCTGCGACGATCCCTCGAGATTGAATATTTATATATGTTCTTCTTAATTAAAATAATGTAGGCTGATGTTGGATTAATAGGTAGCCGGAACGTAGTAATAATTGTAGAGTCGAATATAGTAGTATATAACACTTTATTTTATATTCAACGTTTAAATTGTATTATTATTACAGTCGCTAGACTAGCGGCTGGTAAACTCCGTTTCAGAGTGTATCTAAGAGTCTTAAAGACTTGTACAGAAGTTTGACGACGCGTAACGCCGGATTACTGACGCTTGACAAAGGTATTCAGAGCTCGAAAGTAGTAACGTGTTAACAGTTTGCCGTCGCGAGTAGTAATGCTGGAAGTCGGACTTGCACTGAGCTCCTCCGGTCTTCAGGTGTTGGTGGGAGAGATGCTGCAGTGGGATCGCCTTTGGTAGATGGTGGGATATTCTTCCTATGCTTCGCCTAAGACTTCCTGATGCCGGTGGGAGACCCATGGGCGGGAGCAATGGCAAGTGGAAGAGCCGCTGGTAGGGATCTCTGTGCGAGAAGGACAGCTATATCGTTCCCTCGCAACATTCCAACTTATTTGTCCGGCCTAATCTTATCGAGCGGGCGGACAAGAATATCGATCGACGGCCGGTCCGCATACCATGTACAGTATAAGGCTCTTATAAAACTCTTATAATACTGTAGTGAATAAAATATTTTATAATGAATATTCTTATATGCCTAATTCCTTATTGCTACCTATACGGTTAATAATAAAGTCTTATGCTACGTGGAATATGTGTATGCGAATATAAAGTTTTTAAAGCTATGTGGATATAAAGTTAGAACGAATATATATATGTTTGTGTGCTTAAAATTATTATATTAAAGCGTTACATTTGCATTTAACTGTTTCATTCTTTTTCGCTTATATTTCTCAATTGAATTTAATGCCTTATTAAAAGATCTTTCATATATATATATATAATATTTATTACAATTTTTAAAGCGTTTGAATCGTCTGTTTGATTGTACAATGCAAATATAAGGTTTTAGTTATTTCTATAGTTTATTCATATGGTAGTTATTTTTGCGTCACCCGCTGGCGCGTTCGAGCGTTGGCTATATACGGGGTGACTCTTAACTATGAATACTATTTTATAAGTTAGAACTTTGTCTTGGACGAATAACTTTCACCGGATTTTTACTTCTTTCACCTCCTATGGGTGAGTTAACAATAAATATATTATTTAAATAAAATTTGACGTGCGGCAAAGACGTCACATACGCAAGTTTCGGTCACTCGGAACGTCTTAGTTACGTGTCAGTAAATGAGATAAGTCGAAATTTCTTTTACAACATCAAGGAAATTGAGAAGAAACGGTTTTATGCGCACAGAGTTGAGATAGCTATGTACGCAAGTTTCGGTCGTTCGGAACGTCTTAGTTACGTGTCAGTAAGTGAGATTGCTCGAAATTTCTTGTACAACATCAAGGAAATTGAGGAGAAACGGTTTTCTGTGCACAAAGTTGAGATAGCTATGTACGCAAGTTTCGGTCGTTCGGAACGTCTTAGTTACGTGTAAGTAAGTGAGATAAGACGAAATTTCTTATACAACATCAAGGAAATTGAGAAAAAACGATTTTATGGGTACAGAGTTGAGATAGCTATGTACGGAAGTTTCGGTTGTGCGGAACGTCTTAGTTACGTGTCAGTAAGTGAGATTGTCGAAATTTCTTGTACAACATCAAGGAAATTGAGGAGAAACGGTTTTCTGCGCACAGACTTGAGATAGCTATGTACGCAAGTTTCGTTCGCTCGGAACGTCTTAGTTACGTGTCAGTAAGTGAGATTTGCAGAAAATTCTGGTACAACATCAAGGAAATTGAGGAGAAACGGTTTCCTACGCACAGACTTGAGATAGCTATGTACGCAAGTTTCGTTCGCTCGGAAAGTCTTAATTACGTGTCAGTAAGTGAGACTTGTTGAAAATTCTGCTACAACATCAAGGAAATTAAGGAGAAACTGTTTTCTGCGCACAGAGTTGAGATAGATATGTACGCAAGTTTCGTTCGCTCGGAACGTCTTAGTTACGTGTCAGTAAGCGAGATTAGTCGAAATTTCTTGTACAACATCAAGGAAATTGAGGAGAAACGGTTTTATGCGCACAGAGTTGAAATAGCTATGTACGCAAGTTTCGTTCGCTCGGAACGTCGTAGTTACGTGTCAGTAAGTGAGATTTGCAGAAAATTCTGGTACAACATCAAGGAAATTGAGGAGAAACGGTTTTCTACGCACAGACTTGAGATAGCTATGTACGCAAGTTTCGTTCGCTCGGAACGTCTTAGTTACGTGTCAGTAAGTGAGACTTGTTGAAAATTCTGGTACAACATCAAGGAAATTGAGGAGAAACGCTTTTCTGCGCACAGAATTAAGATAGCTATGTACGCAAGTTTCGTTCGTTCGGAACGTCTTAGTTACGTGTCAGTAAGTGAGATTGGTCGAAATTTCTTGTACAACATCAAGGAAATTGAGGAGAAACGGTTTTCTGCGCACAGAGTTGAGATAGCTATGTACGTAAGTTTCGGTCGTTCGGAACGTCTTAGTTACGTGTCAGTAAGTGAGATTAGTCGAAATTTCTTGTACAACATCAAAGAAATAGAGGAGAAACGGTTTTCTACGCACAGACTTGAGATAGCTATGTACGCAAGTTTCGTTCGCTCGGAACGTCTTAGTTACGTGTCAGTAAGCGAGATTAGTCGAAATTTCTTCTACAACATCAAGGAAATTGAGGAGAAACGGTTTTATGCGCACAGAGTTGAAATAGCAATGTACGCAAGTTTCGGTCACTCGGAACGTCTTAGTTACGTGTCAGTAAGTGAGATAAGTCGAAATTTCTTTTACAACATCAAGGAAATTGAGAAGAAACGGTTTTATGCGCACAGAGTTGAGATAGCTATGTACGCAAGTTTCGTTCGCTCGGAACGTCTTAGTTACGTGTCAGTAAGCGAGATTAGTCGAAATTTCTTCTACAACATCAAGGAAATTGAGGAGAAACGCTTTTCTGCGCACAGAGTTGAGATAGCTATGTACGCATGTTTCGGTCGTTCGGAATGTCTTAGTTACGTGTCAGTAAGTGAGATTAGTCGAAATTTCTTGTACAACATCAAAGAAATAGAGGAGAAACGGTTTTCTACGCACAGACTTGAGATAGCTATGTACGCAAGTTTCGTTCGCTCGGAACGTCTTAGTTACGTGTCAGTAAGCGAGATTAGTCGAAATTTCTTGTACAACATCAAGGAAATTGAGGAGAAACGGTTTTATGCGCACAGAGTTGAAATAGCTATGTACGCAAGTTTCGTTCGCTCGGAACGTCGTAGTTACGTGTCAGTAAGTGAGATTTGCAGAAAATTCTGGTACAACATCAAGGAAATTGAGGAGAAACGGTTTTCTACGCACAGACTTGAGATAGCTATGTACGCAAGTTTCGTTCGCTCGGAACGTCTTAGTTACGTGTCAGTAAGTGAGACTTGTTGAAAATTCTGGTACAACATCAAGGAAATTGAGGAGAAACGCTTTTCTGCGCACAGAATTAAGATAGCTATGTACGCAAGTTTCGTTCGTTCGGAACGTCTTAGTTACGTGTCAGTAAGTGAGATTGGTCGAAATTTCTTGTACAACATCAAGGAAATTGAGGAGAAACGTTTTTCTGCGCACAGAGTTGAGATAGCTATGTACGCAAGTTTCGGTCGTTCAGAACGTCTTAGTTACGTTTCAGTAAGTGAGATTAGTCGAAATTTCTTGTACAACATCAAAGAAATAGAGGAGAAACGGTTTTCTACGCACAGACTTGAGATAGCTATGTACGCAAGTTTCGTTCGCTCGGAACGTCTTAGTTACGTGTCAGTAAGCGAGATTAGTCGAAATTTCTTCTACAACATCAAGGAAATTGAGGAGAAACGGTTTTATGCGCACAGAGTTGAAATAGCTATGTACGCAAGTTTCGGTCACTCGGAACGTCTTAGTTACGTGTCAGTAAGTGAGATAAGTCGAAATTTCTTTTACAACATCAAGGAAATTGAGAAGAAACGGTTTTATGCGCACAGAGTTGAGATAGCTATGTACGCAAGTTTCGGTCGTTCGGAACGTCTTAGTTACGTGTCAGTAAGTGAGATTGCTCGAAATTTCTTGTACAACATCAAGGAAATTGAGGAGAAACGGTTTTCTGTGCACAAAGTTGAGATAGCTATGTACGCAAGTTTCGGTCGTTCGGAACGTCTTAGTTACGTGTAAGTAAGTGAGATAAGACGAAATTTCTTATACAACATCAAGGAAATTGAGAAAAAACGATTTTATGGGTACAGAGTTGAGATAGCTATGTACGGAAGTTTCGGTTGTGCGGAACGTCTTAGTTACGTGTCAGTAAGTGAGATTGTCGAAATTTCTTGTACAACATCAAGGAAATTGAGGAGAAACGGTTTTCTGCGCACAGACTTGAGATAGCTATGTACGCAAGTTTCGTTCGCTCGGAACGTCTTAGTTACGTGTCAGTAAGTGAGATTTGCAGAAAATTCTGGTACAACATCAAGGAAATTGAGGAGAAACGGTTTCCTACGCACAGACTTGAGATAGCTATGTACGCAAGTTTCGTTCGCTCGGAAAGTCTTAATTACGTGTCAGTAAGTGAGACTTGTTGAAAATTCTGCTACAACATCAAGGAAATTAAGGAGAAACTGTTTTCTGCGCACAGAGTTGAGATAGATATGTACGCAAGTTTCGGTCGTTCGGAACGTCTTAGTTACGTGTCAGTAAGTGAAATTAGTCGAAATTTCTTGTACAACATCAAGGAAAGTGAGGAGAAACGGTTTTCTGCACACAGACTTGAGATAGCTATGTACGCAAGTTTCGTTCGCTTGGAACGTCTTAGTTACGGTGTCAGTAAGTGAGATTAGTCGAAATTTCTTGTACAACATCAAGGAAATTGAGGAGAAACGGTTTTCTGCGCACAGAGTTGAGATAGCTATGTACGCAAGTTTCGGTCGTTCGGAACGTCTTAGTTACGTGTCAGTAAGTGAGATAAGTCGAAATTTCTTGTACAACATCAAAGAAATAGAGGAGAAACGGTTTTCTACGCACAGACTTGAGATAGCTATGTACGCAAGTTTCGTTCGCTCGGAACGTCTTAGTTACGTGTCAGTAAGCGAGATTAGTCGAAATTTCTTGTACAACATCAAGGAAATTGAGGAGAAACGGTTTTATGCGCACAGAGTTGAAATAGCTATGTACGCAAGTTTCGTTCGCTCGGAACGTCGTAGTTACGTGTCAGTAAGTGAGATTTGCAGAAAATTCTGGTACAACATCAAGGAAATTGAGGAGAAACGGTTTTCTACGCACAGACTTGAGATAGCTATGTACGCAAGTTTCGTTCGCTCGGAACGTCTTAGTTACGTGTCAGTAAGTGAGATTAGTCGAAATTTCTTGTACAACATCAAAGAAATAGAGGAGAAACGGTTTTCTACGCACAGACTTGAGATAGCTATGTACGCAAGTTTCGTTCGCTCGGAACGTCTTAGTTACGTGTCAGTAAGCGAGATTAGTCGAAATTTCTTGTACAACATCAAGGAAATTGAGGAGAAACGGTTTTATGCGCACAGAGTTGAAATAGCTATGTACGCAAGTTTCGTTCGCTCGGAACGTCGTAGTTACGTGTCAGTAAGTGAGATTTGCAGAAAATTCTGGTACAACATCAAGGAAATTGAGGAGAAACGGTTTTCTACGCACAGACTTGAGATAGCTATGTACGCAAGTTTCGTTCGCTCGGAACGTCTTAGTTACGTGTCAGTAAGTGAGACTTGTTGAAAATTCTGGTACAACATCAAGGAAATTGAGGAGAAACGCTTTTCTGCGCACAGAATTAAGATAGCTATGTACGCAAGTTTCGTTCGTTCGGAACGTCTTAGTTACGTGTCAGTAAGTGAGATTGGTCGAAATTTCTTGTACAACATCAAGGAAATTGAGGAGAAACGTTTTTCTGCGCACAGAGTTGAGATAGCTATGTACGCAAGTTTCGGTCGTTCAGAACGTCTTAGTTACGTTTCAGTAAGTGAGATTAGTCGAAATTTCTTGTACAACATCAAAGAAATAGAGGAGAAACGGTTTTCTACGCACAGACTTGAGATAGCTATGTACGCAAGTTTCGTTCGCTCGGAACGTCTTAGTTACGTGTCAGTAAGCGAGATTAGTCGAAATTTCTTCTACAACATCAAGGAAATTGAGGAGAAACGGTTTTATGCGCACAGAGTTGAAATAGCTATGTACGCAAGTTTCGGTCACTCGGAACGTCTTAGTTACGTGTCAGTAAGTGAGATAAGTCGAAATTTCTTTTACAACATCAAGGAAATTGAGAAGAAACGGTTTTATGCGCACAGAGTTGAGATAGCTATGTACGCAAGTTTCGGTCGTTCGGAACGTCTTAGTTACGTGTCAGTAAGTGAGATTGCTCGAAATTTCTTGTACAACATCAAGGAAATTGAGGAGAAACGGTTTTCTGTGCACAAAGTTGAGATAGCTATGTACGCAAGTTTCGGTCGTTCGGAACGTCTTAGTTACGTGTAAGTAAGTGAGATAAGACGAAATTTCTTATACAACATCAAGGAAATTGAGAAAAAACGATTTTATGGGTACAGAGTTGAGATAGCTATGTACGGAAGTTTCGGTTGTGCGGAACGTCTTAGTTACGTGTCAGTAAGTGAGATTGTCGAAATTTCTTGTACAACATCAAGGAAATTGAGGAGAAACGGTTTTCTGCGCACAGACTTGAGATAGCTATGTACGCAAGTTTCGTTCGCTCGGAACGTCTTAGTTACGTGTCAGTAAGTGAGATTTGCAGAAAATTCTGGTACAACATCAAGGAAATTGAGGAGAAACGGTTTCCTACGCACAGACTTGAGATAGCTATGTACGCAAGTTTCGTTCGCTCGGAAAGTCTTAATTACGTGTCAGTAAGTGAGACTTGTTGAAAATTCTGCTACAACATCAAGGAAATTAAGGAGAAACTGTTTTCTGCGCACAGAGTTGAGATAGATATGTACGCAAGTTTCGGTCGTTCGGAACGTCTTAGTTACGTGTCAGTAAGTGAAATTAGTCGAAATTTCTTGTACAACATCAAGGAAAGTGAGGAGAAACGGTTTTCTGCACACAGACTTGAGATAGCTATGTACGCAAGTTTCGTTCGCTTGGAACGTCTTAGTTACGGTGTCAGTAAGTGAGATTAGTCGAAATTTCTTGTACAACATCAAGGAAATTGAGGAGAAACGGTTTTCTGCGCACAGAGTTGAGATAGCTATGTACGCAAGTTTCGGTCGTTCGGAACGTCTTAGTTACGTGTCAGTAAGTGAAATTAGTCGAAATTTCTTGTACAACATCAAGGAAAGTGAGGAGAAACGGTTTTCTGCACACAGACTTGAGATAGCTATGTACGCAAGTTTCGTTCGCTTGGAACGTCTTAGTTACGGTGTCAGTAAGTGAGATTAGTCGAAATTTCTTGTACAACATCAAGGAAATTGAGGAGAAACGGTTTTCTGCGCACAGAGTTGAGATAGCTATGTACGCAAGTTTCGGTCGTTCGGAACGTCTTAGTTACGTGTCAGTAAGTGAGATAAGTCGAAATTTCTTGTACAACATCAAAGAAATAGAGGAGAAACGGTTTTCTACGCACAGACTTGAGATAGCTATGTACGCAAGTTTCGTTCGCTCGGAACGTCTTAGTTACGTGTCAGTAAGCGAGATTAGTCGAAATTTCTTGTACAACATCAAGGAAATTGAGGAGAAACGGTTTTATGCGCACAGAGTTGAAATAGCTATGTACGCAAGTTTCGTTCGCTCGGAACGTCGTAGTTACGTGTCAGTAAGTGAGATTTGCAGAAAATTCTGGTACAACATCAAGGAAATTGAGGAGAAACGGTTTTCTACGCACAGACTTGAGATAGCTATGTACGCAAGTTTCGTTCGCTCGGAACGTCTTAGTTACGTGTCAGTAAGTGAGATTAGTCGAAATTTCTTGTACAACATCAAAGAAATAGAGGAGAAACGGTTTTCTACGCACAGACTTGAGATAGCTATGTACGCAAGTTTCGTTCGCTCGGAACGTCTTAGTTACGTGTCAGTAAGCGAGATTAGTCGAAATTTCTTGTACAACATCAAGGAAATTGAGGAGAAACGGTTTTATGCGCACAGAGTTGAAATAGCTATGTACGCAAGTTTCGTTCGCTCGGAACGTCGTAGTTACGTGTCAGTAAGTGAGATTTGCAGAAAATTCTGGTACAACATCAAGGAAATTGAGGAGAAACGGTTTTCTACGCACAGACTTGAGATAGCTATGTACGCAAGTTTCGTTCGCTCGGAACGTCTTAGTTACGTGTCAGTAAGTGAGACTTGTTGAAAATTCTGGTACAACATCAAGGAAATTGAGGAGAAACGCTTTTCTGCGCACAGAATTAAGATAGCTATGTACGCAAGTTTCGTTCGTTCGGAACGTCTTAGTTACGTGTCAGTAAGTGAGATTGGTCGAAATTTCTTGTACAACATCAAGGAAATTGAGGAGAAACGTTTTTCTGCGCACAGAGTTGAGATAGCTATGTACGCAAGTTTCGGTCGTTCAGAACGTCTTAGTTACGTTTCAGTAAGTGAGATTAGTCGAAATTTCTTGTACAACATCAAAGAAATAGAGGAGAAACGGTTTTCTACGCACAGACTTGAGATAGCTATGTACGCAAGTTTCGTTCGCTCGGAACGTCTTAGTTACGTGTCAGTAAGCGAGATTAGTCGAAATTTCTTCTACAACATCAAGGAAATTGAGGAGAAACGGTTTTATGCGCACAGAGTTGAAATAGCTATGTACGCAAGTTTCGGTCACTCGGAACGTCTTAGTTACGTGTCAGTAAGTGAGATAAGTCGAAATTTCTTTTACAACATCAAGGAAATTGAGAAGAAACGGTTTTATGCGCACAGAGTTGAGATAGCTATGTACGCAAGTTTCGGTCGTTCGGAACGTCTTAGTTACGTGTCAGTAAGTGAGATTGCTCGAAATTTCTTGTACAACATCAAGGAAATTGAGGAGAAACGGTTTTCTGTGCACAAAGTTGAGATAGCTATGTACGCAAGTTTCGGTCGTTCGGAACGTCTTAGTTACGTGTAAGTAAGTGAGATAAGACGAAATTTCTTATACAACATCAAGGAAATTGAGAAAAAACGATTTTATGGGTACAGAGTTGAGATAGCTATGTACGGAAGTTTCGGTTGTGCGGAACGTCTTAGTTACGTGTCAGTAAGTGAGATTGTCGAAATTTCTTGTACAACATCAAGGAAATTGAGGAGAAACGGTTTTCTGCGCACAGACTTGAGATAGCTATGTACGCAAGTTTCGTTCGCTCGGAACGTCTTAGTTACGTGTCAGTAAGTGAGATTTGCAGAAAATTCTGGTACAACATCAAGGAAATTGAGGAGAAACGGTTTCCTACGCACAGACTTGAGATAGCTATGTACGCAAGTTTCGTTCGCTCGGAAAGTCTTAATTACGTGTCAGTAAGTGAGACTTGTTGAAAATTCTGCTACAACATCAAGGAAATTAAGGAGAAACTGTTTTCTGCGCACAGAGTTGAGATAGATATGTACGCAAGTTTCGGTCGTTCGGAACGTCTTAGTTACGTGTCAGTAAGTGAAATTAGTCGAAATTTCTTGTACAACATCAAGGAAAGTGAGGAGAAACGGTTTTCTGCACACAGACTTGAGATAGCTATGTACGCAAGTTTCGTTCGCTTGGAACGTCTTAGTTACGGTGTCAGTAAGTGAGATTAGTCGAAATTTCTTGTACAACATCAAGGAAATTGAGGAGAAACGGTTTTCTGCGCACAGAGTTGAGATAGCTATGTACGCAAGTTTCGGTCGTTCGGAACGTCTTAGTTACTTGTCAGTAAGTGAGATAAGTCGAAATTTCTTGTACAACATCAAAGAAATAGAGGAGAAACGGTTTTCTACGCACAGACTTGAGATAGCTATGTACGCAAGTTTCGTTCGCTCGGAACGTCTTAGTTACGTGTCAGTAAGCGAGATTAGTCGAAATTTCTTGTACAACATCAAGGAAATTGAGGAGAAACGGTTTTATGCGCACAGAGTTGAAATAGCTATGTACGCAAGTTTCGTTCGCTCGGAACGTCGTAGTTACGTGTCAGTAAGTGAGATTTGCAGAAAATTCTGGTACAACATCAAGGAAATTGAGGAGAAACGGTTTTCTACGCACAGACTTGAGATAGCTATGTACGCAAGTTTCGTTCGCTCGGAACGTCTTAGTTACGTGTCAGTAAGTGAGACTTGTTGAAAATTCTGGTACAACATCAAGGAAATTGAGGAGAAACGCTTTTCTGCGCACAGAATTAAGATAGCTATGTACGCAGGTTTCATTCGTTCGGAACGTCTTAGTTACGTGTCAGTAAGTGAGATTGGTCGAAATTTCTTGTACAACATCAAGGAAATTGAGGAGAAACGGTTTTCTGCGCACAGAGTTGAGATAGCTATGTACGTAAGTTTCGGTCGTTCGGAACGTCTTAGTTACGTGTCAGTAAGTGAGATTAGTCGAAATTTCTTGTACAACATCAAAGAAATAGAGGAGAAACGGTTTTCTACGCACAGACTTGAGATAGCTATGTACGCAAGTTTCGTTCGCTCGGAACGTCTTAGTTACGTGTCAGTAAGCGAGATTAGTCGAAATTTCTTCTACAACATCAAGGAAATTGAGGAGAAACGCTTTTCTGCGCACAGAGTTGAGATAGCTATGTACGCATGTTTCGGTCGTTCGGAATGTCTTAGTTACGTGTCAGTAAGTGAGATTAGTCGAAATTTCTTGTACAACATCAAAGAAATAGAGGAGAAACGGTTTTCTACGCACAGACTTGAGATAGTTATGTACGCAAGTTTCGTTCGCTCGGAACGTCTTAGTTACGTGTCAGTAAGCGAGATTAGTCGAAATTTCTTGTACAACATCAAGGAAATTGAGGAGAAACGGTTTTATGCGCACAGAGTTGAAATAGCTATGTACGCAAGTTTCGTTCGCTCGGAACGTCGTAGTTACGTGTCAGTAAGTGAGATTTGCAGAAAATTCTGGTACAACATCAAGGAAATTGAGGAGAAACGGTTTTCTACGCACAGACTTGAGATAGCTATGTACGCAAGTTTCGTTCGCTCGGAACGTCTTAGTTACGTGTCAGTAAGTGAGACTTGTTGAAAATTCTGGTACAACATCAAGGAAATTGAGGAGAAACGCTTTTCTGCGCACAGAATTAAGATAGCTATGTACGCAAGTTTCGTTCGTTCGGAACGTCTTAGTTACGTGTCAGTAAGTGAGATTGGTCGAAATTTCTTGTACAACATCAAGGAAATTGAGGAGAAACGTTTTTCTGCGCACAGAGTTGAGATAGCTATGTACGCAAGTTTCGGTCGTTCAGAACGTCTTAGTTACGTGTCAGTAAGTGAGATTAGTCGAAATTTCTTGTACAACATCAAAGAAATAGAGGAGAAACGGTTTTCTACGCACAGACTTGAGATAGCTATGTACGCAAGTTTCGTTCGCTCGGAACGTCTTAGTTACGTGTCAGTAAGCGAGATTAGTCGAAATTTCTTCTACAACATCAAGGAAATTGAGGAGAAACGGTTTTATGCGCACAGAGTTGAAATAGCTATGTACGCAAGTTTCGGTCACTCGGAACGTCTTAGTTACGTGTCAGTAAGTGAGATAAGTCGAAATTTCTTTTACAACATCAAGGAAATTGAGAAGTAACGGTTTTATGCGCACAGAGTTGAGATAGCTATGTACGCAAGTTTCGGTCGTTCGGAACGTCTTAGTTACGTGTCAGTAAGTGAGATTGCTCGAAATTTTTTGTACAACATCAAGGAAATTGAGGAGAAACGGTTTTCTGTGCACAAAGTTGAGATAGCTATGTACGCAAGTTTCGGTCGTTCGGAACGTCTTAGTTACGTGTCAGTAAGTGAGATAAGTCGAAATTTCTTATACAACATCAAGGAAATTGAGAAAAAACGATTATATGCGTACAGAGTTGAGATAGCTATGTACGGAAGTTTCGGTTGTGCGGAACGTCTTAGTTACGTGTCAGTAAGTGAGATTGTCGAAATTTCTTGTACAACATCAAGGAAATTGAGGAGAAACGGTTTTCTGCGCACAGAGTTGAGATAGCTATGTACGCAAGTTTCGGTCGTTCGGAACGTCTTAGTTACGTGTCAGTAAGTGAGTTTAGTCGAAAATTCTTGTACAACGTTAAAGAAATTGTGGATATACGTTTTTCTTCGCAAAAAGCTGAGATCGCTATTTACGCAAGTTTTGTTCGTTCGGAACGTCTTAGTTACGTGTCAGTAAGTGAGTTTAGTCGAAAATTTTTGTACAATGTTAAAGAAATTGAGGATATACGTTTTTCTACGCACAAAGCTGAGATCGCTATGTACGCAAGTTTTGGTCGTTCGGAACGTCTTAGTTACGTGTCAGTAAGTGAGTTCAGTCGAAAATTCTTGTGCAACATGAAGGAAATTGAGAAGAACCGCTTCATGGCATACATGGTTAAAATCGCTATGTACGCAAGTTTTGTTCGTTAGGAACGTCTTAGTTACGTGTCAGTAAGTGAGTTTAGTCGAAAATTCTTGTACAACGTTAAAGAAATTGAGGATATACGTTTTTCTTCGCACAAAGCTGAGATCGCTATGTACGCATGTTTTGGTCGTTCGAAACGTCTTAGTTACGTGTCAGTAAGTGAGTTTAGTCGAAAATTCTTGTACAACGTTAAAAAAACTGAGGATATACGTTTTTCTGCGCACAAAGCTGAGATCGCTATGTACGCAAGTTTTGTTCGTTCGGAACGTCTTAGTTACGTGTCAGTAAGTGAGTTTAGTCGAAAATTCTTGCACGACATTAAGGAAATTGAGGATATACGTTTTTCTGCGCACAAAGCTGAGATCGCTATGTACGCAAGTTTTGTTCGTTCGGAACGTCTTAGTTACGTGTCAGTAAGTGAGATAAGTCGAAATTTCTTGTACAACATCAAGGAAATTGAGAAGAAACGGTTTTCTGCGCACAGAGTTGATATAGCTATGTACGCAAGTTTCGGTCGCTCGGAACGTCTTAGTTACGTGTCAGTAAGTGAGATTTGCAGAAAATTCTGGTACAACATCAAGGAAATTGAGGAGAAACGGTTTCCTACGCACAGACTTGAGATAGCTATGTACGCAGGTTTCGTTCGCTCGGAACGTCTTAGTTACGTGTCAGTAAGTGAGACTTGTTGAAAATTCTGGTACAACATCAAGGAAATAAAGGAGAAACTGTTTTCTGCGCACAGAGTTGAGATAGATATGTACGCAAGTTTCGGTCGTTCGGAACGTCTTAGTTACGTGTCAGTAAGTGAAATTAGTCGAAATTTCTTGTACAACATCAAGGAAATTGTGGAGAAACGGTTTTCTGCGCACAGAGTTGAGATAGCTTTGTACGCAAGTTTCGATCGTTCGGAACGTCTTAGTTACGTGTCAGTAAGTGAGATTAGTCGAAATTACTTGTACAACATCAAGGAAATTGAGGAGAAACGCTTTTCTGCGCACAGAGTTGAGATAGCTATGTACGCATGTTTCGGTCGTTCGGAGTGTCTTAGTTACGTGTCAGTAAGTGAGATTAGTCGAAATTTCTTGTACAACATCAAAGAAATAGAGGAGAAACGGTTTTCTACGCACAGACTTGAGATAGCTATGTACGCAAGTTTCGTTCGCTCAGATCGTCTTAGTTACGTGTCAGTAAGCGAGATTAGTCGAAATTTCTTGTACAACATCAAGGAAATTGAGGAGAAACGGTTTTATGCGCACAGAGTTGAGATAGCTATGTACGCATGTTTCGGTCGTTCGGAATGTCTTAGTTACGTGTCAGTAAGTGAGTTTAGTCGAAAATTCTTGTACAACGTTAAAGAAACTGAGGATATACGTTTTTCTGCGCACAAAGCTGAGATCGCTATGTACGCAAGTTTCGGTCGTTCGGAACGTCTTAGTTACGTGTCAGTAAGTGAGATTGCTCGAAATTTCTTGTACAACATCAAGGAAATTGAGGAGAAACGGTTTTCTGTGCACAAAGTTGAGATAGCTATGTACGGAAGTTTCGGTTGTGCGGAACGTCTTAGTTACGTGTCAGTAAGTGAGATTGTCGAAATTTCTTGTACAACATCAAGGAAATTGAGGAGAAACGGTTTTCTGCGCACAGACTTGAGATAGCTATGTACGCAAGTTTCGTTCGCTCGGAACGTCTTAGTTACGTGTCAGTAAGTGAGATTTGCAGAAAATTCTGGTACAACATCAAGGAAATTGAGGAGAAACGGTTTCCTACGCACAGACTTGAGATAGCTATGTACGCAAGTTTCGTTCGCTCGGAACGTCTTAGTTACGTGTCAGTAAGTGAGACTTGTTAAAATTCTGGTACAACATCAAGGAAATTGTGGAGAAACGGTTTTCTGCGCACAGAGTTGAGATAGCTTTGTACGCAAGTTTCGATCGTTCGGAACGTCTTAGTTACGTGTCAGTAAGTGAGATTAGTCGAAATTACTTGTACAACATCAAGGAAATTGAGGAGAAACGCTTTTCTGCGCACAGAGTTGAGATAGCTATGTACGCATGTTTCGGTCGTTCGGAGTGTCTTAGTTACGTGTCAGTAAGTGAGATTAGTCGAAATTTCTTGTACAACATCAAAGAAATAGAGGAGAAACGGTTTTCTACGCACAGACTTGAGATAGCTATGTACGCAAGTTTCGTTCGCTCGGATCGTCTTAGTTACGTGTCAGTAAGCGAGATTAGTCGAAATTTCTTGTACAACATCAAGGAAATTGAGGAGAAACGGTTTTATGCGCACAGAGTTGAGATAGCTATGTACGCATGTTTCGGTCGTTCGGAATGTCTTAGTTACGTGTCAGTAAGTGAGTTTAGTCGAAAATTCTTGTACAACGTTAAAGAAACTGAGGATATACGTTTTTCTGCGCACAAAGCTGAGATCGCTATGTACGCAAGTTTCGGTCGTTCGGAACGTCTTAGTTACGTGTCAGTAAGTGAGATTGCTCGAAATTTCTTGTACAACATCAAGGAAATTGAGGAGAAACGGTTTTCTGTGCACAAAGTTGAGATAGCTATGTACGGAAGTTTCGGTTGTGCGGAACGTCTTAGTTACGTGTCAGTAAGTGAGATTGTCGAAATTTCTTGTACAACATCAAGGAAATTGAGGAGAAACGGTTTTCTGCGCACAGACTTGAGATAGCTATGTACGCAAGTTTCGTTCGCTCGGAACGTCTTAGTTACGTGTCAGTAAGTGAGATTTGCAGAAAATTCTGGTACAACATCAAGGAAATTGAGGAGAAACGGTTTCCTACGCACAGACTTGAGATAGCTATGTACGCAAGTTTCGTTCGCTCGGAACGTCTTAGTTACGTGTCAGTAAGTGAGACTTGTTAAAATTCTGGTACAACATCAAGGAAATTAAGGAGAAACTGTTTTCTGCGCACAGAGTTGAGATAGATATGTACGCAAGTTTCGGTCGTTCGGAACGTCTTAGTTACGTGTCAGTAAGTGAGATAAGTCGAAATTTCTTGTACAACATCAAGGAAATTGAGAAGAAACGGTTTTCTGCGCACAGAGTTGAGATAGCTATGTACGCAAGTTTCGTTCGCTCGGAACGTCTTAGTTACGTGTCAGTAAGTGAGATAAGTCGAAATTTCTTGTACAACATCAAGGAAATTGAGAAGAAACGGTTTTCTGCGCACAGAGTTGAGATAGCTATGTACACAAGTTTCGGTCGCTCGGAACGTCTTAGTTACGTGTCAGTAAGTGAGATTTGCAGAAAATTCTGGTACAACATCAAGGAAATTGAGGAGAAACGCTTTTCTGCGCACAGAGTTGAGATAGCTATGTACGCATGTTTCGGTCGTTCGGAATGTCTTAGTTACGTGTCAGTAAGTGAGATTAGTCGAAATTTCTTGTACAACATCAAAGAAATAGAGGAGAAACGGTTTTCTACGCACAGACTTGAGATAGCTATGTACGCAAGTTTCGTTCGCTCGGAACGTCTTAGTTACGTGTCAGTAAGCGAGATTAGTCGAAATTTCTTGTACAACATCAAGGAAATTGAGGAGAAACGGTTTTATGCGCACAGAGTTGAAATAGCTATGTACGCAAGTTTCGTTCACTCGGAACGTCTTAGTTACGTGTCAGTAAGTGAGATAAGTCGAAATTTCTTGTACAACATCAAGGAAATTGAGAAAAAACGGTTTTATGCGTACAGAGTTGAGATAGCTATGTACGGAAGTTTCGGTTGTGCGGAACGTCTTAGTTACGTGTCAGTTAGTGAGATTGTCGAAATTTCTTGTACAACATCAAGGAAATTGAGGAGAAACGGTTTTCTGCGCACAGAGTTGAGATAGCTATGTACGCAAGTTTCGGTCGTTCGGAACGTCTTAGTTACGTGTCAGTAAGTGAGTTTAGTCGAAAATTCTTGTACAACGTTAAAGAAATTGAGGATATACGTTTTTCTACGCACAAAGCTGAGATCGCTATGTACGCAAGTTTTGGTCGTTCGGAACGTCTTAGTTACGTGTCAGTAAGTGAGTTCAGTCGAAAATTCTTGTGCAACATGAAGGAAATTGAGAAGAACCGCTTCATGGCATACATGGTTAAAATCGCTATGTACGCAAGTTTTGTTCGTTAGGAACGTCTTAGTTACGTGTCAGTAAGTGAGTTTAATCGAAAATTCTTGTACAACGTTAAAGAAATTGAGGATATACGTTTTTCTTCGCACAAAGCTGAGATCGCTATGTACGCATGTTTTGGTCGTTCGAAACGTCTTAGTTACGTGCCAGTAAGTGAGTTTAGTCGAAAATTCTTGTACAACGTTAAAGAAACTGAGGATATACGTTTTTCTGCGCACAAAGCTGAGATCGCTATGTACGCAAGTTTTGTTCGTTCGGAACGTCTTAGTTACGTGTCAGTAAGTGAGTTTAGTCGAAAATTCTTGCACGACATTAAGGAAATTGAGGATATACGTTTTTCTGCGCACAAAGCTGAGATCGCTATGTACGCAAGTTTTGTTCGTTCGGAACGTCTTAGTTACGTGTCAGTAAGTGAGATAAGTCGAAATTTCTTGTACAACATCAAGGAAATTGAGAAGAAACGGTTTTCTGCGCACAGAGTTGATATAGCTATGTACGCAAGTTTCGGTCGCTCGGAACGTCTTAGTTACGTGTCAGTAAGTGAGATTTGCAGAAAATTCTGGTACAACATCAAGGAAATTGAGGAGAAACGGTTTCCTACGCACAGACTTGAGATAGCTATGTACGCAAGTTTCGTTCGCTCGGAACGTCTTAGTTACGTGTCAGTAAGTGAGACTTGTTGAAAATTCTGGTACAACATCAAGGAAATTAAGGAGAAACTGTTTTCTGCGCACAGAGTTGAGATAGATATGTACGCAAGTTTCGGTCGTTCGGAACGTCTTAGTTACGTGTCAGTAAGTGAAATTAGTCGAAATTTCTTGTACAACATCAAGGAAATTGAGAAGAAACGGTTTTCTGCGCACAGAGTTGAGATAGCTATGTACGCAAGTTTCGTTCGCTCGGAACGTCTTAGTTACGTGTCAGTAAGTGAGATAAGTCGAAATTTCTTGTACAACATCAAGGAAATTGAGAAGAAGCGGTTTTCTGCGCACAGAGTTGAGATAGCTATGTACGCAAGTTTCGGTCGCTCGGAACGTCTAGTTACGTGTCAGTAAGTGAGATTAGTCGAAATTTCTTGTACAACATCAAAGAAATAGAGGAGAAACGGTTTTCTACGCACAGACTTGAGATAGCTATGTACGCAAGTTTCGTTCGCTCGGAACGTCTTAGTTACGTTTCAGTAAGCGAGATTAGTCGAAATTTCTTGTACAACATCAAGGAAATTGAGGAGAAACGGTTTTATGCGCACAGAGTTGAGATAGCTATGTACGCAAGTTACAGTCGTTCGGAACGTCTTAGTTACGTGTCAGTAAGTGAGATTGCTCGAAATTTCTTGTACAACATCAAGGAAATTGAGGAGAAACGGTTTTCTGTGCACAAAGTTGAGATAGCTATGTACGCAAGTTTCGGTCGTTCGGAACGTCTTAGTTACGTGTCAGTAAGTGAGATAAGTCGAAATTTCTTGTACAACATCAAGGAAATTGAGAAAAAACGGTTTTATGTGTACAGAGTTGAGATAGCTATGTACGGAAGTTTCGGTTGTGCGGAACGTCTTAGTTACGTGTCAGTAAGTGATATTGTCGAAATTTCTTGTACAACATCAAGGAAATTGAGGAGAAACGGTTTTCTGCGCACAGAGTTGGGATAGCTATGTACGCAAGTTTCGGTCGTTCGGAACGTCTTAGTTACGTGTCAGTAAGTGTGATTGGTCGAAATTTCTTGTACAACATCAAGGAAATTGAGGAGAAACGGTTTTTTTGCGCACAGACTTGAGATAGCTATGTACGCAAGTTTCGTTCGCTCGGAACGTCGTAGTTACGTGTCAGTAAGCGAGATTAGTCGAAATTTCTTGTACAACATCAAGGAAATTGAGGAGAAACGGTTTTCTGCGCACAGACTTGAGATAGCTATGTACGCAAGTTTCGTTCGCTCGGAACGTCTTAGTTACGTGTCAGTAAGTGAGATTTGCAGAAAATTCTGGTACAACATCAAGGAAATTGAGGAGAAACGGTTTCCTACGCACAGACTTGAGATAGCTATGTACGCAAGTTTCGTTCGCTCGGAACGTCTTAATTACGTGTCAGTAAGTGAGACTTGTTGAAAATTCTGCTACAACATCAAGGAAATTAAGGAGAAACTGTTTTCTGCGCACAGAGTTGAGATAGATATGTACGCAAGTTTCGGTCGTTCGGAACGTCTTAGTTACGTGTCAGTAAGTGAAATTAATCGAAATTTCTTGTACAACATCAAGGAAATTGAGGAGAAACGGTTTTCTGCGCACAGAGTTGAGATAGCTATGTACGCAAGTTTCGGTCGTTCGGAACGTCTTAGTTACGTGTCAGTAAGTGAGATTAGTCGAAATTTCTTGTACAACGTCAAGGAAATTGAGGAGAAACGCTTTTCTGCGCACAGAGTTGAGATAGCTATGTACGCATGTTTCGGTCGTTCGGAATGTCTTAGTTACGTGTCAGTAAGTGAGATTAGTCGAAATTTCTTGTACAACATCAAAGAAATAGAGGAGAAACGGTTTTCTACGCACAGACTTGAGATAGCTATGTACGCAAGTTTCGTTCGCTCGGATCGTCTTAGTTACGTGTCAGTAAGCGAGATTAGTCGAAATTTCTTGTACAACATCAAGGAAATTGAGGAGAAACGGTTTTATGCGCACAGAGTTGATATAGCTATGTACGCAAGTTTCGGTCACTCGGAACGTCTTAGTTACGTGTCAGTAAGTGAGATAAGTCGAAATTTCTTGTACAACATCAAGGAAATTGAGAAGAAACGGTTTTCTGTGCACAAAGTTGAGATAGCTATGTACGCAAGTTTCGGTCGTTCGGAACGTCTTAGTTACGTGTCAGTAAGTGAGATAAGTCGAAATTTCTTGTACAACATCAAGGAAATTGAGAAAAAACGGTTTTATGCGTACAGAGTTGAGATAGCTATGTACGGAAGTTACGGTTGTGCGGAACGTCTTAGTTACGTGTCAGTAAGTGAGATTGTCGAAATTTCTTGTACAACATCAAGGAAATTGAGGAGAAACGGTTTTCTGCGCACAGACTTGAGATAGCTATGTACGCAAGTTTCGTTCGCTCGGAACGTCTTAGTTACGTGTCAGTAAGTGAGATTTGCAGAAAATTCTGGTACAACATCAAGGAAATTGAGGAGAAACGGTTTCCTACGCACAGACTTGAGATAGCTATGTACGCAAGTTTCGTTCGCTCGGAACGTCTTAGTTACGTGTCAGTAAGTGAGACTTGTTGAAAATTCTGCTACAACATCAAGGAAATTAAGGAGAAACTGTTTTCTGCGCACAGAGTTGAGATAGATATGTACGCAAGTTTCGGTCGTTCGGAACGTCTTAGTTACGTGTCAGTAAGTGAAATTAGTCGAAATTTCTTGTACAACATCAAGGAAAGTGAGGAGAAACGGTTTTCTGCACACAGACTTGAGATAGCTATGTACGCAAGTTTCGTTCGCTTGGAACGTCTTAGTTACGGTGTCAGTAAGTGAGATTAGTCGAAATTTCTTGTACAACATCAAGGAAATTGAGGAGAAACGGTTTTCTGCGCACAGAGTTGAGATAGCTATGTATGCAAGTTTCGGTCGTTCGGAACGTCTTAGTTACGTGTCAGTAAGTGAGATAAGTCGAAATTTCTTGTACAACATCAAGGAAATTGAGAAGAAACGGTTTTCTGCGCACAGAGTTGAGATAGCTATGTACGCAAGTTTCGTTCGCTCGGAACGTCTTAGTTACGTGTCAGTAAGTGAGATTAGTCGAAATTTCTTGTACAACATCAAAGAAATAGAGGAGAAACGGTTTTCTACGCACAGACTTGAGATAGCTATGTACGCAAGTTTCGTTCGCTCGGAACGTCTTAGTTACGTGTCAGTAAGCGAGATTAGTCGAAATTTCTTGTACAACATCAAGGAAATTGAGGAGAAACGGTTTTCTGCGCACAGACTTGGAATAGCTATGTACGCAAGTTTCGTTCGCTCGGAACGTCTTAGTTTCGTGTCAGTAAGTGAGATTTGCAGAAAATTCTGGTACAACATCAAGGAAATTGAGGAGAAACGGTTTCCTACGCACAGACTTGAGATAGCTATGTACGCAAGTTTCGTTCGCTCGGAACGTCTTAGTTACGTGTCAGTAAGTGAGACTTGTTGAAAATTCTGGTACAACATCAAGGAAATTAAGGAGAAACTGTTTTCTGCGCACAGAGTTGAGATAGATATGTACGCAAGTTTCGGTCGTTCGGAACGTCTTAGTTACGTGTCAGTAAGTGAAATTAGTCGAAATTTCTTGTACAACATCAAGGAAATTGAGGAGAAACGGTTTTCTGCGCACAGAGTTGAGATAGCTATGTACGCAAGTTTCGGTCGCTCGGAACGTCTTAGTTACATGTCAGTAAGTGAGATTTGCAGAAAATTCTGGTACAACATCAAGGAAATTGAGGAGAAACGGTTTTCTACGCACAGACTTGAGATAGCTATGTACGCAAGTTTCGTTCGCTCGGAACGTCTTAGTTACGTGTCAGTAAGTGAGACTTGTTGAAAATTCTGGTACAACATCAAGGAAATTAAGGAGAAACTGTTTTCTGCGCACAGAGTTGGGATAGATATGTACGCAAGTTTCGGTCGTTCGGAACGTCTTAGTTACGTGTCAGTAAGTGAAATTAGTCGAAATTTCTTGTACAACATCAAGGAAATTGAGGAGAAACGGTTTTCTGCGCACAGAGTTGAGATAGCTATGTACGCAAGTTTCGGTCGCTCGGAACGTCTTAGTTACATGTCAGTAAGTGAGATTTGCAGAAAATTCTGGTACAACATCAAGGAAATTGAGGAGAAACGGTTTCCTACGCACAGACTTGAGATAGCTATGTACGCAAGTTTCGTTCGCTCGGAACGTCTTAGTTACGTGTCAGTAAGTGAGACTTGTTGAAAATTCTGGTACAACATCAAGGAAATTAAGGAGAAACTGTTTTCTGCGCACAGAGTTGGGATAGATATGTACGCAAGTTTCGGTCGTTCGGAACGTCTTAGTTACGTGTCAGTAAGTGAAATTAGTCGAAATTTCTTGTACAACATCAAGGAAAGTGAGGAGAAACGGTTTTCTGCACACAGACTTGAGATAGCTATGTACGCAAGTTTCGTTCGCTTGGAACGTCTTAGTTACGGTGTCAGTAAGTGAGATTAGTCGAAATTTCTTGTACAACATCAAGGAAATTGAGGAGAAACGGTTTTCTGCGCACAGAGTTGAGATAGCTATGTACGCAAGTTTCGGTCGTTCGGAACGTCTTAGTTACGTGTCAGTAGGTGAGATAAGTCGAAATTTCTTGTACAACATCAAGGAAATTGAGAAGAAACGGTTTTCTGCGCACAGAGTTGAGATAGCTATGTACGCAAGTTTCGTTCGCTCGGAACGTCTTAGTTACGTGTCAGTAAGTGAGATAAGTCGAAATTTCTTGTACAACATCAAGGAAATTGAGAAGAAACGGTTTTATGCGCACAGAGTTGAGATAGCTATGTACGCAAGTTACAGTCGTTCGGAACGTCTTTGTTACGTGTCGGTAAGTGAGATTGCTCGAAATTTCTTGTACAACATCAAGGAAATTGAGGAGAAACGGTTTTCTGTGCACAAAGTTGAGATAGCTATGTACGCAAGTTTCGGTCGTTCGGAACGTCTTAGTTACGTGTCAGTAAGTGAGATAAGTCGAAATTTCTTGTACAACATCAAGGAAATTGAGAAAAAACGGTTTTATGCGTACAGATTTGAGATAGCTATGTACGGAAGTTTCGGTTGTGCGGAACGTCTTAGTTACGTGTCAGTAAGTGAGATTGTCGAAATTTCTTGTACAACATCAAGGAAATTGAGGAGAAACGGTTTTCTGCGCACAGAGTTGGGATAGCTATGTACGCAAGTTTCGGTCGTTCGGAACGTCTTAGTTACGTGTCAGTAAGTGAGATTGGTCGAAATTTCTTGTACAACATCAAGGAAATTGAGGAGAAACGGTTTTTTTGCGCACAGACTTGAGATAGCTATGTACGCAAGTTTCGTTCGCTCGGAACGTCGTAGTTACGTGTCAGTAAGTGAGATTTGCAGAAAATTCTGGTACAACATCAAGGAAATTGAGGAGAAACGGTTTTCTACGCACAGACTTGAGATAGCTATGTACGCAAGTTTCGTTCGCTCGGAACGTCTTAGTTACGTGTCAGTAAGTGAGATTGGTCGAAATTTCTTGTACAACATCAAGGAAATTGAGGAGAAACGGTTTTCTGCGCACAGAGTTGAGATAGCTATGTACGCAAGTTTCGGTCGTTCGGAACGTCTTAGTTACGTGTCAGTAAGTGAGATTAGTCGAAATTTCTTGTACAACATCAAAGAAATAGAGGAGAAACGGTTTTCTACGCACAGACTTGAGATAGCTATGTACGCAAGTTTCGTTCGCTCGGAACGTCTTAGCTACGTGTCAGTAAGCGAGATTAGTCGAAATTTCTTGTACAACATCAAGGAAATTGAGGAGAAACGGTTTTATGCGCACAGAGTTGAAATAGCTATGTACGCAAGTTTCGTTCACTCGGAACGTCTTAGTTACGTGTCAGTAAGTGAGATAAGTCGAAATTTCTTGTACAACATCAAGGAAATTGAGAAGAAACGGTTTTATGCGCACAGAGTTGAGATAGCTATGTACGCAAGTTACAGTCGTTCGGAACGTCTTAGTTACGTGTCAGTAAGTGAGATTGCTCGAAATTTCTTGTACAACATCAAGGAAATTGAGGAGAAACGGTTTTCTGTGCACAAAGTTGAGATAGCTATGTACGCAAGTTTCGGTCGTTCGGAACGTCTTAGTTACGTGTCAATAAGTGAGATAAGTCGAAATTTCTTGTACAACATCAAGGAAATTGAGGAGAAACGGTTTTATGCGCACAGAGTTGAGATTGCTATGTACGCAAGTTTCGGTCGTTCGGAACGTCTTAGTTACGTGTCAGTAAGTGAGATTGGTCGAAATTTCTTGTACAACATCAAGGAAATTGAGGAGAAACGGTTTTCTGCGCACAGAGTTGGGATAGCTATGTACGCAAGTTTCGGTCGTTCGGAACGTCTTAGTTACGTGTCAGTAAGTGAGATTGGTCGAAATTTCTTGTACAACATCAAGGAAATTGAGGAGAAACGGTTTTCTGCGCACAAAGCAGAGATCGCTATTTACGCAAGTTTTGTTCGTTCGGAACGTCTTAGTTACGTGTCAGTAAGTGAGTTTAGTCGAAAATTCTTGTACAACGTTAAAGAAATTGAGGGTATACGTTTTTCTGCGCACAAAGCTGAGATCGCTACGTACGCATGTTTTGGTCGTTCGGAACGTCTTAGTTACGTGTCAGTAAGTGAGATTTGTCTAAAATTTTTGTGCAACATCAAAGAAATTGAGAAGAACCGATTCACGGCATACATTGTTAAAATCGCTATGTACGCAAGTTTTGTACGTTCGCAACGTCTTAGTTACGTGTCAGTAAGTGAGTTTAGTCGAAAATTCTTGTACAACGTTAAATAAATTGAGAAGGACCGATTCACGGCATACATTGTTAAAATCGCTATGTACGCAAGTTTTGTACGTTCGGAACGTCTTAGTTACGTGTCAGTAAGTGAATTTAGTCGAAAATTTCTGTGCAACATCTAGGAAATTGAGAAGAACCGTTTCACGGCATACATTGTAAAAATCGCTATGTACGCAAGTTTTGTTCGTTCGGAACGTCTTAGTTATGTGTCAGTAAGTGAGTTTAGTCGAAAACTCTTGTACAACGTTAAATAAATTGAGGATATACGTTTTTCTGCGCACAAAGCTGAGATCGCTATGTACGCATGTTTTGGTCGTCCGGAACGTCTTAGTTACGTGTCAGTAAGTGAGATTTGTCTAAAATTTTTATGCAACATCAAAGAAATTGAGAAGGACCGATTCACGGCATACATTGTTAAAATCGCTATGTACGCAAGTTTTGTACGTTCGGAACGTCTTAGTTACGTGTCAGTAAGTGAGTTTAATCGAAAATTCTTGTACAACGTTAAAGAAATTGAGGATATACGGTTTTCTGTGCACAAAGTTGAGATAGCTATGTACGCAAGTTTCGGTCGTTCGGAACGTCTTAGTTACGTGTCAGTAAGGGAGATAAGTCGAAATTTCTTGTACAACATCAAGGAAATTGAGAAAAAACGGTTTTATGCGTACAGAGTTGAGATAGCTATGTACGGAAGTTTCGGTTGTGCGGAACGTCTTAGTTACGTGTCAGTAAGTGAGATTGTCGAAATTTCTTGTACAACATCAAGGAAATTGAGGAGAAACGGTTTTCTGCGCACAGACTTGGAATAGCTATGTACGCAAGTTTCGTTCGCTCGGAACGTCTTAGTTTCGTGTCAGTAAGTGAGATTTGCAGAAAATTCTGGTACAACATCAAGGAAATTGAGGAGAAACGGTTTCCTACGCACAGACTTGAGATAGCTATGTACGCAAGTTTCGTTCGCTCGGAACGTCTTAGTTACGTGTCAGTAAGTGAGACTTGTTGAAAATTCTGGTACAACATCAAGGAAATTAAGGAGAAACGGTTTTCTGCGCACAGAGTTGAGATAGCTATGTACGCAAGTTTCGGTCGTTCGGAACGTCTTAGTTACGTGTCAGTAAGTGAAATTAGTCGAAATTTCTTGTACAACATCAAGGAAAGTGAGGAGAAACGGTTTTCTGCACACAGACTTGAGATAGCTATGTACGCAAGTTTCGTTCGCTTGGAACGTCTTAGTTACGGTGTCAGTAAGTGAGATTAGTCGAAATTTCTTGTACAACATCAAGGAAATTGAGGAGAAACGGTTTTCTGCGCACAGAGTTGAGATAGCTATGTACGCAAGTTTCGGTCGTTCGGAACGTCTTAGTTACGTGTCAGTAAGTGAGATAAGTCGAAATTTCTTGTACAACATCAAGGAAATTGAGAAGAAACGGTTTTCTGCGCACAGAGTTGAGATAGCTATGTACGCAAGTTTCGTTCGCTCGGAACGTCTTAGTTACGTGTCAGTAAGTGAGATAAGTCGAAATTTCTTGTACAACATCAAGGAAATTGAGAAGAAACGGTTTTATGCGCACAGAGTTGAGATAGCTATGTACGCAAGTTACAGTCGTTCGGAACGTCTTAGTTACGTGTCAGTAAGTGAGATTGCTCGAAATTTCTTGTACAACATCAAGGAAATTGAGGAGAAACGGTTTTCTACGCACAGACTTGAGATAGCTATGTACGCAAGTTTCGTTCGCTCGGAACGTCTTAGCTACGTGTCAGTAAGCGAGATTAGTCGAAATTTCTTGTACAACATCAAGGAAATTGAGGAGAAACGGTTTTATGCGCACAGAGTTGAAATAGCTATGTACGCAAGTTTCGTTCACTCGGAACGTCTTAGTTACGTGTCAGTAAGTGAGATAAGTCGAAATTTCTTGTACAACATCAAGGAAATTGAGAAGAAACGTTTTTATGCGCACAGAGTTGAGATAGCTATGTACGCAAGTTACAGTCGTTCGGAACGTCTTAGTTACGTGTCAGTAAGTGAGATTGCTCGAAATTTCTTGTACAACATCAAGGAAATTGAGGAGAAACGGTTTTCTGTGCACAAAGTTGAGATAGCTATGTACGCAAGTTTCGGTCGTTCGGAACGTCTTAGTTACGTGTCAATAAGTGAGATAAGTCGAAATTTCTTGTACAACATCAAGGAAATTGAGGAGAAACGGTTTTATGCGCACAGAGTTGAGATTGCTATGTACGCAAGTTTCGGTCGTTCGGAACGTCTTAGTTACGTGTCAGTAAGTGAGATTAGTCGAAATTTCTTGTACAACATCAAGGAAATTGAGGAGAAACGCTTTTCTGCGCACAGAGTTGAGATAGCTGTGTACGCATGTTTCGGTCGTTCGGAATGTCTTAGTTACGTGTCAGTAAGTGAGATTGGTCGAAATTTCTTGTACAACATCAAGGAAATTGAGGAGAAACGGTTTTTTTGCGCACAGACTTGAGATAGCTATGTACGCAAGTTTCGTTCGCTCGGAACGTCGTAGTTACGTGTCAGTAAGTGAGATTTGCAGAAAATTCTGGTACAACATCAAGGAAATTGAGGAGAAACGGTTTTCTACGCACAGACTTGAGATAGCTATGTACGCAAGTTTCGTTCGCTCGGAACGTCTTAGTTACGTGTCAGTAAGCGAGATTAGTCGAAATTTCTTCTACAACATCAAGGAAATTGAGGAGAAACGGTTTTATGCGCACAGAGTTGAAATAGCTATGTACGCAAGTTTCGGTCGTTCGGAACGTCTTAGTTACGTGTCAGTAAGTGAGATAAGTCGAAATTTCTTATACAACATCAAGGAAATTGAGAAAAAACGATTTTATGCGTACAGAGTTGAGATAGCTAGGTACGGAAGTTTCGGTTGTGCGGAACGTCTTAGTTACGTGTCAGTAAGTGAGATTGTCGAAATTTCTTGTACAACATCAAGGAAATTGAGGAGAAACGGTTTTCTGCGCACAAAGCAGAGATCGCTATTTACGCAAGTTTTGTTCGTTCGGAACGTCTTAGTTACGTGTCAGTAAGTGAGTTTAGTCGAAAATTCTTGTACAACGTTAAAGAAATTGAGGGTATACGTTTTTCTGCGCACAAAGCTGAGATCGCTACGTACGCATGTTTTGGTCGTTCGGAACGTCTTAGTTACGTGTCAGTAAGTGAGATTTGTCTAAAATTTTTGTGCAACATCAAAGAAATTGAGAAGAACCGATTCACGGCATACATTGTTAAAATCGCTATGTACGCAAGTTTTGTACGTTCGGAACGTCTTAGTTACGTGTCAGTAAGTGAGTTTAGTCGAAAATTCTTGTACAACGTTAAATAAATTGAGAAGGACCGATTCACGGCATACATTGTTAAAATCGCTATGTACGCAAGTTTTGTACGTTCGGAACGTCTTAGTTACGTGTCAGTAAGTGAATTTAGTCGAAAATTTCTGTGCAACATCTAGGAAATTGAGAAGAACCGTTTCACGGAATACATTGTAAAAATCGCTATGTACGCAAGTTTTGTTCGTTCGGAACGTCTTAGTTATGTGTCAGTAAGTGAGTTTAGTCGAAAACTCTTGTACAACGTTAAATAAATTGAGGATATACGTTTTTCTGCGCACAAAGCTGAGATCGTTATGTACGCATGTTTTGGTCGTCCGGAACGTCTTAGTTACGTGTCAGTAAGTGAGATTTGTCTAAAATTTTTATGCAACATCAAAGAAATTGAGAAGGACCGATTCACGGCATACATTGTTAAAATCGCTATGTACGCAAGTTTTGTACGTTCGGAACGTCTTAGTTACGTGTCAGTAAGTGAGTTTAATCGAAAATTCTTGTACAACGTTAAAGAAATTGAGGATATACGTTTTTCTGCGCACAAAGCTGAGATCGCTATGTACGCAAGTTTTGGTCGTTCGGAACGTCTTAGTTACGTGTCAGTAAGTGAGTTTAGTCGAAAATTCTTGTACAACGTTAAAGAAATTGAGGATATACGTTTTTCTGCGCACAAAGCAGAGATCGCCATTTACGCAAGTTTTGTTCGTTCGGAACGTCTTAGTTACTTGTCAGTAAGTGAGTTTAGTCGAAAATTCTTGTACAACGTTAAAGAAATTGAGGATATACGTTTTTCTGCGCACAAAGCTGAGATCGCTATGTACGCATGTTTTGGTCGTTCGGAACGTCTTAGTTACGTGTCAGTAAGTGAGATTTGTCTAAAATTTTTGTGCAACATCAAAGAAATTGAGAAGAACCGATTCACGGCATACATTGTTAAAATCGCTATGTACGCAAGTTTTGTACGTTCGGAACGTCTTAGTTACGTGTCAGTAAGTGAGTTTAGTCGAAAATTCTTTACAACGTTAAATAAATTGAGAAGGACCGATTCACGGCATACATTGTTAAAATCGCTATGTACGCAAGTTTTGTACGTTCGGAACGTCTTAGTTACGTGTCAGTAAGTGAGATTAATCGAAAATTCTTGTACAACGCTAAAGAAATTGAGGATATACGTTTTTCTGCGCACAAAGCTGATATCGCTATGTACGCATGTTTTGGTCGTCCGGAACGTCTTAGTTACGTGTCAGTAAGTGAGATTTGTCTAAAATTTTTGTGCAACATCAAAGAAATTGAGAAGGACCGATTCACGGCATACATTATTAAAATCGCTATGTACGCAAGTTTTGTTCGTTCGGAACGTTTTAGTTACGTGTCAGTAAGTGAATTTAGTCGAAAATTTCTGTGCAACATCAAGGAAATTGAGAAGGACCGCTTCACGGCATACATGGTTAAAATCGCTATGAACGCAAGTTTTGGTCGTTCCGAACGTCTTAGTTACGTGTCAGTAAGTGAGTTTAATCGAAAATTCTTGTACAACGTTAAAGAAATTGAGGATATACGTTTTTCTGCGCACAAAGCAGAGATCGCTATTTACGCGAGTTTTGTTCGTTCGGAACGTCTTAGTTACGTGTCAGTAAGTGAGTTTAGTCGAAAATTCTTGTACAACATTAAAGAAATTGAGGATATACGTTTTTCTGCGCACAAAGCTGAGATCGCTATGTACGCATGTTTTGATCGTTCGGAACGTCTTAGTTACGTGTCAGTAAGTGAGATTTGTCTAAAATTTTTGTGCAACATCAAAGAAATTGAGAAGAACCGATTCACGGCATACATTGTTAAAATCGCTATGTACGCAAGTTTTGTACGTTCGGAACGTCTTAGTTACGTGTCAGTAAGTGAGTTTAGTCGAAAATTCTTGTACAACGTTAAATAAATTGAGAAGGACCGATTCACGGCATACATGGTTAAAATCGCTATGTACGCAAGTTTTGGTCGTTCGAAACGTCTTAGCTACGTGTCAGTAAATGAGTTTAATCGAAAATTCTTGTACAACGTTAAAGAAATTGAGGATATACGTTTTTCTGCGCACAAAGCTGAGATCGCTATGTACGCAAGTTTTGGTCGTTCGGAACGTCTTAGTTACGTGTCAGTAAGTTAGTTTAGTCGAAAATTCTTGTACAACGCTAAAGAAATTGAGGATATACGTTTTTCTGCGCACAAAGCTGATATCGCTATGTACGCATGTTTTGGTCGTCCGGAACGTCTTAGTTACGTGTCAGTAAGTGAGATTTGTCTAAAATTTTTATGCAACATCATAGAAATTGAGAAGGACCGATTCACGGCATACATTGTTAAAATCGCTATGTACGCAAGTTTTGTACGTTCGGAACGTCTTAGTTACGTGTCAGTAAGTGAGTTTAATCGAAAATTCTTGTACAACGTTAAAGAAATTGAGGATATACGTTTTTCTGCGCACAAAGCTGAGATCGCTATGTACGCAAGTTTTGGTCGTTCGGAACGTCTTAGTTATGTGTCAGTAAGTGAGTTTAGTCGAAAATTCTTGTACAACGTTAAAGAAATTGAGGATATACGTTTTTCTGCGCACAAAGCAGAGATCGCTATTTACGCAAGTTTTGTTCGTTCGGAACGTCTTAGTTACGTGTCAGTAAGTGAGTTTAGTCGAGAATTCTTGTACAACGTTAAAGAAATTGAGGATATACGTTTTTCTGCGCACAAAGCTGAGATCGCTATGTACGCATGTTTTGGTCGTTCGGAACGTCTTAGTTACGTGTCAGTAAGTGAGTTTAGTCGAAAATTCTTGTACAACGTTAAAGAAATTGAGGATATACGTTTTTCTTCGCACAAAGCTGAGATCGCTATGTACGCATGTTTTGGACGTTCGAAACGTCTTAGTTACGTGTCAGTAAGTGAGTTTAGTCGAAAATTCTTGTACAACGTTAAAGAAATTGAGGATATACGTTTTCTTCGCACAAAGCTGATATCGCTATGTACGTATGTTTTGGTCGTTTGAAACGTCTTAGTTTCGTGTCAGTAAGTGAGTTTAGTCGAAAATTCTTGTGCAACATCAAGGAAATTGAGAAGGACCGCTTCACGGCATACATGGTTAAAATCGCTATGTACGCAAGTTTTGTTCGTTCGGAACGTCTTAGTTACGTGTCAGTAAGTGAGTTAATCGAAAATTCTTGTACAACGTTAAAGAAATTGAGGATATACGTTTTCTGCGCACAAAGCTGAGATCGCTATGTACGCATGTTTTGGTCGTTCGGAACGTCTTAGTTACGTGTCAGTAAGTGAGATTTGTCTAAAATTTTTGTGCAACATCAAAGAAATTGAGAAGAACCGATTCACGGTGTCACGTCCCAGTATTCGAAGTTTACAAAAAAAACTATTCTCTATTTTAAGAACATGAACATATAATACTAATTGTAGTAATAAATCTGAGTAGTATTTATTAATTATTTTTAGTGTAAATTTTCTTTATAAATGAGATATTTTATTTTGTTTTTCGGTCACCCTGCAGTTCACCGGGTCTACCGGGGACCATAAGACTAATAACCCGTCAACGATTGTGTAAAATTAATAAGTAATATTCCCTCTTACCCTTTATGATTATATGTGTTAACGATTGATATGATGGATTCTCTCTGTAGCTGGTCCTCCAAATTGATTACTGATAAGCGCCCTTAATTATTGTAATGACGGCTAATTCAGGATGAGTTGGTAACCAGATGTTGAAATAATTGATAGAATTATGTAGAATAAAAGCACTTTATTTTATATTTAAATTGAGTTAAGCAATTAATATTACTAGCGTCTGCTAACGCTAGAGAAACTAAGTACAAGAATAGGAGTCTTATGACTGTGAATTCGGAGCTTGTCGATGCGTACACCGGACTACTATGTTGAAGAGCTAGTGGTATTAGCTGTTCGAAGTTTGAAATAGTAATACTGGATGTTCGGCTCTCACTGAGCTCCTCCGGTCTTCGGGTGTTGGTGGGAGAGATGCTGCAGTGGGATCGCCCTTGGTAGATGGTGGGATATTCTTCTTATGCTTCGCCTAAGACTTCCTGATGTTGGTGGGAGACCCATGGGCGGGAGCAATGGCAAGTGGAAGAGCCGCTGGTAGGGATCTCTGTGCGAGAAGGACAGCTATATCGTTCCCTCGCAACATTCCAACTTGTTTGTCCGGCTTAATCTTATCGAGCGGGCGGATAAGAATATCGATCGACGGCCGGTCCGCATACCTTGTACAGTATAAGGCTCTTATAAAATATTGCATTGAATAAAATATTATTTCTTATATGCTTAATTCCTTATTACTACCTATAATGCGATTACAAAATGCTACGTTATATAGAATACATGTACGCGTTGCATAGCGTATTAGTACGGGTATAATTTCGTATAAAGTTATAAAGATGTAATAATAATGTGTAAAAGGTATAAAATTCTTAATATTAATGTGTGGATATATAAATGCTTGTGTACTTAATAATTAAAGCGTGTCACGGGATGCGTCGTTCTTAGTTAATAATATTACATTTGCATTGCTCTTTGCCTTAAGCTTCCAGCATGCATTTCTTAAGATTATCGATTGACGGCGGACTTGCATTTCCGCGCGCAGTCTAAAACTCTTATAATGCTTAGGAATAAAATATTCCCTACTGAATATTCTATTAATACTGAATTATTCTAATATTATATATAATCTTACGCTACTTAAACTAGAGTGTGAGTATAAAATCTTGGGGATATTGAAGTTTTCGCAATATGTAAATCGTACTTCTATTCTGATACATGACTTTTTGATATACCGGGTGTTCAAGAAATATTGATGTAGAATATTTATACGTTGTTTTCCGTTACGATATACAATTTTTACCTTGTGATTATATGTATGGATACTTGTACGTGTGTTCTATGTATGTAGTCCATATACAGGGTGGACATAAGTACTAATGCTAATTTCTAATTGCTCTCTTTACTAAATGAGCAACTTTCTTCCTATATACTGATACTCGCATAATGATTGACTCGTATAGTTTTATATAGGGTGTCTAATAAATACGTATATGTTCTTCTCAAGTTATTATAATGAATCTTATAATTGATCTTGCTCTATTAGCATCCCTTGAGTAAGTCTGATGAGAATTTATTGTTTATAAAAAATAAAATTGTGCGACTGAGACGTCACACCACCCCCCTTAAGTGCAAATTTCGGAGTGGAAATATTTCATGGAGAATTTTGCTCATCCAGTCTGGCACGCATGTCTCTAAATGTATAAACGATAGGTATCGGATGTGTGTCATTGACGGCTGGTGCGTTAGGTACAGTTTCTATGTTCGGTTGTTCTGGCGGGTTCTGTGGAATTACATTTGGTTGTGGCTGTGGCCTATTGGCCAAATATAGCAATAAATGTGTAAAGGAACTCCAGATAGCTCCGAGTAAATGCAAGCTACAGCCATATGCCGCATGCAAAGCATAACCGTGAATCAGTGTGTCAAATACAATCTTTATTATTCTTATTATTATAAAAATGCCGAATACGCCGGCAGTTGCCGCACCAAATGTTGTAAAACCGTTCCATATTTTAGTTAGCGTGTTGTTATAAATTTTATTCAGCGCATTTTCGTCTAATAAATTTTGCAATGAAACGGTATCGGATTGTATTGTTTGACCTGTAAAGCCTCGAGCGATGGTATGCAGAACCGCGTTCTTTTCCGCGGGGAACATAATGTGGTCTCTTAATTCGTCAAGGTCTTGTTGGGAGTAAATGCCACTGGTGGCTAGTGATTTTGGCGCAAGGTATTTCCAAGAGAGTTTCGTTAATGGTTTGATTTCATGAGGAGAATTTATCATGGAAGGAGTAGGGTTGAATTGTAGCCAAGTTCCTTCGATATTGTATATTACTGGAAGTAAAGGATTACAATCTCTAAGTGTACTGTGTTTTATGACTATATGTGATTTTGGTGTCATGTATAACGAAGCGTTCCGAAACATAACGGGCAATTCAGTATGGCACGTATTTGTTATATCCTTGTATAAAGAAGTAATCTGGTTCCTCATATACTTCTCAACGTATACAAATTTTGAATTTGCGTACGTGAATAAGTCTAGGTTCGTCACAGAGGTTTTAGATCTTACTTTGAAAATGTTTCCCTTTTGTGTTTCAAAAATAAACAGTTTCGGATGTTCTGTGCCATACAGTGTATAACCGCATATCGTGTGCCTTCGTGTTAGTGTCAGTGCAAAAGTGATGTCTTGAGATTCTAGTGTGAATATTGTGGTATTTTGGTGATCTAATATGCCTTGAAATTTAATAGAGGTGCCTTCATATAAGACGTCGTATGCTTCAAACCCGCAAGCGGTATTGGGTATTCCTTCCCAAAAAGTGTAACCATCGTCCGAGTCTATGCAGGATTCGTCCGATAGTTCGCAAACAGTTCCGGATTTTAACATTACTTTTCCCGCGTTTAATTTTACTGGTACGTATGAGTCTTTTAGAGAAATTTTTACTGTCGCTTGGACTATCACGTCATCCCATGTGCCGTAATAGTCCGAGTATTGGATGCCTTTACAGGTTCCATCTACGTTTACTTTACCCGCGAGCGTGACGCTTCTATAATACGTGCGATTCGATTTAAGTCCGTCAATAATTTCTGCGGTTCCTATCTTTAAGAGGCCCTCTTTATGCATCTGAATGCACCTAGCGCGAGATGTTTCCTGCAAGTAGCTAGCGTAACCGTTATGAACGGCTGAGATATGCGAGTGCATTCCGCAGTGAGATATGGTTCTTAAGATTTCTATTTTACATTGCGTTATATGTGTCTGCGCATAACTTGATAATTGCAACAGCTGTATATATGTATTTACGGTCGCAGGTGTTTCGACTTCGATGTCACATTCGCCTGATCGAAGCAAGGACACAGTGGTCACGTTCAAATAGGCTCCTCCACAATCGTACGCTATGATTGCCGATGTGCCAGAGAGCAATGTGGTAAGTATCAAAACGTGGAAACCCTTAAAAATAGAAATATGATATTTAAGTATAAAATACGAGAGTAATATGGGTTGTTTGTGTTGTTTTATGTTACAAAATGTGTCAAGTATGTGTGTATGTGTCGTTAGAACAAAGTTTAAAATATTTTAAAATTACTGGATCCGGGGGTCCAGGCCGCGCTCACAAAATTTCTCTTCCTTGCGTTTTCCTTCATTCCGGATCTATAAAATATGTGCCTTTGCACAATTTTAGTTTATTCACGTGAACTACGCGTGGTTTTCCACGGAAGTCTATTCTCGCGTTGTTCATTGGTAATAATTCTAAAATTCTATATGGCCCAGTATATTGATCATCTAGCTTTCCCTTTGTGGGCTCCTTTAATAAATAAACTTTATCGTTAGCTTTAAAATTTTGAATATTGATTTTTCTATCATAATATGTTTTACTCTTTTCTTTTGATTGTATCAAGTTTTGTTTTGCTAGACCCTGTGAGTTTTTCAAAGTTTCAAAAAGGTTAGTGAGATAATCCTGATAAGGCTGTTCAGTGATGTCCTCGGGAACTACGGAGGAAGATGGAGTTCTGGGAAGATGTCCAAAAATTAGGGAATAAGGAGTATAGCTGGTTCCTTCGTGGACTGATGTATTGTAAGCAAACATGGCAGGCTTAATGTGCTCGTCCCATTCCTCATTCCGGTTGGTGTACATCTTCAAGTATTCTGTCAATACGTGATGTGAGCGTTCAATTGAACCATTTGATTGCGGGTAGTAAGCTGTCGTACGGCATTGCTTTATTTTAAAGTAGCTAGCTATTGTTTTCATCAGAGAAGTAAAAAAGGTCGGAGCTTGGTCCGTTAATAATGCTCTTGGTGCTCCATATATGCATATGAAATCTTTTATAAAGGCGTTAGCTATTGAGAAGGAGTCTGCTGTTTCCATAGGGATGGCAACTGAATATTTCGTTAAAAGGTCTTGTATAGTTAAAATATAAGAATTGTTTCGGCTCGTTACTGGCAATGGTCCTACTACGTCTATAGATACTTTATCAAATGCAGTTCCTGGGGTGTCAGTGATCATCATGGGTTGTTTCGTTTTTACTCTTGTTAATTTCTTGATTTGGCAATTCCTGCAATTCTTTATGTAATCTTGTATGTCTTTCTTCATTGTGGGCCAATAGTAGTTTTGTCTAATTCGATGGTAAGTTTTATTCACACCTTTGTGTCCTCCAATCTTCGTAGCATGTTTTTCATAGATGATGTTAGCTCTCTCTTCTAGGCCAGGACATCTTATTAAAGATTTGCAAACTGTTACTATTATTGGTAAGTCTGAAAGGAATCTTTTTAAATTTTTATATACAAAAATCCATGGAACTGTATCGTATAGGTCGTGTTGCGCTATACTGATGGTTTTTAGATTTAGTTCTGTTATGGCATCCCTCAACGACTTTATTCCGTCTATAATGTCATTGTGTTCTATCTGCACTCTTTCATTTTGTTTAATAGGGATGTTTATTAAATATTTCCCGCTATTCAAATTCGTTATTTTTACTCTTGTGAAAGTTAAGTCTTTGTACGTGGGAAGTTTATTTTCTGCTGAATAATCCTTTGCGCCCTTATCGTAGGGATGTCCTTGGAGTGTGGTAAAAACAACATGGTTATCCTTTCGGGAAAGCAGTGAATCTCGCGTTTCATTAATTTTAAAATCGTTCTCTTCACCTGAAGAGCGAGGTTGTGGAGATGCAGATTCATCACTCTCGCTCTCGTTTTCTGGATCTTCTTCCGACGTCTCTGAATTGCTTTGGTCGAACTCATGCTCTCGTTTGTCTAGATCTTCGTTTAGATTTTCAGGGAAGAAAATTTGGGATGGGATTTTTGTGGTTACCGGTGGAGTTAATAAAGCATTGTCGTTTAAGTCTCTGATAATTGTTTGTTGTTGGTCAACAGGATTTAATGTGTGGTTAGTATCATTAGAAGAGAAAGTGATTGACGGTCTAGACTGTTGCGTAGCTGTCTGGTATGAGAAAAGGGATTCGTTTGAATTATCGTCTGGCTCTACTAGGGGGAGTATGGAAACGTCAGGAATAGGTGGATTTCTAGAAAGTGCATCTGCTACTACGTTAGTCTTTCCTGTTTTATATTGTATTTCATATTCGTACTCTGATAATTTTAGTCTCCATTTCCACAATCGGGAGCTGGGATCCTTGACCGAATGTAGCCAAACTAGTGGTTTATGATCTGTGAGGATTGTAAATTTCCTGCCGTATAAATAATGCCGGAAGTATGTCACACAGTAGACTACGGCTAGGCACTCTTTTTCTATGGTGGAATATCTTCCTTCCGCTTCATTCAAAGTCCTAGAAATATATGAAATAGGTAAGTCTTTCCCTATCTGTCCTTGGCTCAGCACGCCTCCTATAGCGTATCCACTGGCGTCGGTAGTTAATAAGAATGGCTCTCTAAAGTTCGGATATTGCAAAACGGGTTCTTTTAATAATTCATGCGTTAGTTCGTCAAATGCTGCTTCTTGCGACGGTGTCCATACAAAAGGCTTATCTTTCTTTAATAAATCCGTGAGAGGTTTTGCGATTTTTGAAAAGTCCCTAACGAATCGGCGGTAGTATCCCACAAGACCCAAGAATTGCTTAATGTTTTTATGATTTCTTGGTTTTGGAAAATGTTGGACTGCGATAATCTTATTTGGATCTGGTTTTACTCCATCTGATCCGATAATATGTCCTAAATAAACTACTTCGTGCCTTAAAAATTGGCATTTGTCGGGCTGTAATTGCAGATTTGCTTCTCTTAGTCTTTGCATTAACTCCTTAATTTTTATATCGTGTTCTTCCAGAGATCTTGCATAAACAACTATGTCGTCCAGGTAAACGAATAGTTCGTTTCCTTGCAATCCGGTGAGGACGTTGTCCATCAACCGTTGGAATGTTGCGGGTGCATTTTTCAGACCGAAAGGCATCCGCTGGTACTCGTAATGTCCATACGGTGTGGAGAAAGCTGTCTTCTCTTTATCCTCTGGGGCCATAGGAATCTGGTGAAATCCCTGTGCGAGGTCAAAAATGGAGAAGTATTTTGCACTACCCAACTGGTCTAATATTTCTACTATATTAGGCAGTGGGTACGCATCTCCTATCGTTTTTTCATTCAGCTTTCGGAAGTCTATTACCATCCTCCATTTCTTTTGTCCATCGGCCGCAGATTTCTTGGGGACGATCCATAGAGGAGCGTTATACGGTGATGCTGAAGGCGTTATTATTTCATCCTTCAAAAGCTTTGTTACCTGCCTGTCTATTTCTTCCTTGTGGACAGGCGGGTACCTATACTGTTTCACGTGTATTGGTAGGTTATCTGTAGTTGGAATAGTATGTTTAACCGCGGGGGTGAACTTGAGTCTTTCTCCCGGAAGATGGAAACAATCTCCGTATTCTTTAAGTATTGCATCAACGTGGTCTTTTTCTTCTTCGTTCAAATATTCAGTATTTATGATGGGTTTAAGTCGTTCCATACGACTGAGAGATACAGGAGATGCTAGAAGCATATCAGTTGTATCTTTAAGTCTAGAAAATGCTGGCTGCGCAGCTTGTTCAATGAAGGGACCTTCTTGGTCTCGTGAAACTGGAAGAGTATGAATCAAGGTTGATTTAGAAGATTTCCCGTCTTCGGATAGCTCTCCTTGGCTCCTGAATTTAGTAGGCGAAGATTTCCCATTTTTGGCGAGCTCTTCGTTGCTCATAGGATTCACGAAAATAGAAGAATTCAGCGAAGTTAGGTGCTCCTCGGAGTCACTGGGTATAAGATAGTCCTCAAGAGGCATGGGATAGACTTCTATGGTGTAGTTCTGCTCTGTTAAATTATAAGCTTTGATATGCCCCTTCCCTCGGGAATTTTTAACAAGAGCTTCACCCAGAAATAATCCCTTCGTTGGCTCGTTCCGAGGAATATAACCTTCCCTTCTTTCCGGGTTTGTTATATTGAACGCAATGTCCACTATAGTGCGCGAGGGCACCATGATCTCTTCTCTTTTGTAAAACGGTACTTGTATGCTATCAAAAGTAAGACATTTTTGTTGGTAATTGATGATAGCATTATTATCTTTCAAAAAACTGGCACCTATTATACCGTCAGCGGGTATACCGAAATTGTCTCTGACGACATAAAATTTTGTTTCTTTCCCCATAATTTCGAATACCACTGAACCTAATGTCCTTATTGGCTTTTCGGAAATGCCTTTTAATCTTAGCGTGTCTTTTGAGTTTATGGGGGTATTCTTTAATATTTTTATTTTAACTAGATTTACGGAGGATCCCGAGTCTATCATAAAAAAGCAGTATCCTTTAAAGTTTTTGCAAGTGAGGGCGATCCTTGGTTGACACGTGTTGGGTCCTAGGTTCGCCATTCCGATACTGGCTTTTTCATCTAGGGGTTCCTCGTTCACTGGTCTGATGACCGACGCTGGGTCATCGTATTCCTTTAATGGGATTTTAGAAAAAGTAGAGCCTTGATTTTTATCGTTAATGCTCAAGTTTGGCTCGTTGATGGCTCCGCTTGTATCGTTATGGGATGCGCGGTCGCTTGGGCCGGTTCCTTGGTCGCGCTTACCGTCGGGCGGCCCTCCGCGTTTCCCGACGCTTGCGTTGCGTTTCGATACGCTAGTTTCCGGCACTCTGCTACCTTATGTCCTGGAAGTTTGCAATAATTGCAACTGCCAGGGGAATTCGGTCCTGGTTGACCGGGTATTAAGGGGCGGATCCACGGTCGCGGAACGAAATTATTGTTAGGATTTTTTAATATTGACCTAGGTTGCTCTACTTCCGGAGGTTTCTGGTTACCTAAGTCCGAACGCGTTACGGGGAATTGTCGTGGCAAATTCTGCCGTTCGCGTTGCTTTTCAACTTCTAAATTCTTTGAAATTTTGACGGCCCATTCTATGGCCTCATCTAATGTAGCAATATTTCTATATTCCATGCGGGTGATAACGTTGGAAGGTAGGCCATTAATAAATGCTTCGAGGACTTCCTCCTCGACCTCGTTATGGAACCCGCGATGGTTCTTTCCTTGTCGCCTATTTCCATCTAATATTGCCGTTCTCAAATCTTTAATTTTTCCGGCATATTTTAAAATCGTTTCATTGGGTAGTTTATACACATTGGCCAATTCTCCGCGATATTGTGCAACTGATTTATTTGGGGCAAAAATAGTTTTTAACTTATCTAAGAGATCTACGACGCGCACGTATACGCTTCCTTCGACCACCTGGTACGCGTCGCCTTCGATTTTGTTCATAATGAACTGCACTAATTGCGGTTCTTGCGCTGGGGATAATAAGTCTCGTGCTCGTTCGCATGCTCGAGCGAATTGGAAAATAGAAATTCTATAACCGTTAAACGGGGGAATGTTTGCGACTACGTCTTTTATTTTCAGAGCTGGCATTGTCACGGGTGGTACGTCTTCGGGTACTAAATTGTCGGCGCATTCGTCGTATGCGGACGCGGCGCGGGAAGCTTCATTCACGCGCTGTTCGAGATTGCTCACTTGCTCTGGTAATCCGCGTAGTCGCGATAGTTCCGTTTGAATTTTTGATAGGACGTCGAATAGGGAATTCGCGTCTATATGTTCGGTTGGTTTCTCGCGATCACCTATGGTTTTTTGCTTTTTATCGGTATCTGAGTCAGCGCTTACCGAGCTGTGCGATCTCGTATTATGAGCCATTGTAAAATAAAAATTTTCTCTCTCTCTTTTTTTTTTTTTTTTTTTTTTAAAGGTTTACTTCTGCTCCAGTTTCAGGACTTATTTCTGCTCCTGTTTCGGTTGACTGGATGTATGTGTATATATTAATGGTCGTTGAACCGTCGTTGTTATTACGGGAATTTATTAACTCGGGGTTTAATGAAAACAGGCTATACTTTTCAAAGCACTCAATGCATATAAATCCGGGTCGCGCGACGGTCAGACGTACGCGACACCGTTGACAACTAATTCCGAGCGGCGTTCCGTTTACCGTGAGGGTGTGTCTAAATATCTTATGCCATTTTACTTGTTCAATCGGGGGTAAATTCTGATGGCAATTATAGCAGAGAGCGGCAGTAGTTATATGGTGAATATAACCGGTGCCCCTTTGACAAATAAACATTGGTTCTATTGCGGAGCCCTCTTGTGCATTAATTGGCGTTTCGTAGTTTCTTGGTATTCTCGGAGTCATGCGTAATACCGGAATTATATTAGAGGTCAAAATAATGACTTGACTAGCCTGTAGATACAATGCGCAATAATACAAACTTTGGTACAATGAAAACTACGTAATGATTTAACAAAGTTATAAGAATGTAATAGTAATATAATAGGGAAAATATGTATATTTGCATATAGTAAGATATAAATGGAACGATAATATTTTGTGAATTTTCTGAGATTTTTCTTATAAATGCTCGTAATAAAATTATAAGTAATAAAACTCAAGTTAATATTGAATATAGTAAATGATATATATATTTTGTAATAAAATGTTCTTAACTTCTAGAGAATACACATATATATCTATTTTGCAATTATTCCACGTCCTCACCGTGGATTTCGATATTTATTACTACGGTGTCGTCGTCTTCGTAATATACTGCTTCGGCTAAATCAGGGTCTTCCTGATACTCATTAAATTTAGTAAGGCACTCGTAGCATTCCTCCCCGAATCGAAGCTCTGTTAACAGCTTTTGACAATTTTGACAAAAATGTTGAGTGGAGACACCGTCGATGGTCAAAGTATGCTTATAAATCCTGCGCCAATTTAGTTTTTCGGCTTGGCTAAACTTTTTATTTAGACATGGTTCGCAAAACGTTATGTCGCTGTTCTTTCTATTGCAAAGTGCCGTTTTCTGACAAACGTATAGCCGTATCGGCGGGGGAGGAGGAGGTGCTACTTCGTAGTTCGGCGTAAGGGGTCTCGAAAATTTATGCGGGCACATGAGGGTCCTGAATAACTTTTAATAGTACTCAAGCAATATAACGAAATAATGGAATGTATAAACTAGAGCAATCGATTAAGATATATATATATATATATATATATATATATATTGCAATGAAAGATAATATGCTGGAAAGTAAAATATGATTATAAGGTAGGGTAATAAAACACACGATAATAGTACGATATAGAAATAATAACGATATGCATATTTCTTTATTTGCTGCTAGCGCTAACGCTCTCAATCTGAGTCTTTATGTATTCGCGACGCGGGTCGTTTTCCGGAATATCTGTATTTAGTAAAGGAGACTTTTCGACCGTAATCGGAATTAGTTTATACACAAAGCTTTCTTTCTCATTTGATTGCTCTTGAGCCGAAACGCTAGAATCATCTATATTATCGGATCCGACGGAACGATTTGCTAACTCTTGAAAATGTATTCGCATTAAGCGTCGGAGCTGGAATTTTCGTCCTGCGCGGCGCGTTTTTGGCATGTCTTATTCTTCTTTCCAATATCCGTCCCTTGCTTCGTTCCAAATGTGCGGAATCCTGCCTCACCAGAAGGAACGAACAGGGCGAGAGCGTGCGGCGTTTCCTCACCACTCTCAACGTCTATTGGCTGTGTAGGATTGCGGAGCAACAACGAGCGGCCTATCCGCTCGAAGCCGTTGCTCTCGATTCCGTTCACAAGGAGTATGCACAAGTTTTCTGCAACAATTTGGCCAACTATAGAAACACGAAATTTGAATAAAATTCGATTCTAGTTTCGTGCAGTGATTCTCCGGGGGCACTTATTTTGCCCACATAACAATATCCGTGTTCTCGCTCCAATCTCAATGTGCGGAATCCTGCCTCACCAGAGAGACGGAACAAGAAAGAGCGTGCGGAATCCTGCCTCACCACTCTCACGTTTATTGCATGCGTACAAGAAAACTCGAAGCAGCGACGAGCGGCCTATCCGCTCGGAGCCGTCGCCTCAAATTCGCGGCACCTCAAAGAACCAGCTTTCACTTTGACTAAAATCAATGTATCTCCACTGCGTGGCGTGCCTCTATGATTTAGAAAATATTTAAACACTGATGTTCGCGTGACGTTTGCAGTTCTCTACGTGCGGAATCCTGCCTCACCGGAGAGAACTACCCTCGCTACAGTGACGAGCGGCGTATACACCAGCTACCAGGACACTGTCACAAAAATCAGGTATTGTTTAATAATTCTGTCGCAGCGAGGAGCGAAGTATATTCGCTCTAACTCACAACGTCAGGATGTCACTATGCAGTTTTAGTTTTGCAATTTTGCACACGCAGTTGAGATATCTGCTAAGTTTTAACAGCGTAATGAAAATAAAATCAAATACGGATACAGAGTATGAATTAAATGGATTAAGCAAAAATCTAAATAACACGGCGTATAATAGTCAAATAAAATTATAGCGGCACTATAACTCGCGGAAAAATCATTAAATATCAATCGAGACTCAAATTGAACGTTATATCGCGCACAATTCACTTCTGAAAGAAAATGGTTAGACACAATCAATTTACAGGTAGGCTTATGCTATCCCACCGCTGCCACCAAAAATATGTCACGTCCCAGTATTCGAAGTTTACAAAAAAAACTATTCTCTATTTTAAGAACATGAACATATAATACTAATTGTAGTAATAAATCTGAGTAGTATTTATTAATTATTTTTAGTGTAAATTTTCTTTATAAATGAGATATTTTATTTTGTTTTTCGGTCACCCTGCAGTTCACCGGGTCTACCGGGGACCATAAGACTAATAACCCGTCAACGATTGTGTAAAATTAATAAGTAATATTCCCTCTTACCCTTTATGATTATATGTGTTAACGATTGATATGATGGATTCTCTCTGTAGCTGGTCCTCCAAATTGATTACTGATAAGCGCCCTTAATTATTGTAATGACGGCTAATTCAGGATGAGTTGGTAACCAGATGTTGAAATAATTGATAGAATTATGTAGAATAAAAGCACTTTATTTTATATTTAAATTGAGTTAAGCAATTAATATTACTAGCGTCTGCTAACGCTAGAGAAACTAAGTACAAGAATAGGAGTCTTATGACTGTGAATTCGGAGCTTGTCGATGCGTACACCGGACTACTATGTTGAAGAGCTAGTGGTATTAGCTGTTCGAAGTTTGAAATAGTAATACTGGATGTTCGGCTCTCACTGAGCTCCTCCGGTCTTCGGGTGTTGGTGGGAGAGATGCTGCAGTGGGATCGCCCTTGGTAGATGGTGGGATATTCTTCTTATGCTTCGCCTAAGACTTCCTGATGTTGGTGGGAGACCCATGGGCGGGAGCAATGGCAAGTGGAAGAGCCGCTGGTAGGGATCTCTGTGCGAGAAGGACAGCTATATCGTTCCCTCGCAACATTCCAACTTGTTTGTCCGGCTTAATCTTATCGAGCGGGCGGATAAGAATATCGATCGACGGCCGGTCCGCATACCTTGTACAGTATAAGGCTCTTATAAAATATTGCATTGAATAAAATATTATTTCTTATATGCTTAATTCCTTATTACTACCTATAATGCGATTACAAAATGCTACGTTATATAGAATACATGTACGCGTTGCATAGCGTATTAGTACGGGTATAATATCGTATAAAGTTATAAAGATGTAATAATAATGTGTAAAAGGTATAAAATTCTTAATATTAATGTGTGGATATATAAATGCTTGTGTACTTAATAATTAAAGCGTGTCACGGGATGCGTCGTTCTTAGTTAATAATATTACATTTGCATTGCTCTTTGCCTTAAGCTTCCAGCATGCATTTCTTAAGATTATCGATTGACGGCGGACTTGCATTTCCGCGCGCAGTCTAAAACTCTTATAATGCTTAGGAATAAAATATTCCCTACTGAATATTCTATTAATACTGAATTATTCTAATATTATATATAATCTTACGCTACTTAAACTAGAGTGTGAGTATAAAATCTTGGGGATATTGAAGTTTTCGCAATATGTAAATCGTACTTCTATTCTGATACATGACTTTTTGATATACCGGGTGTTCAAGAAATATTGATGTAGAATATTTATACGTTGTTTTCCGTTACGATATACAATTTTTACCTTGTGATTATATGTATGGATACTTGTACGTGTGTTCTATGTATGTAGTCCATATACAGGGTGGACATAAGTACTAATGCTAATTTCTAATTGCTCTCTTTACTAAATGAGCAACTTTCTTCCTATATACTGATACTCGCATAATGATTGACTCGTATAGTTTTATATAGGGTGTCTAATAAATACGTATATGTTCTTCTCAAGTTATTATAATGAATCTTATAATTGATCTTGCTCTATTAGCATCCCTTGAGTAAGTCTGATGAGAATTTATTGTTTATAAAAAATAAAATTGTGCGACTGAGACGTCACAACGGCATACATTGTTAAAATCGCTATGTATGCAAGTTTTGAACGTTCGGAACGTCTTAGTTACGTGTCAGTAAGTGAGTTTAGTCGAAAATTCTTGTACAACGTTAAATAAATTGAGAAGGACCGATTCACGGCATACATTGTTAAAATCGCTATGTACGCAAGTCTTGTACGTTCGGAACGTCTTAGTTACGTGTCAGTAAGTGAGATTAATCGAAAATTCTTGTACAACGCTAAAGAAATTGAGGATATACGTTTTTCTGCGCACAAAGCTGAGATCGCTATGTACGCATGTTTTGGTCGTCCGGAACGTCTTAGTTACGTGTCAGTAAGTGAGATTTGTCTAAAATTTTTATGCAACATCAAAGAAATTGAGAAGGACCGATTGACGGCATACATTGTTAAAATCGCTATGTACGCAAGTTTTGTACGTTCGGAACGTCTTAGTTACGTGTCAGTTAGTGAGTTTAGCCGAAAATTCTTGTACAACGTTAAAGAAATTGAGGATATACGTTTTTCTTCGCACAAAGCTGAGATCGCTATGAACGCATGTTTTGGTCGTTCGAAACGTCTTAGTTACGTGTCAGTAAGTGAGTTTAGTCGAAAATTCTTGTACAACGTTAAAGAAATTGAGGATATACGTTTTTCTTCGCACAAAGCTGAGATCGCTATGTACGCATGTTTTGGTCGTTCGAAACGTCTTAGTTATGTGTCAGTAAGTGAGTTTAGTCGAAAATTCTTGTACAACGTTAAAGAAATTGAGGATATACGTTTTTCTGCGCACAAAGCAGAGATCGCTATTTACGCAAGTTTTGTTCGTTCGGAACGTCTTAGTTACGTGTCAGTAAGTGAGTTTAGTCGAAAATTCTTGTACAACGTTAAAGAAATTGAGGGTATACGTTTTTCTGCGCACAAAGCTGAGATCGCTACGTACGCATGTTTTGGTCGTTCGGAACGTCTTAGTTACGTGTCAGTAAGTGAGATTTGTCTAAAATTTTTGTGCAACATCAAAGAAATTGAGAAGAACCGATTCACGGCATACATTGTTAAAATCGCTATGTACGCAAGTTTTGTACGTTCGGAACGTCTTAGTTACGTGTCAGTAAGTGAGTTTAGTCGAAAATTCTTGTACAACGTTAAATAAATTGAGAAGGACCGATTCACGGCATACATTGTTAAAATCGCTATGTACGCAAGTTTTGTACGTTCGGAACGTCTTAGTTACGTGTCAGTAAGTGAATTTAGTCGAAAATTTCTGTGCAACATCTAGGAAATTGAGAAGAACCGTTTCACGGCATACATTGTAAAAATCGCTATGTACGCAAGTTTTGTTCGTTCGGAACGTCTTAGTTATGTGTCAGTAAGTGAGTTTAGTCGAAAACTCTTGTACAACGTTAAATAAATTGAGGATATACGTTTTTCTGCGCACAAAGCTGAGATCGCTATGTACGCATGTTTTGGTCGTCCGGAACGTCTTAGTTACGTGTCAGTAAGTGAGATTTGTCTAAAATTTTTATGCAACATCAAAGAAATTGAGAAGGACCGATTCACGGCATACATTGTTAAAATCGCTATGTACGCAAGTTTTGTACTTTCGGAACGTCTTAGTTACGTGTCAGTAAGTGAGTTTAATCGAAAATTCTTGTACAACGTTAAAGAAATTGAGGATATACGTTTTTCTGCGCACAAAGCTGAGATCGCTATGTACGCAAGTTTTGGTCGTTCGGAACGTCTTAGTTACGTGTCAGTAAGTGAGTTTAGTCGAAAATTCTTGTACAACGTTAAAGAAATTGAGGATATACGTTTTTCTGCGCACAAAGCAGAGATCGCCATTTACGCAAGTTTTGTTCGTTCGGAACGTCTTAGTTACTTGTCAGTAAGTGAGTTTAGTCGAAAATTCTTGTACAACGTTAAAGAAATTGAGGATATACGTTTTTCTGCGCACAAAGCTGAGATCGCTATGTACGCATGTTTTGGTCGTTCGGAACGTCTTAGTTACGTGTCAGTAAGTGAGATTTGTCTAAAATTTTTGTGCAACATCAAAGAAATTGAGAAGAACCGATTCACGGCATACATTGTTAAAATCGCTATGTACGCAAGTTTTGTACGTTCGGAACGTCTTAGTTACGTGTCAGTAAGTGAGTTTAGTCGAAAATTCTTTACAACGTTAAATAAATTGAGAAGGACCGATTCACGGCATACATGGTTAAAATCGCTATGTACGCAAGTTTTGGTCGTTCGGAACGTCTTAGTTATGTGTCAGTAAGTGAGTTTAGTCGAAAACTCTTGTACAACGTTAAATAAATTGAGGATATACGTTTTTCTGCGCACAAAGCTGAGATCGCTATGTACGCATGTTTTGGTCATCCGGAACGTCTTAGTTACGTGTCAGTAAGTGAGATTTGTCTAAAATTTTTGTGCAACATCAAAGAAATTGAGAAGAACCGATTCACGGCATACATTGTTAAAATCGCTATGTACGCAAGTTTTGTACGTTCGGAACGTCTTAGTTACGTGTCAGTAAGTGAGTTTAGTCGAAAATTCTTGTACAACGTTAAATAAATTGAGAAGGACCGATTCACGGCATACATTGTTAAAATCGCTATGTACGCAAGTTTTGTACGTTCGGAACGTCTTAGTTACGTGTCAGAAAGTGAGATTAATCGAAAATTCTTGTACAACGCTAAAGAAATTGAGGATATACGTTTTTCTGCGCACAAAGCTGAGATCGCTATGTACGCAAGTTTTGGTCGTTCGGAACGTCTTAGTTACGTGTCAGTAAGTGAGTTTAGTCGAAAATTCTTGTACAACGTAAAATAAATTGAGAAGGACCGATTCACGGCATACATTGTTAAAATCGCTATGTACGCAAGTTTTGTACGTTCGGAACGTCTTAGTTACGTGTCAGTAAGTGAATTTAGTCGAAAATTTCTGTGCAACATCTAGGAAATTGAGAAGAACCGTTTCACGGCATACATTGTAAAAATCGCTATGTACGCAAGTTTTGTTCGTTCGGAACGTCTTAGTTATGTGTCAGTAAGTGAGTTTAGTCGAAAACTCTTGTACAACGTTAAATAAATTGAGGATATACGTTTTTCTGCGCACAAAGCTGAGATCGCTATGTACGCATGTTTTGGTCGTCCGGAACGTCTTAGTTACGTGTCAGTAAGTGAGATTTGTCTAAAATTTTTATGCAACATCAAAGAAATTGAGAAGGACCGATTCACGGCATACATTGTTAAAATCGCTATGTACGCAAGTTTTGTACGTTCGGAACGTCTTAGTTACGTGTCAGTAAGTGAGTTTAATCGAAAATTCTTGTACAACGTTAAAGAAATTGAGGATATACGTTTTTCTGCGCACAAAGCTGAGATCGCTATGTACGCAAGTTTTGGTCGTTCGGAACGTCTTAGTTACGTGTCAGTAAGTGAGTTTAGTCGAAAATTCTTGTACAACGTTAAAGAAATTGAGGATATACGTTTTTCTGCGCACAAAGCAGAGATCGCCATTTACGCAAGTTTTGTTCGTTCGGAACGTCTTAGTTACTTGTCAGTAAGTGAGTTTAGTCGAAAATTCTTGTACAACGTTAAAGAAATTGAGGATATACGTTTTTCAGCGCACAAAGCTGAGATCGCTATGTACGCATGTTTTGGTCGTTCGGAACGTCTTAGTTACGTGTCAGTAAGTGAGATTTGTCTAAAATTTTTGTGCAACATCAAAGAAATTGAGAAGAACCGATTCACGGCATACATTGTTAAAATCGCTATGTACGCAAGTTTTGTACGTTCGGAACGTCTTAGTTACGTGTCAGTAAGTGAGTTTAGTCGAAAATTCTTTACAACGTTAAATAAATTGAGAAGGACCGATTCACGGCATACATGGTTAAAATCGCTATGTACGCAAGTTTTGGTCGTTCGGAACGTCTTAGTTATGTGTCAGTAAGTGAGTTTAGTCGAAAACACTTGTACAACGTTAAATAAATTGAGGATATACGTTTTTCTGCGCACAAAGCTGAGATCGCTATGTACGCATGTTTTGGTCATCCGGAACGTCTTAGTTACGTGTCAGTAAGTGAGATTTGTCTAAAATTTTTGTGCAACATCAAAGAAATTGAGAAGAACCGATTCACGGCATACATTGTTAAAATCGCTATGTACGCAAGTTTTGTACGTTCGGAACGTCTTAGTTACGTGTCAGTAAGTGAGTTTAGTCGAAAATTCTTGTACAACGTTAAATAAATTGAGAAGGACCGATTCACGGCATACATTGTTAAAATCGCTATGTACGCAAGTTTTGTACGTTCGGAACGTCTTAGTTACGTGTCAGTAAGTGAGATTAATCGAAAATTCTTGTACAACGCTAAAGAAATTGAGGATATACGTTTTTCTGCGCACAAAGCTGATATCGCTATGTACGCATGTTTTGGTCGTCCGGAACGTCTTAGTTACGTGTCAGTAAGTGAGATTTGTCTAAAATTTTTGTGCAACATCAAAGAAATTGAGAAGGACCGATTCACGGCATACATTATTAAAATCGCTATGTACGCAAGTTTTGTTCGTTCGGAACGTTTTAGTTACGTGTCAGTAAGTGAATTTAGTCGAAAATTTCTGTGCAACATCAAGGAAATTGAGAAGGACCGCTTCACGGCATACATGGTTAAAATCGCTATGAACGCAAGTTTTGGTCGTTCCGAACGTCTTAGTTACGTGTCAGTAAGTGAGTTTAATCGAAAATTCTTGTACAACGTTAAAGAAATTGAGGATATACGTTTTTCTGCGCACAAAGCAGAGATCGCTATTTACGCGAGTTTTGTTCGTTCGGAACGTCTTAGTTACGTGTCAGTAAGTGAGTTTAGTCGAAAATTCTTGTACAACATTAAAGAAATTGAGGATATACGTTTTTCTGCGCACAAAGCTGAGATCGCTATGTACGCATGTTTTGATCGTTCGGAACGTCTTAGTTACGTGTCAGTAAGTGAGATTAGTCTAAAATTTTTGTGCAACATCAAAGAAATTGAGAAGAACCGATTCACGGCATACATTGTTAAAATCGCTATGTACGCAAGTTTTGTACGTTCGGAACGTCTTAGTTACGTGTCAGTAAGTGAGTTTAGTCGAAAATTCTTGTACAACGTTAAATAAATTGAGAAGGACCGATTCACGGCATACATGGTTAAAATCGCTATGTACGCAAGTTTTGGTCGTTCGAAACGTCTTAGTTACGTGTCAGTAAATGAGTTTAATCGAAAATTCTTGTACAACGTTAAAGAAATTGAGGATATACGTTTTTCTGCGCACAAAGCTGAGATCGCTATGTACGCAAGTTTTGGTCGTTCGGAACGTCTTAGTTACGTGTCAGTAAGTTAGTTTAGTCGAAAATTCTTGTACAACGCTAAAGAAATTGAGGATATACGTTTTTCTGCGCACAAAGCTGATATCGCTATGTACGCATGTTTTGGTCGTCCGGAACGTCTTAGTTACGTGTCAGTAAGTGAGATTTGTCTAAAATTTTTATGCAACATCAAAGAAATTGAGAAGGACCGATTCACGGCATACATTGTTAAAATCGCTATGTACGCAAGTTTTGTACGTTCGGAACGTCTTAGTTACGTGTCAGTAAGTGAGTTTAATCGAAAATTCTTGTACAACGTTAAAGAAATTGAGGATATACGTTTTTCTGCGCACAAAGCTGAGATCGCTATGTACGCAAGTTTTGGTCGTTCGGAACGTCTTAGTTACGTGTCAGTAAGTGAGTTTAGTCGAAAGTTCTTGTACAACGTTAAAGAAATTGAGGATATACGTTTTTCTGCGCACAAAGCAGAGATCGCTATTTACGCAAGTTTTGTTCGTTCGGAACGTCTTAGTTACGTGTCAGTAAGTGAGTTTAGTCGAGAATTCTTGTACAACGTTAAAGAAATTGAGGATATACGTTTTTCTGCGCACAAAGCTGAGATCGCTATGTACGCATGTTTTGGTCGTTCGGAACGTCTTATTTACGTGTCAGTAAGTGAGATTTGTTTAAAATTTTTGTGCAACATCAAAGAAATTGAGAAGAACCGATTCACGGCATACATTGTTAAAATCGCTATGTACGCAAGTTTTGTACGTTCGGAACGTCTTAGTTACGTGTCAGTAAGTGAGTTTAGTCGAAAATTCTTGTACAACGTTAAATAAATTGAGAAGGACCGATTCACGGCATACATGGTTAAAATCGCTATGTACGCAAGTTTTGGTCGTTCGAAACGTCTTAGTTACGTGTCAGTAAATGAGTTTAATCGAAAATTCTTGTACAACGTTAAAGAAATTGAGGATATACATTTTTCTGCGCACAAAGCTGAGATCGCTATGTACGCAAGTTTTGGTCGTTCGGAACGTCTTAGTTACGTGTCAGTAAGTGAGTTTAGTCGAAAATTCTTGTACAACGTTAAAGAAATTGAGGATATACGTTTTTCTTCGCACAAAGCTGAGATCGCTATGTACGCATGTTTTGGACGTTCGAAACGTCTTAGTTACGTGTCAGTAAGTGAGTTTAGTCGAAAATTCTTGTACAACGTTAAAGAAATTGAGGATATACGTTTTCTTCGCACAAAGCTGATATCGCTATGTACGTATGTTTTGGTCGTTTGAAACGTCTTAGTTTCGTGTCAGTAAGTGAGTTTAGTCGAAAATTCTTGTGCAACATCAAGGAAATTGAGAAGGACCGCTTCACGGCATACATGGTTAAAATCGCTATGTACGCAAGTTTTGTTCGTTCGGAACGTCTTAGTTACGTGTCAGTAAGTGAGTTAATCGAAAATTCTTGTACAACGTTAAAGAAATTGAGGATATACGTTTTCTGCGCACAAAGCTGAGATCGCTATGTACGCATGTTTTGGTCGTTCGGAACGTCTTAGTTACGTGTCAGTAAGTGAGATTTGTCTAAAATTTTTGTGCAACATCAAAGAAATTGAGAAGAACCGATTCACGGCATACATTGTTAAAATCGCTATGTACGCAAGTTTTGAACGTTCGGAACGTCTTAGTTACGTGTCAGTAAGTGAGTTTAGTCGAAAATTCTTGTACAACGTTAAATAAATTGAGAAGGACCGATTCACGGCATACATTGTTAAAATCGCTATGTACGCAAGTTTTGTACGTTCGGAACGTCTTAGTTACGTGTCAGTAAGTGAGATTAATCGAAAATTCTTGTACAACGCTAAAGAAATTGAGGATATACGTTTTTCTGCGCACAAAGCTGAGATCGCTATGTACGCATGTTTTGGTCGTCCGGAACGTCTTAGTTACGTGTCAGTAAGTGAGATTTGTCTAAAATTTTTATGCAACATCAAAGAAATTGAGAAGGACCGACTGACGGCATACATTGTTAAAATCGCTATGTACGCAAGTTTTGTACGTTCGGAACGTCTTAGTTACGTGTCAGTTAGTGAGTTTAGCCGAAAATTCTTGTACAACGTTAAAGAAATTGAGGATATACGTTTTTCTTCGCACAAAGCTGAGATCGCTATGAACGCATGTTTTGGTCGTTCGAAACGTCTTAGTTACGTGTCAGTAAGTGAGTTTAGTCGAAAATTCTTGTACAACGTTAAAGAAATTGAGGATATACGTTTTTCTTCGCACAAAGCTGAGATCGCTATGTACGCATGTTTTGGTCGTTCGAAACGTCTTAGTTATGTGTCAGTAAGTGAGTTTAGTCGAAAATTCTTGTACAACGTTAAAGAAATTGAGGATATACGTTTTTCTGCGCACAAAGCAGAGATCGCTATTTACGCAAGTTTTGTTCGTTCGGAACGTCTTAGTTACGTGTCAGTAAGTGAGTTTAGTCGAAAATTCTTGTACAACGTTAAAGAAATTGAGGATATACGTTTTTCTGCGCACAAAGCTGAGATCGCTATGTACGCACGTTTTGGTCGTTCGGAACGTCTTAGTTACGTGTCAGTAAGTGAGATTTGTCTAAAATTTTTGTGCAACATCAAAGAAATTGAGAAGAACCGATTCACGGCATACATTGTTAAAATCGCTATGTACGCAAGTTTTGTACGTTCGGAACGTCTTAGTTACGTGTCAGTAAGTGAGTTTAGTCGAAAATTCTTGTACAACGTTAAATAAATTGAGAAGGACCGATTCACGGCATACATTGTTAAAATCGCTATGTACGCAAGTTTTGTACGTTCGGAACGTCTTAGTTACGTGTCAGTAAGTGAGATTAATCGAAAATTCTTGTACAACGCTAAAGAAATTGAGGATATACGTTTTTCTGCGCACAAAGCTGAGATCGCTATGTACGCATGTTTTGGTCGTTCGGAACGTCTTAGTTACGTGTCAGTAAGTGAGTTTAATCGAAAATTCTTGTACAACGTTAAAGAAATTGAGGATATACGTTTTTCTGCGCACAAAGCTGAGATCGCTATGTATGCAAGTTTTGGTCGTTCGGAACGTCTTAGTTACGTGTCAGTAAGTTAGTTTAGTCGAAAATTCTTGTACAACGCTAAAGAAATTGAGGATATACGTTTTTCTGCGCACAAAGCTGATATCGCTATGTACGCATGTTTTGGTCGTCCGGAACGTCTTAGTTACGTGTCAGTAAGTGAGATTTGTCTAAAATTTTTATGCAACATCAAAGAAATTGAGAAGGACCGATTCACGGCATACATTGTTAAAATCGCTATGTACGCAAGTTTTGTACGTTCGGAACGTCTTAGTTACGTGTCAGTAATTGAGTTTAATCGAAAATTCTTGTACAACGTTAAAGAAATTGAGGATATACGTTTTTCTGCGCACAAAGCTGAGATCGCTATGTACGCATGTTTTGGTCGTTCGGAACGTCTTATTTACGTGTCAGTAAGTGAGATTTGTTTAAAATTTTTGTGCAACATCAAAGAAATTGAGAAGAACCGATTCACGGCATACATTGTTAAAATCGCTATGTACGCAAGTTTTGTACGTTCGGAACGTCTTAGTTACGTGTCAGTAAGTGAGTTTAATCGAAAATTCTTGTACAACGTTAAAGAAATTGAGGATATACGTTTTTCTGCGCACAAAGCTGAGATCGCTATGTACGCATGTTTTGGTCGTTCGGAACGTCTTATTTACGTGTCAGTAAGTGAGATTTGTTTAAAATTTTTGTGCAACATCAAAGAAATTGAGAAGAACCGATTCACGGCATACATTGTTAAAATCGCTATGTACGCAAGTTTTGTACGTTCGGAACGTCTTAGTTACGTGTCAGTAAGTGAGTTTAGTCGAAAATTCTTGTACAACCTTAAATAAATTGAGAAGGACCGATTCACGGCATACATGGTTAAAATCGCTATGTACGCAAGTTTTGGTCGTTCGAAACGTCTTAGTTACGTGTCAGTAAATGAGTTTAATCGAATATTCTTGTACAACGTTAAAGAAATTGAGGATATACGTTTTTCTGCGCACAAAGCTGAGATCGCTATGTACGCAAGTTTTGGTCGTTCGGAACGTCTTAGTTACGTGTCAGTAAGTGAGTTTAGTCGAAAATTCTTGTACAACGTTAAAGAAATTGAGGATATACGTTTTTCTTCGCACAAAGCTGAGATCGCTATGTACGCATGTTTTGGACGTTCGAAACGTCTTAGTTACGTGTCAGTAAGTGAGTTTAGTCGAAAATTCTTGTACAACGTTAAAGAAATTGAGGATATACGTTTTCTTCGCACAAAGCTGATATCGCTATGTACGTATGTTTTGGTCGTTTGAAACGTCTTAGTTTCGTGTCAGTAAGTGAGTTTAGTCGAAAATTCTTGTGCAACATCAAGGAAATTGAGAAGGACCGCTTCACGGCATACATGGTTAAAATCGCTATGAACGCAAGTTTTGGTCGTTCGGAACGTCTTAGTTACGTGTCAGTAAGTGAGTTTAATCGAAAATTCTTGTACAACGTTAAAGAAATTGAGGATATACGTTTTTCTGCGCACAAAGCAGAGATCGCTATTTACGCAAGTTTTGTTCGTTCGGAACGTCTTAGTTACGTGTCAGTAAGTGAGTTAATCGAAAATTCTTGTACAACGTTAAAGAAATTGAGGATATACGTTTTCTGCGCACAAAGCTGAGATCGCTATGTACGCATGTTTTGGTCGTTCGGAACGTCTTAGTTACGTGTCAGTAAGTGAGATTTGTCTAAAATTTTTGTGCAACATCAAAGAAATTGAGAAGAACCGATTCACGGCATACATTGTTAAAATCGCTATGTACGCAAGTTTTGAACGTTCGGAACGTCTTAGTTACGTGTCAGTAAGTGAGTTTAGTCGAAAATTCTTGTACAACGTTAAATAAATTGAGAAGGACCGATTCACGGCATACATTGTTAAAATCGCTATGTACGCAAGTTTTGTACGTTCGGAACGTCTTAGTTACGTGTCAGTAAGTGAGATTAATCGAAAATTCTTGTACAACGCTAAAGAAATTGAGGATATACGTTTTTCTGCGCACAAAGCTGAGATCGCTATGTACGCATGTTTTGGTCGTCCGGAACGTCTTAGTTACGTGTCAGTAAGCGAGTTTAGTCGAAAACTCTTGTACAACGTTAAATAAATTGAGGATATACGTTTTTCTGCGCACAAAGCTGAGATCGCTATGTACGCATGTTTTGGTCGTCCGGAACGTCTTAGTTACGTGTCAGTAAGTGAGATTTGTCTAAAATTTTTATGCAACATCAAAGAAATTGAGAAGGACCGATTGACGGCATACATTGTTAAAATCGCTATGTACGCAAGTTTTGTACGTTCGGAACGTCTTAGTTACGTGTCAGTAAGTGAGTTTAGCCGAAAATTCTTGTACAACGTTAAAGAAATTGAGGATATACGTTTTTCTTCGCACAAAGCTGAGATCGCTATGTACGCATGTTTTGGTCGTTCGAAACGTCTTAGTTACGTGTCAGTAAGTGAGTTTAGTCGAAAATTCTTGTACAACGTTAAAGAAATTGAGGATATACGTTTTTCTTCGCACAAAGCTGAGATCGCTATGTACGCATGTTTTGGTCGTTCGAAACGTCTTAGTTATGTGTCAGTAGGTGAGTTTAGTCGAAAATTCTTGTACAACGTTAAAGAAACTGAGGATATACGTTTTTCTGCGCACAAAGCAGAGATCGCTATTTACGCAAGTTTTGTTCGTTCGGAACGTCTTAGTTACGTGTCAGTAAGTGAGTTTAGTCGAAAATTCTTGTACAACGTTAAAGAAATTGAGGATATACGTTTTTCTGCGCACAAAGCTGAGATCGCTATGTACGCACGTTTTGGTCGTTCGGAACGTCTTAGTTACGTGTCAGTAAGTGAGAGTTGTCTAAAATTTTTGTGCAACATCAAAGAAATTGAGAAGAACCGATTCACGGCATACATTGTTAAAATCGCTATGTACGCAAGTTTTGTACGTTCGGAACGTCTTAGTTACGTGTCAGTAAGTGAGTTTAGTCGAAAATTCTTGTACAACGTTAAATAAATTGAGAAGGACCGATTCACGGCATACATTGTTAAAATCGCTATGTACGCAAGTTTTGTACGTTCGGAACGTCTTAGTTACGTGTCAGTAAGTGAGATTAATCGAAAATTCTTGTACAACGCTAAAGAAATTGAGGATATACGTTTTTCTGCGCACAAAGCTGATATCGCTATGTACGCATGTTTTGGTCGTCCGGAACGTCTTAGTTACGTGTCAGTAAGTGAGATTTGTCTAAAATTTTTGTGCAACATCAAAGAAATTGAGAAGGACCGATTCACGGCATACATTATTAAAATCGCTATGTACGCAAGTTTTGTTCGTTCGGAACGTCTTAGTTACGTGTCAGTAAGTGAATTTAGTCGAAAATTTCTGTGCAACATCAAGGAAATTGAGAAGGACCGCTTCACGGCATACATGGTTAAAATCGCTATGAACGCATGTTTTGGTCGTTCGGAACGTCTTAGTTACGTGTCAGTAAGTGAGTTTAATCGAAAATTCTTGTTCAACGTTAAAGAAATTGAGAATATACGTTTTTCTGCGCACAAAGCAGAGATCGCTATTTACGCAAGTTTTGTTCGTTCGGAACGTCTTAGTTACGTGTCAGTAAGTGAGTTTAGTCGAAAATTCTTGTACAACGTTAAAGAAATTGAGGATATACGTTTTTCTGCGCACAAAGCTGAGATCGCTATGTACGCATGTTTTGGTCGTTCGGAACGTCTTAGTTACGTGTCAGTAAGTGAGACTTGTCTAAAATTTTTGTGCAACATCAAAGAAATTGAGAAGAACCGATTCACGGCATACATTGTTAAAATCGCTATGTACGCAAGTTTTGTACGTTCGGAACGTCTTAGTTACATGTCAGTAAGTGAGTTTGGTCGAAAATTCTTGTACAACGTTAAATAAATTGAGAAGGACCGATTCACGGCATACATTTTTAAAATCGCTATGTACGCAAGTTTTGTACGTTCGGAACGTCTTAGTTACGTGTCAGTAAGTGAGATTAATCGAAAATTCTTGTACAACGCTAAAGAAATTGAGGATATACGCTTTTCTGCGCACAAAGCAGTTATCGCTATGTACGCATGTTTTGGTCGTCCAGAACGTCTTAGTTACGTGTCAGTAAGTAAGATTTGTCTAAAATTTTTGTGCAACATCAAAGAAATTGAGAAGGACCGATTCACGGCATACATTATTAAAATCGCTATGTACGCAAGTTTTGTTCGTTCGGAACGTCTTAGTTACGTGTCAGTAAGTGAATTCAGTCGAAAATTTCTGTGCAACATCTAGGAAATCGAGAAGAACCGTTTCACGGCATACATTGTAAAAATCGCTATGTACGCAAGTTTTGTTCGTTCGGAACGTCTTAGTTATGTGTCAGTAAGTGAGTTTAGTCGAAAACTCTTGTACAACGTTAAATAAATTGAGGATATACGTTTTTCTGCGCACAAAGCTGAGATCGCTATGTACGCATGTTTTGGTCGTCCGGAACGTCTTAGTTACGTGTCAGTAAGTGAGATTTGTCTAAAATTTTTATGCAACATCAAAGAAATTGAGAAGGACCGATTCACGGCATACATTGTTAATATCGCTATGTACACAAGTTTTGTACGTTCGGAACGTCTTAGTTACGTGTCAGTAAGTGAGTTTAATCGAAAATTCTTGTACATCATTAAAGAAATTGAGGATATACTTTTTTCTGCGCACAAAGCTGAGATCGCTATGTACGCATGTTTTGATCGTTCGGAACGTCTTAGTTACGTGTCAGTAAGTGAGATTTGTCTAAAATTTTTGTGCAACATCAAAGAAATTGAGAAGAACCGATTCACGGCATACATTGTTAAAATCGCTATGTACGCAAGTTTTGTACGTTCGGAACGTCTTAGTTACGTGTCAGTAAGTGAGTTTAGTCGAAAATTCTTGTACAACGTTAAATAAATTGAGAAGGACCGATTCACGGCATACATTGTTAAAATCGCTATGTACGCAAGTTTTGTACGTTTGGAACGTCTTAGTTACGTGTCAGTAAGTGAGATTAATCGAAAATTCTTGTACAACGCTAAAGAAATTGAGGATATACGTTTTTCTGCGCACAAAGCTGATATCGCTATGTACGCATGTTTTGGTCGTCCGGAACGTCTTAGTTACGTGTCAGTAAGTGAGATTTGTCTAAAATTATTATGCAACATCAAAGAAATTGAGAAGGACCGATTCACGGCATACATTGTTAAAATCGCTATGTACGCAAGTTTTGTACGTTCGGAACGTCTTAGTTACGTGTCAGTAAGTGAGTTTAATCGAAAATTCTTGTACAACGTTAAAGAAATTGAGGATATACGTTTTTCTGCGCACAAAGCTGAGATCGCTATGTACGCAAGTTTTGGTCGTTCGGAACGTCTTAGTTACGTGTCAGTAAGTGAGTTTAGTCGAAAATTCTTGTACAACGTTAAAGAAATTGAGGATATACGTTTTTCTGCGCACAAAGCAGAGATCGCTATTTACGCAAGTTTTGTTCGTTCGGAACGTCTTAGTTACGTGTCAGTAAGTGAGTTTAGTCGAGAATTCTTGTACAACGTTAAAGAAATTGAGGATATACGTTTTTCTGCGCACAAAGCTGAGATCGCTATGTACGCATGTTTTGGTCGTTCGGAACGTCTTATTTACGTGTCAGTAAGTGAGATTTGTTTAAAATTTTTGTGCAACATCAAAGAAATTGAGAAGAACCGATTCACGGCATACATTGTTAAAATCGCTATGTACGCAAGTTTTGTACGTTCGGAACGTCTTAGTTACGTGTCAGTAAGTGAGTTTAGTCGAAAATTCTTGTACAACGTTAAATAAATTGAGAAGGACCGATTCACGGCATACATGGTTAAAATCGCTATGTACGCAAGTTTTGGTCGTTCGGAACGTCTTAGTTACGTGTCAGTAAGTGAGTTTAGTCGAAAATTCTTGTACAACGTTAAAGAAATTGAGGATTTACGTTTTTCTTCGCACAAAGCTGAGATCGCTATGTACGCATGTTTTGGACGTTCGAAACGTCTTAGTTACGTGTCAGTAAGTGAGTTTAGTCGAAAATTCTTGTACAACGTTAAAGAAATTGAGGATATACGTTTTCTTCGCACAAAGCTGATATCGCTATGTACGTATGTTTTGGTCGTTTGAAACGTCTTAGTTTCGTGTCAGTAAGTGAGTTTAGTCGAAAATTCTTGCGCAACATCAAGGAAATTGAGAAGGACCGCTTCACGGCATACATGGTTAAAATCGCTATGAACGCAAGTTTTGGTCGTTCGGAACGTCTTAGTTACGTGTCAGTAAGTGAGTTTAATCGAAATTTCTAGTACAACGTTAAAGAAATTGAGGATATACGTTTTCTGCGCACAAAGCAGAGATCGCTATTTACGCAAGTTTTGTTCGTTCGGAACGTCTTAGTTACGTGTCAGTAAGTGAGTTTAGTCGAAAATTCTTGTACAACATTAAAGAAATTGAGGATATACGTTTTTCTGCGCACAAAGCTGAGATCGCTATGTACGCATGTTTTGATCGTTTGGAACGTCTTAGTTACGTGTCAGTAAGTGAGATTTGTCTAAAATTTTTGTGCAACATCAAAGAAATTGAGAAGAACCGATTCACGGCATACATTGTTAAAATCGCTATGTACGCAAGTTTTGTACGTTCGGAACGTCTTAGTTACGTGTCAGTAAGTGAGTTTAGTCGAAAATTCTTGTACAACGTTAAATAAATTGAGAAGGACCGATTCACGGCATACATTGTTAAAATCGCTATGTACGCAAGTTTTGTACGTTCGGAACGTCTTAGTTACGTGTCAGTAAGTGAGATTAATCGAAAATTCTTGTACAACGCTAAAGAAATTGAGGATATACGTTTTTCTGCGCACAAAGCTGATATCGCTATGTACGCATGTTTTGGTCGTCCGGAACGTCTTAGTTACGTGTCTGTAAGTGAGATTTGTCTAAAATTTTTATGCAACATCAAAGAAATTGAGAAGGACCGATTCACGGCATACATTGTTAAAATCGCTATGTACGCAAGTTTTGTACGTTCGGAACGTCTTAGTTACGTGTCAGTAAGTGAGTTTAATCGAAAATTTTTGTACAACGTTAAAGAAATTGAGGATATACGTTTTTCTGCGCACAAAGCTGAGATCGCTATGTACGCAAGTTTTGGTCGTTCGGAACGTCTTAGTTACGTGTCAGTAAGTGAGTTTAGTCGAAAATTCTTGTACAACGTTAAAGAAATTGAGGATATACGTTTTTCTGCGCACAAAGCAGAGATCGCTATTTACGCAAGTTTTGTTCGTTCGTAACGTCTTAGTTACGTGTCAGTAAGTGAGTTTAGTCGAGAATTCTTGTACAACGTTAAAGAAATTGAGGATATACGTTTTTCTGCGCACAAAGCTGAGATCGCTATGTACGCATGTTTTGGTCGTTCGGAACGTCTTATTTACGTGTCAGTAAGTGAGATTTGTTTAAAATTTTTGTGCAACATCAAAGAAATTGAGAAGAACCGATTCACGGCATACATTGTTAAAATCGCTATGTACGCAAGTTTTGTACGTTCGGAACGTCTTAGTTACGTGTCAGTAAGTGAGATTTGTCTAAAATTTTTATGCAACATCAAAGAAATTGAGAAGGACCGATTCACGGCATACATTGTTAAAATCGCTATGTACGCAAGTTTTGTACGTTCGGAACGTCTTAGTTACGTGTCAGTAAGTGAGTTTAGCCGAAAATTCTTGTACAACGTTAAAGAAATTGAGGATATACGTTTTTCTTCGCACAAAGCTGAGATCGCTATGTACGCATGTTTTGGTCGTTCGAAACGTCTTAGTTACGTGTCAGTAAGTGAGTTTAGTCGAAAATTCTTGTACAACGTTAAAGAAATTGAGGATATACGTTTTTCTTCGCACAAAGCTGAGATCGCTATGTACGCATGTTTTGGTCGTTCGAAACGTCTTAGTTACGTGTCAGTAAGTGAGTTTAGTCGAAAATTCTTGTACAACGTTAAAGAAATTGAGGATATACGTTTTTCTGCGCACAAAGCAGAGATCGCTATTTACGCAAGTTTTGTTCGTTCGGAACGTCTTAGTTACGTGTCAGTAAGTGAGTTTAGTCGAAAATTTTTGTACAACGTTAAAGAAATTGAGGATATACGTTTTTCTGCGCACAAAGCTGAGATCGCTATGTACGCACGTTTTGGTCGTTCGGAACGTCTTAGTTACGTGTCAGTAAGTGAGATTTGTCTAAAATTTTTGTGCAACATCAAAGAAATTGAGAAGAACCGATTCACGGCATACATTGTTAAAATCGCTATGTACGCAAGTTTTGTACGTTCGGAACGTCTTAGTTACGTGTCAGTAAGTGAGTTTAGTCGAAAATTCTTGTACAACGTTAAATAAATTGAGAAGGACCGATTCACGGCATACATTGTTAAAATCGCTATGTACGCAAGTTTTGTACGTTCGGAACGTCTCAGTTACGTGTCAGTAAGTGAGATTTGTCTAAAATTCATGTGCAACATCAAGGAAATTGAGAAGAACCGCTTCACGGCATACATTGTTAAAATCGCTATGTACGCAAGTTTTGGTCGTTCGGAACGTCTTAGTTACGTGTCAGTAAGTGAGTTTAGTCAAAATTCTTGTACAACGTTAAAGAAATTGAGGATATACGTTTTTCTTCGCACAAAGCTGAGATCGCTAGTACGTATGTTTTGGTCGTTTGAAACGTCTTAGTTACGTGTCAGTAAGTGAGTTTAGTCGAAAATTCTTGTGCAACATGAAGGAAATTGAAAAGAACCGCTTCACGGCATACATGGTTAAAATCGCTATGTACGCAAGTTTTGTTCGTTCGGAACGTCTTAGTTACGTGTCAGTAAGTGAATTTAGTCGAAAATTTCTGAACAACATCAAGGAAATTGAGAAGAACCGTTTCACGGCATACATTGTAAAAATCGCTATGTACGCAAGTTTTGTTCGTTCGGAACGTCTTAGTTACGTGTCAGTAAGTGAGTTTAGTCGAAAACTCTTGTACAACGTTAAATAAATTGAGGATATACGTTTTTCTTCGCACAAAGCTGAGATCGCTATGTACGTATGTTTTTGTCGTTTGAAACGTCTTAGTTACGTGTCAGTAAGTGAGTTTAGTCGAAAAATCTTGTGCAACATCAAGGAAATTGAGAAGGACCGCTTCACGGCATACATGGTTAAAATCGCTATGAACGCAAGTTTTGGTCGTTCGGAACGTCTTAGTTACGTGTCAGTAAGTGAGTTTAGTCGAAAACTCTTGTACAACGTTAAATAAATTGAGGATATACGTTTTTCTTCGCACAAAGCTGAGATCGCTATGTACGTATGTTTTTGTCGTTTGAAACGTCTTAGTTACGTGTCAGTAAGTGAGTTTAGTCGAAAAATCTTGTGCAACATCAAGGAAATTGAGAAGGACCGCTTCACGGCATACATGGTTAAAATCGCTATGAACGCAAGTTTTGGTCGTTCGGAACGTCTTAGTTACGTGTCAGTAAGTGAGTTTAATCGAAAATTCTTGTACAACGTTAAAGAAATTGAGGATATACCTTTTTCTGCGCACAAAGCTGAGATCGCTATGTACGCATGTTTTGGTCGTTCGGAACGTCTTAGTTATGTGTCAGTAAGTGAGATTTGTCTAAAATTTTTGTGCAACATCAAAGAAATTGAGAAGAACCGATTCACGGCATACATTGTTAAAATCGCTATGTACGCAAGTTTTGTACGTTCGGAACGTCTTAGTTACGTGTCAGTAAGTGAGTTTAGTCGAAAATTCTTGTACAACGTTAAATAAATTGAGAAGGACCGATTCACGGCATACATTGTTAAAATCGCTATGTACGCAAGTTTTGTACGTTCGGAACGTCTCAGTTACGTGTCAGTAAGTGAGATTAATCGAAAATTCTTGTACAACGCTAAAGAAATTGAGGATATACGTTTTTCTGCGCACAAAGCTGATATCGCTATGTAAGCATGTTTTGGTCGTCCGGTACGTCTTAGTTACGTGTCAGTAAGTGAGATTTGTCTAAAATTTTTGTGCAACATCAAAGAAATTGAGAAGGACCGATTCACGGCATACATTGTTAAAATCGCTATGTACGCAAGTTTTGTACGTTCGGAACGTCTTAGTTACGTGTCAGTAAGTGAGATTAATCGAAAATTCTTGTACAACGCTAAAGAAATTGAGGATATACGTTTTTCTGCGCACAAAGCAGAGATCGCTATTTACGCAAGTTTTGTACGTTCGGAACGTCTTAGTTACGTGTCAGTAAGTGAGTTTAGTCGAAAATTCTTGTGTAACATGAAGGAAATTGAGAAGAACCGCTTCACGGCATACATGGTTAAAATCGCTATGTACGCAAGTTTTGTTCGTTCGGAACGTCTTAGTTACGTGTCAGTAAGTGAGTTCAGTTGAAAATTCTTGTGCAACATGAAGGAAATTGAGAAGAACCGCTTCATGGCATACATGGTTAAAATCGCTATGTACGCAAGTTTTGTTCGTTAGGAACGTCTTAGTTACGTGTCAGTAAGTGAGATTTGTCTAAAATTCATGTGCAACATCAAGGAAATTGAGAAGAACCGCTTCACGGCATACATTGTTAAAATCACTATGTACGCAAGTTTTGGTCGTTCGGAACGTCTTAGTTACGTGTCAGTAAGTGAGTTTTGTCAAAATACTTGTACAACGTTAAAGAAATTGAGGATATACGTTTTTCTGCGCACAAAGCTGATATCTCTATGTACGCATGTTTTGGTCGTCCGGAACGTCTTAGTTACGTGTCAGTAAGTGAGATTTGTCTAAAATTTTTGTGCAACATCAAAGAAATTGAGAAGGACCGATTCACGGCATACATTGTTAAAATCGCTATGTACGCAAGTTTTGTTCGTTCGGAACGTCTTAGTTACGTGTCAGTAAGTGAATTTAGTCGAAAATTTCTGTGCAACATCAAGGAAATTGAGAAGAACCGTTTCACGGCATACATTGTAAAAATCGCTATGTACGCAAGTTTTGTTCGTTCGGAACGTCTTAGTAACGTGTCAGTAAGTGAGTTTAGTCGAAAACTCTTGTACAACGTTAAATAAATTGAGGATATACGTTTTTCTTCGCACAAAGCTGAGATCGCTATGTACGTATGTTTTTGTCGTTTGGAACGTCTTAGTTATGTGTCAGTAAGTGAGATTTGTCTAAAATTTTTGTGCAACATCAAGGAAATTGAGAAGGACCGCTTCACGGCATACATGGTTAAAATCGCTATGAACGCAAGTTTTGGTCGTTCGGAACGTCTTAGTTACGTGTCAGTAAGTGAGTTTAATCGAAAATTCTTGTACAACGTTAAAGAAATTGAGGATATACGTTTTTCTGCGCACAAAGCTGAGATCGCTATGTACGCATGTTTTGGTCGTTCGGAACGTCTTAGTTATGTGTCAGTAAGTGAGATTTGTCTAAAATTTTTGTGCAACATCAAAGAAATTGAGAAGAACCGATTCACGGCATACATTGTTAAAATCGCTATGTACGCAAGTTTTGTACGTTCGGAACGTCTTAGTTACGTGTCAGTAAGTGTGATTTGTCTAAAATTTTTATGCAACATCAAAGAAATTAAGAAGGACCGATTCACGGCATACATTGTTAAAATCGCTATGTACGCAAGTTTTGGTCGTTCGGAACGTCTTAGCTACGTGTCAGTAAGTGAGTTTAGTCGAAAACTCTTGTACAACGTTAAATAAATTGAGGATATACGTTTTTCTTCGCACAAAGCTGAGATCGCTATGTACGTATGTTTTTGTCGTTTGAAACGTCTTAGTTACGTGTCAGTAAGTGAGTTTAGTCGAAAAATCTTGTGCAACATCAAGGAAATTGAGAAGGACCGCTTCACGGCATACATGGTTAAAATCGCTATGAACGCAAGTTTTGGTCGTTCGGAACGTCTTAGTTACGTGTCAGTAAGTGAGTTTAATCGAAAATTCTTGTACAACGTTAAAGAAATTGAGGATATACGTTTTTCTGCGCACAAAGCTGATATCTCTATGTACGCATGTTTTGGTCGTCCGGAACGTCTTAGTTACGTGTCAGTAAGTGAGATTTGTCTAAAATTTTTGTGCAACATCAAAGAAATTGAGAAGGACCGATTCACGGCATACATTGTTAAAATCGCTATGTACGCAAGTTTTGTTCGTTCGGAACGTCTTAGTTACGTGTCAGTAAGTGAATTTAGTCGAAAATTTCTGTGCAACATCAAGGAAATTGAGAAGAACCGTTTCACGGCATACATTGTTAAAATCGCTATGTACGCAAGTTTTGTTCGTTCGGAACGTCTTAGTAACGTGTCAGTAAGTGAGTTTAGTCGAAAACTCTTGTACAACGTTAAATAAATTGAGGATATACGTTTTTCTTCGCACAAAGCTGAGATCGCTATGTACGTATGTTTTTGTCGTTTGAAACGTCTTAGTTATGTGTCAGTAAGTGAGATTTGTCTAAAATTTTTGTGCAACATCAAGGAAATTGAGAAGGACCGCTTCACGGCATACATGGTTAAAATCGCTATGAACGCAAGTTTTGGTCGTTCGGAACGTCTTAGTTACGTGTCAGTAAGTGAGTTTAATCGAAAATTCTTGTACAACGTTAAAGAAATTGAGGATATACGTTTTTCTGCGCACAAAGCTGAGATCGCTATGTACGCATGTTTTGGTCGTTCGGAACGTCTTAGTTACGTGTCAGTAAGTGAGTTTAGTCGAAAATTTTTGTACAATGTTAAAGAAATTGAGAAGAACCGCTTCACGGCATACATTGTTAAAATCGCTATGTACGCAAGTTTTGGTCGTTCGGAACGTCTTAGCTACGTGTCAGTAAGTGAGTTTAGTCGAAAACTTCTGTGCAACATCAAGGAAATTGAGAAGAACCGTTTCACGGCATACATTGTAAAAATCGCTATGTACGCAAGTTTTGTTCGTTCGGAACGTCTTAGTTACGTGTCAGTAAGTGAGTTTAGTCGAAAACTCTTGTACAACGTTAAATAAATTGAGGATATACGTTTTTCTGCGCACAAAGCTGAGATCGCTATGTACGCATGTTTTGGTCGTCCGGAACGTCTTAGTTACGTGTCAGTAAGTGAGATTTGTCTAAAATTTTTGTGCAACATCAAGGAAATTGAGAAGGACCGCTTCACGGCATACATGGTTAAAATCGCTATGAACGCAAGTTTTGGTCGTTCGGAACGTCTTAGTTACGTGTCAGTAAGTGAGTTTAATCGAAAATTCTTGTACAACGTTAAAGAAATTGAGGATATACGTTTTTCTGCGCACAAAGCTGAGATCGCTATGTACGCATGTTTTGGTCGTTCGGAACGTCTTAGTTATGTGTCAGTAAGTGAGATTTGTCTAAAATTTTTGTGCAACATCAAAGAAATTGAGAAGAACCGATTCACGGCATACATTGTTAAAATCGCTATGTATGCAAGTTTTGTACGTTCGGAACGTCTTAGTTACGTGTCAGTAAGTGAGTTTAGTCGAAAATTCTTGTACAACGTTAAATAAATTGAGAAGGACCGATTCACGGCATACATTGTTAAAATCGCTATGTACGCAAGTTTTGTACGTTCGGAACGTCTTAGTTACGTGTCAGTAAGTGAGATTTGTCTAAAATTTTTATGCAACATCAAAGAAATTAAGAAGGACCGATTCACGGCATACATTGTTAAAATCGCTATGTACGCAAGTTTTGTACATTCGGAACGTCTTAGTTACGTGACAGTAAGTGAGTTTAATCGAAAATTCTTGTACAACGTTAAAGAAATTGAGGATATACGTTTTTCTGCGCACAAAGCAGAGATCGCTATTTACGCAAGTTTTGTTCGTTCGGAACGTCTTAGTTACGTGTCAGTAAGTGAGTTTAGTCGAAAATTTTTGTACAATGTTAAAGAAATTGAGAAGAACCGCTTCACGGCATACATTGTTAAAATCGCTATGTACGCAAGTTTTGGTCGTTCAGAACGTCTTAGCTACGTGTCAGTAAGTGAGTTTAGTCGAAAACTCTTGTACAACGTTAAATAAATTGAGGATATACGTTTTTCTTCGCACAAAGCTGAGATCGCTATGTACGTATGTTTTTGTCGTTTGAAACGTCTTAGTTACGTGTCAGTAAGTGAGTTTAGTCGAAAAATCTTGTGCAACATCAAGGAAATTGAGAAGGACCGCTTCACGGCATACATGGTTAAAATCGCTATGAACGCAAGTTTTGGTCGTTCGGAACGTCTTAGTTACGTGTCAGTAAGTGAGTTTAATCGAAAATTCTTGTACAACGTTAAAGAAATTGAGGATATACCTTTTTCTGCGCACAAAGCTGAGATCGCTATGTACGCATGTTTTGGTCGTTCGGAACGTCTTAGTTATGTGTCAGTAAGTGAGATTTGTCTAAAATTTTTGTGCAACATCAAAGAAATTGAGAAGAACCGATTCACGGCATACATTGTTAAAATCGCTATGTACGCAAATTTTGTACGTTCGGAACGTCTTAGTTACGTGTCAGTAAGTGAGTTTAGTCGAAAATTCTTGTACAACGTTAAATAAATTGAGAAGGACCGATTCACGGCATACATTGTTAAAATCGCTATGTACGCAAGTTTTGTACGTTCGGAACGTCTCAGTTACGTGTCAGTAAGTGAGATTAATCGAAAATTCTTGTACAACGCTAAAGAAATTGAGGATATACGTTTTTCTGCGCACAAAGCTGATATCGCTATGTAAGCATGTTTTGGTCGTCCGGTACGTCTTAGTTACGTGTCAGTAAGTGAGATTTGTCTAAAATTTTTGTGCAACATCAAAGAAATTGAGAAGGACCGATTCACGGCATACATTGTTAAAATCGCTATGTACGCAAGTTTTGTACGTTCGGAACGTCTTAGTTACGTGTCAGTAAGTGAGATTAATCGAAAATTCTTGTACAACGCTAAAGAAATTGAGGATATACGTTTTTCTGCGCACAAAGCAGAGATCGCTATTTACGCAAGTTTTGTACGTTCGGAACGTCTTAGTTACGTGTCAGTAAGTGAGTTTAGTCGAAAATTCTTGTGTAACATGAAGGAAATTGAGAAGAACCGCTTCACGGCATACATGGTTAAAATCGCTATGTACGCAAGTTTTGTTCGTTCGGAACGCCTTAGTTACGTGTCAGTAAGTAAGATTAATCGAAAATTCTTGTACAACGCTAAAGAAATTGAGGATATACGTTTTTCTGCGCACAAAGCAGAGATCGCTATTTACGCAAGTTTTGTACGTTCGGAACGTCTTAGTTACGTGTCAGTAAGTGAGTTTAGTCGAAAATTCTTGTGTAACATGAAGGAAATTGAGAAGAACCGCTTCACGGCATACATGGTTAAAATCGCTATGTACGCAAGTTTTGTTCGTTCGGAACGCCTTAGTTACGTGTCAGTAAGTGAATTTAGTCGAAAATTTCTGTGCAACATCAAGGAAATTGAGAAGAACCGTTTCACGGCATACATTGTAAAAATCGCTATGTACGCAAGTTTTGTTCGTTCGGAACGTCTTAGTTACGTGTCAGTAAGTGAATTTAGTCGAAAATTTCTGTGCAACATCAAGGAAATTGAGAAGAACCGTTTCACGGCATACATTGTAAAAATCGATATGTACACAGGTTTTGTTCGTTCGGAACGTCTTAGTTATGTGTCAGTAAGTGAGTTTAGTCGAAAATTTTTGTACAATGTTAAAGAAATAGAGGATATACGTTTTTCTGCGCACAAAGCTGAGATCGCTATGTACGCAAGTTTTGTTCGTTCGGAACGTCTTAGTTACGTGTCAGTAAGTGAGTTCAGTTGAAAATTCTTGTGCAACATGAAGGAAATTGAGAAGAACCGCTTCATGGCATACATGGTTAAAATCGATATGTACGCAAGTTTTGTTCGTTAGGAACGTCTTAGTTACGTGTCAGTAAGTGAGATTTGTCTAAAATTCATGTGCAACATCAAGGAAATTGAGAAGAACCGCTTCACGGCATACATTGTTAAAATCACTATGTACGCAAGTTTTGGTCGTTCGGAACGTCTTAGTTACGTGTCAGTAAGTGAGTTTTGTCAAAATACTTGTACAACGTTAAAGAAATTGAGGATATACGTTTTTCTGCGCACAAAGCTGATATCTCTATGTACGCATGTTTTGGTCGTCCGGAACGTCTTAGTTACGTGTCAGTAAGTGAGATTTGTCTAAAATTTTTGTGCAACATCAAAGAAATTGAGAAGGACCGATTCACGGCATACATTGTTAAAATCGCTATGTACGCAAGTTTTGTTCGTTCGGAACGTCTTAGTTACGTGTCAGTAAGTGAATTTAGTCGAAAATTTCTGTGCAACATCAAGGAAATTGAGAAGAACCGTTTCACGGCATACATTGTAAAAATCGCTATGTACGCAAGTTTTGTTCGTTCGGAACGTCTTAGTAACGTGTCAGTAAGTGAGTTTAGTCGAAAACTCTTGTACAACGTGAAATAAATTGAGGATATACGTTTTTCTTCGCACAAAGCTGAGATCGCTATGTACGTATGTTTTTGTCGTTTGAAACGTCTTAGTTATGTGTCAGTAAGTGAGATTTGTCTAAAATTTTTGTGCAACATCAAGGAAATTGAGAAGGACCGCTTCACGGCATACATGGTTAAAATCGCTATGAACGCAAGTTTTGGTCGTTCGGAACGTCTTAGTTACGTGTCAGTAAGTGAGTTTAATCGAAAATTCTTGTACAACGTTAAAGAAATTGAGGATATACGTTTTTCTGCGCACAAAGCTGAGATCGCTATGTACGCATGTTTTGGTCGTTCGGAACGTCTTAGTTATGTGTCAGTAAGTGAGATTTGTCTAAAATTTTTGTGCAACATCAAAGAAATTGAGAAGAACCGATTCACGGCATACATTGTTAAAATCGCTATGTATGCAAGTTTTGTACGTTCGGAACGTCTTAGTTACGTGTCAGTAAGTGAGTTTAGTCGAAAATTCTTGTACAACGTTAAATAAATTGAGAAGGACCGATTCACGGCATACATTGTTAAAATCGCTATGTACGCAAGTTTTGTACGTTCGGAACGTCTTAGTTACGTGTCAGTAAGTGAGATTTGTCTAAAATTTTTATGCAACATCAAAGAAATTAAGAAGGACCGATTCACGGCATACATTGTTAAAATCGCTATGTACGCACGTTTTGTACATTCGGAACGTCTTAGTTACGTGACAGTAAGTGAGTTTAATCGAAAATTCTTGTACAACGTTAAAGAAATTGAGGATATACGTTTTTCTGCGCACAAAGCAGAGATCGCTATTTACGCAAGTTTTGTTCGTTCGGAACGTCTTAGTTACGTGTCAGTAAGTGAGTTTAGTCGAAAATTTTTGTACAATGTTAAAGAAATTGAGAAGAACCGCTTCACGGCATACATTGTTAAAATCGCTATGTACGCAAGTTTTGGTCGTTCGGAACGTCTTAGCTACGTGTCAGTAAGTGAGTTTAGTCGAAAACTTCTGTGCAACATCAAGGAAATTGAGAAGAACCGTTTCACGGCATACATTGTAAAAATCGCTATGTACGCAAGTTTTGTTCGTTCGGAACGTCTTAGTTACGTGTCAGTAAGTGAGTTTAGTCGAAAACTCTTGTACAACGTTAAATAAATTGAGGATATACGTTTTTCTGCGCACAAAGCTGAGATCGCTATGTACGCATGTTTTGGTCGTCCGGAACGTCTTAGTTACGTGTCAGTAAGTGAGATTTGTCTAAAATTTTTATGCAACATCAAAGAAATTGAGAAGGACAGATTCACGGCATACATTGTTAAAATCGCTATGTACGCAAGTTTTGTACGTTCGGAACGTCTTAGTTACGTGTCAGTAAGTGAGTTTAATCGAAAATTCTTGTACAACGTTAAAGAAATTGAGGATATACGTTTTTCTGCGCACAAAGCAGTGATCGCTACCCAGTAAACACGCAGGGCTCATTTCCGTAACAATTATATAATATTCTATATGTATATATTACAGATCATTAAAATGAAACTATAACGTATCAGTTATATCAATAACATAATAAATCTATAATTGTTGCATAGAATTGTTATGTAATTTTGTCGTTACTTTGTTATGTAACATTTTTACAGTTTTGTGAACGTTAATGTGCATACTCTAAAAGTTTCGTAAATGCTACGTAACTCTAACGACGTAAATGTAACGTTATAATAAATACGTAACATTTATACAGTTTTGTGAACGTTAATGTGCATACTCTAAAAGTTTCGTAAATGCTACGTAACTCTAACGACGTAATTGTAACGTTATAATAAATACGTAACATTTATGTATTTTTGTGAACGTAAATGTGCATACTCTAAAAGTTTCGTAAATGCTACGTAACTCTAACGACGTAATTGTAACGTTATAATAAATACGTAACATTTATGTATTTTGGTGAAATGTAAATGTGTATACTCTAAAAGTTTTATAAATGCTACGTAACTCTAATGACATAATTGAAACGTTATGTTAAATACGTACCAATTATGTATTTTGGTGAATGTAAATGTGTACACTCTAAAAACTTTATAAATGCTACATAACTCTAACGACATAAGTGTATCGTTATGTTAAACATGTAACATTAACATTATTTTATTGATGTCAATGTATACATTTTTGTTAAAACCTTGTAAAAAGAATTCGTAAAAGGAAGAGAATTATGCAGAAACAAGAAAATGAAAGATTTTGAGAGAGGAAAGTTGCGATATATTTATTTATAATTTAAAAGCGGTAACAATATATCAATCATGCCTTTTTTAGAGAAGAACTACAACATCACAAACGCGTGCTCCGTGCACACCATATACATTTATTGTGTGTGTACCACATTTGATTTTTTTTGTGTGTATACAGGGTGATTCAAAACAACTTTTAGTTCTTAAAATGTCGTATTCTTGAATTAATTCTAAGACGATTTTTCCTTTATCAAAATTTTATCCGAAGCTTAGTTGTTAAATTATAATATATGTACACACACACACACACACACACATATGTAATACACAGACACACACGCACACGATAAATGCGTGTGGCGCACGCAAAGCGCACACTTGTAATGTCTAGTAATAACAAAATTTCCATATCGTATTACACATAAAAAAATATATACCATTGTTGACATTTTTGAGTGTTCTGAAAAGATGATAAATGCATATAATATCATTGAGAAAAACGTATTTGAAACATATTTTCTTAATATAGAGTTATAAATGTGGAAAATAAAATTATATATTAAAAAAAAAATTTTAAAATATGCACCAGATATCTTTTTTTGAATGATATATGTATACTATTTTTCTGTTATGTAACATTTATGAAATTTTTATAGTATACACATTTACATTTATCAAAATACATAATTGTTACGTATTTAACATAACATTTCAATTATATCATTAGAGTTACGTAACATGTATGAAACTTTTAGAGTATATACATTTACATTCACCAAAATACATAAATGTTATGTATATTTAACATAACGTGTCAATTATGTCGTTAAAATTACGTGGCATTCACGAAACTTTTAGAGTATACACATTTATGTTCACCAAATTGCATAAATGTTACATAATAGAGTAACGACAAAATGACATAACATTTCTATGTAACAATTATAGATTCATTACGTTATTGACATAACTGATACGTCATAGTTTTGTTTTGTTCATTTATAACATATAGAATATTATGTAATTATTAAGTAAATATACGTTTACTGAAATTTTTTACTTATGTTCTTTGTGCAAGACGCATAATTAGTAAATTTTTCTCTACATTATGCATCTGTGTAAGTTATGTGAACATGCCCTAGAGGGTAAGTCTGTGATTGGCTTATTGTTAGTCGTATTAAGTATACGTGCAAGCATAGACATAGTCGCTGCTACTTGCGAGCGAGAGAGAACGCAAGGAGCACGGAACAGAGTATGTCCTTTTCTACGTGTATCTTTACCCCCACTCCTTAAATAAAGGCAAACGCTCGGTCTAGATATACTATGTCTATGCGTGCAAGGCTGCGTTCGGAAACATCACTCGTGTGCACACGAGTGTCGTTCTATCTTTGTTATGTACCAAAAGTTAAACAAAGATAGAACGTCGCTCGTGTGCACACGGGTAATGTTTCCGAACGCAGCTCTAGTGCGCAATCATCGTACAAAGCATCCCAAGCTTCTGCGCGCTAGGCTTTACTTTTCAATATGGCCAAATCTACGAAAACAGTAGTTGTGCGTGTGAAAAAATTGTGTTGAAAGTGTGAACAGTATCGAGATATTGGTAAGTATGAAATAAATATTAACTTAATAATTAATGCCAACAAATGATAATTGTTGTCTTGTGGTAAAAAAGCTATGCTAAAGATTGAATTCCTCTTGTGCAGTGAACAAAAGATACATCGCGTACCACGTGAAAACTGAAAACCACGTGCGCCTAACAAAGGACAAAGGACCTCGTGCCGGCGAAAGATACACCTAGTTTTGCCTCATTATTTTTATATTTTGGCATTTTTATAGTAAGTACGATTTATTTTATGCAACATTATTTTTCCCATGTTTTTTTTACAATATTTGTTGCACGGTCATATAATGAGAAAAACAAGAAATCTCTTATTTGCACTACTTTTTGAATCAGAAGCTTGAATATTTCGAGTGTAAAGTTACATCATTTCTTAATTATAGATTTTTTATTTTTTATTGCATTGCGGCATACTAAATTCCGGTTTATAATTTTTTTATAATGATCGTAATGGTAATTCCAATGATAAATGATATCAATTATGAAATATAGCTTTTATATTGTTGAACAAGATATCTGCATTAGAAAAAACTGTAGATATATTTTTTCGAATACTTCATATATTTTGAAAGTTTATTATTGACTGTTTTCATAATAATTTTTTGCAAATGAAATAGAATCTTATAATTAATAAATATTTTCTATGCATGAGTCTTAATTTTTCAATTTGGTATTTGATCGTGAATTAATTTGATGTAAACTGATTTTTATTCAAGTATAAAATATTTAAACATGATAGCATTAATTATTACAAGTCATTACATAATGAAGTTATAGGTCTTAAAAAATTGTAAATATTATGCGTGCAATATGCTTATATAATTACTTTAATTTATAATTTATAGTTTATAATAACATGCAACGTAACAAAAAAAATTATTCGTGTTTAATTAATTACAACACTAAAATACATTACAAAAATATTTCCGTTAAAAGACATTAAAAAATTATGTAGGTTGTTTTACCATAATTGTGAGAAATCAAATTTTTCATATATAAATGAAATACTATTTAAGAAACATAGATTGCATTTTTTCTGAAATTTTCTATTAGCGTCCTTAAAATATTACATAAATTATATTTTAATTATTGAATTAGTTTGTTTCGATAAAAAACTGCAAATGTCTTAAAACATTTTTTATTTGTCAAAATATTTTTAATTCTCCATATAAGCTTCCTATATATTGTTTCAGTGAAAAAGGAAAATATAATATAAACAATAATATCAGGCAAACCCAAACCTATATTCGTATACATAATCGCAATTCATCTATTTCCTATTGCTTTATAAAATTATATTATGTCCAAATCAAAATTAAGACTAGACATTAATTCTTTAACGCCAAGGCAGCGGCGACGTATTTTCTTAAAAAAATTTCGTAATATCTGCCAAATGACTATTAATTCAAATTTGGAAATTCAAAATAATATCGTAAGTTTATCGAATGGGCCAGGTAACATCGAACAATTACCTCAGCAGCAAAATGTACTAAAAGAAATTGATATCGATTATTCCAATGTAATGAACACTCATAAGTGTACAGAAAATAATCATGATTTAGTTTCTGAACATTCGGAAATTAGTATTGATAAAAATAGTCTTCAGTTAAGTATTTCAAGTGATAAATTTTCTAAAACAGAATTTTGTAAAACAGAACTTATTAACGACATCCGATTATGGGCTATTGAAAATCGTGTCAGTCATTCTGCTATTAGTAGTTTACTGAAAATTCTAGTAAAATACGGCCATAATGTTCCGATTGATGCTCGAACTCTATTTCAAACGCCCAAACAAGTAGACATTATTGAAATGACACCAGGAAAATATTATCATGCAGGTTTAGATGATAGTTTGAAAAAATCTATTCGTAAGCATTATTGTCGAAATAATTTACCATCTCAGATAAATATTAATGTGAATATAGATGGTCTTCCTTTAACAAAATCTTCTGGGAGTCAATTTTGGCCTATTTTAGGTAGTATAGTTGCAGATATTTACACCGAACCGTTTATAATTGGTGTTTATCATGGTTTTGAAAAGCCAAAATGTTGCAATACTTTTTTGAAATATTTTAAGGATGATTGTTTAGAAATTTTCCGAACTGGCATTGTAGAATACGGCAAAAAAATAACTGTGAAATTGAACGTATTTATCTGCGATGCTCCTGCAAAATCGTTTATCAAGGGAACTAAAGGACATAATGCGTATTTTGGATGCGGTAATTGTATTCAAGAGGGAGATTACATAGAAAATCGAGTAACGTACCCAGAAATTAATGCAATGTTAAGATCAGATGAATCTTTTAAATTAAGAAAACAAGAAGAACACCATAAAATCACTTCAAATCTTGAAGATTTAAACATTGGAATGGTTACTCAATTTCCTTTAGACTACATGCATCTCGTACTATTAGGAGTAATGAAAAAATTGTTGCAGTTTTGGATTAAAGGTAAACATAATGTTCGTATGGTTGCAACTCAGATAACTCTTGCTTCAACTTCTTTATTATCTATGTCATTATTCCTACCTAAGGAATTTGCTAGAAAGCCAAGGAAATTAGATGAGGTTGATCGTTTTAAAGCCACCGAATTAAGACAATTATTATTATATACTGGGCCAATAATCTTTTTTAAAAAATTATCACGTGATAAATATGTTCATTTTTTGAGTCTGAGCATAGCAATTCGAATTTTATGTAGCAAAGAATATTGCGTACAACTGCTTGATTATGCACACAGTTTATTATTGTATTTTGTTGAAAATTATTGCACATTATATGGTCGTCAATATTTATCATATAACGTTCATAATTTAATTCATTTGTGTTATTATGTAAAATTATGAGGAGTGTTAAATAAATTTAGTGCGTTTAAGTTCGAAAATTACATGCAAAAAATTAAATCAAGAATTAGATCTTCGAGTCGGCCATTAGAACAATTAGTCAATCGTTGTAAAGAAGAAGATAATTTTAATATAACAAATGTAGAAAAGAATTATCCAATACCAAAAGTACGTATTATAAATGGCAAAAAGATAATAAAATCAGTTCAATGTAAAGGTTTCTATCTAAGTACAAGAACTGCTGATAATTGTTGTCTTTTGTTAGATGGTACAACGATTTCACTTACGACAATTTATTTTAAAAATAAACAGATTTACATTATTGGCAAAAAGTATTTAAATATTAAATCATTTTTTCGCATTCCATGCAACTCTTTAAATATCGGAATTAAAAAAATTAACGAGTCACAGTATGAGTTAATTACTATTCCATTGTCTGATATTAAATTAAAATGTGTAAAACTGCCTTTATGTGACGAAGAAGCTGTGATCTTGCCTTTACTGCACCAACAAGATATATGTTTATGGCGAGTACTCATATTGATAGAATATATAATTGAAAACAATATTAAATTAATTAACAAGTTTTACTTTTTTACAGATTATTAATAATGGTAAAAAATTTCGCTGTCGTAACTTTTCCAAGCGATGGGAATAATGAAGAAGAGATCGTATCAGAAGTTCCATCTTTATGGCTTTCTTCCAATTTAACAGAATGCTGGTGGCCATCGGTAAAAAATATAAACATGTTTATTGTGAAACAAACTCCACCTGTTACTAATAATCCTAAATGGACACTTTATCCTATCAAATTTCATGGATATTATGGTAATTTATATTTTACTTCAGAATTTATGTAATTATTTTTTTAATATTTTAAAAAAATAATGTAATTTGTAAATTACGGTTTTGTCCTAATCAAGATTCATTAGATGAGGCTAGACAAAGAGCAACGAATTATTCTTCAAGCGATGAAAATAATACAAATCAAATAAAGAAGTCATGCACAAAACGGTCACTAAATACAGTTTATGATAATGAATCTGAATCTGATTCTGATGACTCACGTTCAATTATACCAAATCCACCATCAATCCACAATGTCTCACAATCAGCCAAAAATATTCAATCAATCTCAAATATTTTGGATTCAACAATTATTAATAATATTGATATGGAAATTCTTGATGGAACTATAGTACCTCACAAAAGTAATTTTTATTTTAATTCTTTTATTCCATTTTTATTATCTCTATAATAAAACGGTTTTTTTTTAAATTATAGTTATTGTTTATTATGAGTAATCTAATACTTTTTTAATATTTCTAGATATGCAGGATGTATATACGTTAGTGTCAGAAATGTCAGATAAAATGGAAGGTTTTGTATTTACTTTTTATCTTATAATTTTATTAATATCTCTTTATGGCATTGTTTACTCAATATTATTAATTTTTTAGATAATTTTGAAAAAATATGTACAGCTATAACTACAATTTCATTAGACATACAAACTATAGATATTCGTTTAAAAAACATAGAAACACAACATAACCAACATAAGTCTAAAGACTCTGCCAGGGATACATCAAATATACAAAAATCTTTTCCGTTTAAGAGTATAAATGAAATAATAGCTTTTGAAAAGAATTTATCAGAAAATGCAGATGAGTACAACAAATTTGTAAGTTTAATTAAGTTATTTAAATGCAAATTTTATTTAAATAGAATAATGTAAATTATATTATTGGTATGTTTTATTTCTAAAGATGCTGTATATATCTCGCATAGGCGGAGGGTCCGCTAAAGAAAATTTAATTCGTATATATCGAACTTTATTTTCTAATGAAGTTGCCAAGGTATCATCCTGGAAAGGACTACGTAATCATTTTAAAATAAGTAGTTTAAAGTTTATATTGACGGGAATACAAGGTAAAATATATTTTTATATTTATAAATAAATTTATAAAATATGCAATTTAATTTAATGTAAAATTTTTTTAATAATTCAGCAACAATTTTGGCTCAACATCAATTCACAAACAAAGAGTTTGAAGACATCACGAAAGAATGGTTTCGCCAAGGTGGTCAAAGGCTTAGCAGACAACAAAAAGACTCTGAAGAAGCAAATCCGCAAGTTATTTAAATGTCTCAAAAGCTTATTATTTTTTCATTATAATCTTTTTTCTTATTAGTCTATGAGCTTTCGGCTTATGATCTTTTTTTTATTGGCCTAGAGTCTTAATTAACATAAGAAATATTTTTTTTAACTAATGTTTTTTTTATATTGAATGATTTTAACACTAAACCTACCACGACTGGTTAAACAATCGGTCAAAACGTTATCAAAGTTTAAAAATTTCTGCATTTGGTATAAATAAGTTGTCGGTAGATTTAGTGTTAAATACTTAAGTTTTTAAATTTTTATGTTCTAAAATCTAAAATCATAGTCTGCACTCTTTTCATTTTGAGTTCTCAACGTCATTATTTGAGTTAAATACTTCTTTTAGGAGAATTAGTAGAATTAAAGTATGCATTATGTTGATACATTTAATAGTTTATCTAACAATCTTTTTAATTACAAAAAGTATAATTGCTTTATTGTTTTTCTTTCAAATGAAAATCGAATTGCGTTTCCATTTTTGTTTAAATTAGATTTATTCTAACGGTACACACTTATATTATTAACAAATGTGTTATAATTAACGAATCATACATGAATCTCAAAGATTTTGACAAGTGTGTTTATGAAAAGTTTATGGATGTAAAAATTATAGTTTTCATGTGGGGAGAAGCCTAAAAAACTCATTTCTTATTGATGTATAGCGTTAAAACAAAAAATAATATCGCGAATACTCGAGTGTACCGTGAAGTTTAAATTTATCATATTAATTACTATTATAATAAATTTATAATTTATAATATTTCTAAATTTAATTAATTTATAATATTATTAATTGTTATTAGTGTACTATATTTTGCAACAAAATTAGGAAATTATTGTACTTCGGCGTAAAAAGGCGTAGAAAGGATGAAATTCAAATTGATATACTTTTCGAAAAAATTATCACAGAATGATATTTAAAACAGATTTTAAAGCTAGAAAACATAACTTTCCAATGCTCTAACGGAGATTTTTCTAACGATTTTTCTTATACAGATTTTATTACAAGTGGTGCTACTTTAAAATGAGCTTTGTAATTGTAGAAAAAAACTTCAACTTTAATAGGCGAGTACGTAGAGAACAATTTTTTCATCAATTCTATTAATTGTAATAAAACTTAACATTTTCTCTTTAAAATGCTTTTTTTAAACAGTTCTACGACCATATGACATTTTTTTTGCAAAAATACGTGAATTTGATTCTTTTTAATTTTGTGATTCTAATTGTTTGCAAAGTATATTAATTAATACAATATAAGTGCAATTTGTTATTTAAGTTTGAAATTATTATTAGCTATTAGTATATTTAAAGTTTTCTCTTAAAAAAAATATCTAAAATTATGTAATATAATTTAAATTATCATTATAATTGTAATTTGAAACAAAAATTAATTTTATAAATATTAATAATATTTGTTAAAAGATTTATTCATAAATTTGTTACAAGATTCATTTATTTAACAATTTAGCATATGTGGAAATAAAGAGTTGTTCAAGAAATCAAGTTTTTATTGTTATATATATCCATATCTTTATATATACACGATTTTCTAAACATAAATAATATAAGTTAATTCTCTTAATTTTAATAAAAAAACAACCATTAGTAATTTTATCCAATCAATAATTTTGCGCTGTATATTCAACTATAGCAGAATAGTTTCTTCATTTTAATCATTGATAAATATATATGTATTATTAATATATATATTTATCAATGATTAGACTGAAAAAAGACTATTCTATTATAGTTACTTAATTTCATGTCTAAATTTTAGATATTTGTTATTTGTTATTATCATTTTGTTACATATTATATACAGCATAGTGTTGCTGTATATAATACGTGACATTTTGATCTAAATGTTACCTGTAAATTACATAATGGTTACTAGAACAGATAATATGTGTTCTGTAAATAATATATAAATATTACAGAACAGTGTGTACTAAATTCTATTATAATGACGTAATTTTATATCTAAATTTTATGTATCTATTACGTATTATATACAGGCATAATGTTGCTGATATTTTCATCTAAACATCATTTAAAAGTTGACATAATCGTTACCATATCTGTTCTCTCAATGTTACAGAACAGTGTTTACTATGTTCTGTTACAGTTACGTAATTTATATATATAAATTTTATGTATCTATTACGTTTTAAAAGTTGACATAATGGTTACCATATCTGTTCTGTCAATGTTATGTAAATGTTACAGAACAGTGTTTACTATGTTCTGTTATAGTTATGTAATTTCATATATAAATTTTATGTATCTATTACATTTTAATTTCATGTATCTATTATGTTTGATATACAAGAATAATGTTGCTGACATTTCCATCTAAACGTTACTTAATCGTGGACCTAACGGTTACCACAACAGCGAACAGCTGTTTTGTAAATGTTCTGTAAAAGTTACAAAACAGTGTTTATTGGGTATTTACGCAAGTTTTGTTCGTTCGGAACGTCTTAGTTACGTGTCAGTAAGTGAGTTTAGTCGAAAATTTTTGTACAATGTTAAAGAAATTGAGGATATACGTTTTTCTGCGCACAAAGCTGAGATCGCTATGTACGCAAGTTTTGGTCGTTCGGAACGTCTTAGTTACGTGTCAGTAAGTGTGTTCAGTCGAAAATTCTTGTGCAACATGAAGGAAATTGAGAAGAACCGCTTCATGGCATACATGGTTAAAATCGCTATGTACGCAAGTTTTGTTCGTTAGGAACGTCTTAGTTACGTGTCAGTAAGTGAGATTTGTCTAAAATTCATGTGCAACATCAAGGAAATTGAGAAGAACCGCTTCACGGCATACATTGTTAAAATCGCTATGTACGCAAGTTTTGGTCGTTCGGAACGTCTTAGTTACGTGTCAGTAAGTGAGTTTAGTCGAAAATTCTTGTACAACGTTAAAGAAATTGAGGATATACGTTTTTCTTCGCACAAAGCTGAGATCGCTATGTACGCATGTTTTGGTCGTTCGAAACGTCTTAGTTACGTGTCAGTAAGTGAGTTTAGTCGAAAATTCTTGTACAACGTTAAAGAAATTGAGGATATACGTTTTTCTTCGCACAAAGCTGAGATTGCTATGTACGTATGTTTTGGTCGTTTGAAACGTCTTAGTTACGTGTCAGTAAGTGAGTTTAGTCCAAAATTCTTGTGCAACATCAAGGAAATTGAGAAGGACCGCTTCACGGCATACATGGTTAAAATCGGTATGAACGCAAGTTTTGGTCGTTCGGAACGTCTTAGTTACGTGTCAGTAAGTGAGTTTAATCGAAAATTCTTGTACAACGTTAAAGAAATTGAGGATATACCTTTTTCTGCGCACAAAGCTGAGATCGCTATGTACGCATGTTTTGGTCGTTCGGAACGTCTTAGTTATGTGTCAGTAAGTGAGATTTGTCTAAAATTTTTGTGCAACATCAAAGAAATTGAGAAGAACCGATTCACGGCATACATTGTTAAAATCGCTATGTACGCAAGTTTTGTACGTTCGGAACGTCTTAGTTACGTGTCAGTAAGTGAGTTTAGTCGAAAATTCTTGTACAACGTTAAATAAATTGAGAAGGACCGATTCACGGCATACATTGTTAAAATCGCTATGTACGCAAGTTTTGTACGTTCGGAACGTCTCAGTTACGTGTCAGTAAGTGAGATTAATCGAAAATTCTTGTACAACGCTAAAGAAATTGAGGATATACGTTTTTCTGCGCACAAAGCTGATATCGCTATGTAAGCATGTTTTGGTCGTCCGGTACGTCTTAGTTACGTGTCAGTAAGTGAGATTTGTCTAAAATTTTTGTGCAACATCAAAGAAATTGAGAAGGACCGATTCACGGCATACATTGTTAAAATCGCTATGTACGCAAGTTTTGTACGTTCGGAACGTCTTAGTTACGTGTCAGTAAGTAAGATTAATCGAAAATTCTTGTACAACGCTAAAGAAATTGAGGATATACGTTTTTCTGCGCACAAAGCAGAGATCGCTATTTACGCAAGTTTTGTACGTTCGGAACGTCTTAGTTACGTGTCAGTAAGTGAGTTTAGTCGAAAATTCTTGTGTAACATGAAGGAAATTGAGAAGAACCGCTTCACGGCATACATGGTTAAAATCGCTATGTACGCAAGTTTTGTTCGTTCGGAACGCCTTAGTTACGTGTCAGTAAGTGAATTTAGTCGAAAATTTCTGTGCAACATCAAGGAAATTGAGAAGAACCGTTTCACGGCATACATGGTTAAAATCGCTATGTACGCAAGTTTTGTTCGTTCGGAACGCCTTAGTTACGTGTCAGTAAGTGAGATTAATCGAAAATTCTTGTACAACGTTAAAGAAATTGAGGATATACGTTTTTCTTCGCACAAAGCTGAGATCGCTATGTACGTATGTTTTGGTCGTTTGAAACGTCTTAGTTACGTGTCAGTAAGTGAGTTTAGTCGAAAAATCTTGTGCAACATCAAGGAAATTGAGAAGGACCGCTTCACGGCATACATGGTTAAAATCGCTATGAACGCAAGTTTTGGTCGTTCGGAACGTCTTAGTTACGTGTCAGTAAGTGAGTTTAATCGAAAATTCTTGTACAACGTTAAAGAAATTGAGGATATACCTTTTTCTGCGCACAAAGCTGAGATCGCTATGTACGCATGTTTTGGTCGTTCGGAACGTCTTAGTTATGTGTCAGTAAGTGAGATTTGTCTAAAATTTTTGTGCAACATCAAAGAAATTGAGAAGAACCGATTCACGGCATACATTGTTAAAATCGCTATGTACGCAAGTTTTGTACGTTCGGAACGTCTTAGTTACGTGTCAGTAAGTGAGTTTAGTCGAAAATTCTTGTACAACGTTAAATAAATTGAGAAGGACCGATTCACGGCATACATTGTTAAAATCGCTATGTACGCAAGTTTTGTACGTTCGGAACGTCTCAGTTACGTGTCAGTAAGTGAGATTAATCGAAAATTCTTGTACAACGCTAAAGAAATTGAGGATATACGTTTTTCTGCGCACAAAGCTGATATCGCTATGTAAGCATGTTTTGGTCGTCCGGTACGTCTTAGTTACGTGTCAGTAAGTGAGATTTGTCTAAAATTTTTGTGCAACATCAAAGAAATTGAGAAGGACCGATTCACGGCATACATTGTTAAAATCGCTATGTACGCAAGTTTTGTACGTTCGGAACGTCTTAGTTACGTGTCAGTAAGTAAGATTAATCGAAAATTCTTGTACAACGCTAAAGAAATTGAGGATATACGTTTTTCTGCGCACAAAGCTGAGATCGCTATGTACGCAAGTTTTGTTCGTTCGGAACGTCTTAGTTACGTGTCAGTAAGTGAGTTCAGTTGAAAATTCTTGTGCAACATGAAGGAAATTGAGAAGAACCGCTTCATGGCATACATGGTTAAAATCGCTATGTACGCAAGTTTTGTTCGTTAGGAACGTCTTAGTTACGTGTCAGTAAGAGAAATTTGTCTAAAATTCATGTGCAACATCAAGGAAATTGAGAAGAACCGCTTCACGGCATACATTGTTAAAATCGCTATGTACGCAAGTTTTGGTCGTTCGGAACGTCTTAGTTACGTGTCAGTAAGTGAGTTTAGTCAAAATTCTTGTACAACGTTAAAGAAATTGAGGATATACGTTTTTCTTCGCACAAAGCTGAGATCGCTATGTACGTATGTTTTGGTCGTTTGAAACGTCTTAGTTACGTGTCAGTAAGTGAGTTTAGTCGAAAATTCTTGTGCAACATGAAGGAAATTGAAAAGAACCGCTTAACGGCATACATGGTTAAAATCGCTATGTAGGCAAGTTTTGTTCGTTCGGAACGTCTTAGTTACGTGTCAGTAAGTGAATTTAGTCGAAAATTTCTGTGCAACATCAAGGAAATTGAGAAGAACCGTTTCACGGCATACATTGTAAAAATCGCTATTTACGCAAGTTTTGTTCGTTCGGAACGTCTTAGTTACGTGTCAGTAAGTGAGTTTAGTCGAAAACTCTTGTACAACGTTAAATAAATTGAGGATATACGTTTTTCTTCGCACAAAGCTGAGATCGCTATGTACGTATGTTTTTGTCGTTTGAATCGTCTTAGTTACGTGTCAGTAAGTGAGTTTAGTCGAAAAATCTTGTGCAACATCAAGGAAATTGAGAAGGACCGCTTCACGGCATACATGGTTAAAATCGCTATGAACGCAAGTTTCGGTCGTTCGGAACGTCTTAGTTACGTGTCAGTAAGTGAGTTTAATCGAAAATTCATGTACAACGTTAAAGAAATTGAGGATATACGTTTTTCTGCGCACAAAGCAGAGATCGCTATTTACGCAAGTTTTGTTCGTTCGGAACGTCTTAGTTACGTGTCAGTAAGTGAGTTTAGTCGAAAATTCTTGTACAACGTTAAAGAAATTGAGGATATACGTTTTTCTGCGCACAAAGCTGAGATCGCTATGTACGCATGTTTTGGTCGTTCGGAACGTCTTAGTTACGTGTCAGTAAGTGAGATTTGTCTAAAATTTTTGTGCAACATCAAAGAAATTGAGAAGAACCGATTCACGGCATACATTGTTAAAATCGCTATGTACGCAAGTTTTGTACGTTCGGAACGTCTTAGTTACGTGTCAGTAAGTGAGTTTAGTCGAAAATTCTTGTACAACGTTAAATAAATTGAGAAGGACCGATTCACGGCATACATTGTTAAAATCGCTATGTACGCAAGTTTTGTACGTTCGGAACGTCTCAGTTACGTGTCAGTAAGTGAGATTAATCGAAAATTCTTGTACAACGCTAAAGAAATTGAGGATATACGTTTTTCTGCGCACAAAGCTGATATCGCTATGTAAGCATGTTTTGGTCGTCCGGAACGTCTTAGTTACGTGTCAGTAAGTGAGATTTGTCTAAAATTTTTGTGCAACATCAAAGAAATTGAGAAGGACCGATTCACGGCATACATTGTTAAAATCGCTATGTACGCAAGTTTTGTATGTTCGGAACGTCTTAGTTACGTGTCAGTAAGTGAGATTAATCGAAAATTCTTGTACAACGCTAAAGAAATTGAAGATATACGTTTTTCTGCGCACAAAGCAGAGATCGCTATTTACGCAAGTTTTGTACGTTCGGAACGTCTTAGTTACGTGTCAGTAAGTGAGTTTAGTCGAAAATTCTTGTGTAACATGAAGGAAATTGAGAAGAACCGCTTCACGGCATACATGGTTAAAATCGCTATGTACGCAAGTTTTGTTCGTTCGGAACGCCTTAGTTACGTGTCAGTAAGTGAATTTAGTCGAAAATTTCTGTGCAACATCAAGGAAATTGAGAAGAACCGATTCACGGCATACATTGTTAAAATCGCTATGTACGCAAGTTTTGTACGTTCGGAACGTCTTAGTTACGTGTCAGTAAGTGAGTTTAGTCGAAAATTCTTGTACAACGTTAAATAAATTGAGAAGGACCGATTCACGGCATACATTGTTAAAATTGCTATGTACGCAAGTTTTGTACGTTCGGAACGTCTCAGTTACGTGTGAGTAAGTGAGATTAATCGAAAATTCTTGTACAACGCTAAAGAAATTGAGGATATACGTTTTTCTGCGCACAAAGCTGATATCGCTATGTAAGCATGTTTTGGTCGTCCGGAACGTCTTAGTTACGTGTCAGTAAGTGAGATTTGTCTAAAATTTTTGTGCAACATCAAAGAAATTGAGAAGGACCGATTCACGGCATACATTGTTAAAATCGCTATGTACGCAAGTTTTGTACGTTCGGAACGTCTTAGTTACGTGTCAGTAAGTGAGTTTAGTCGAAAATTCTTGTGTAACATGAAGGAAATTGAGAAGAACCGCTTCACGGCATACATGGTTAAAATCGCTATGTACGCAAGTTTTGTTCGTTCGGAACGCCTTAGTTACGTGTCAGTAAGTGAATTTAGTCGAAAATTTCTGTGCAACATCAAGGAAATTGAGAAGAACCGTTTCACGGCATACATTGTAAAAATCGCTATTTACGCAAGTTTTGTTCGTTCGGAACGTCTTAGTTACGTGTCAGTAAGTGAGTTTAGTCGAAAACTCTTGTACAACGTTAAATAAATTGAGGATATACGTTTTTCTTCGCACAAAGCTGAGATCGCTATGTACGTATGTTTTTGTCGTTTGAAACGTCTTAGTTACGTGTCAGTAAGTGAGTTTAGTCGAAAAATCTTGTGCAACATCAAGGAAATTGAGAAGGACCGCTTCACGGCATACATGGTTAAAATCGCTATGAACGCAAGTTTTGGTCGTTCGGAACGTCTTAGTTACGTGTCAGTAAGTGAGTTTAATCGAAAATTCTTGTACAACGTTAAAGAAATTGAGGATATACCTTTTTCTTCGCACAAAGCTGAGATCGCTATGTACGTATGTTTTTGTCGTTTGAATCGTCTTAGTTACGTGTCAGTAAGTGAGTTTAGTCGAAAAATCTTGTGCAACATCAAGGAAATTGAGAAGGACCGCTTCACGGCATACATGGTTAAAATCGCTATGAACGCAAGTTTCGGTCGTTCGGAACGTCTTAGTTACGTGTCAGTAAGTGAGTTTAATCGAATATTCATGTACAACGTTAAAGAAATTGAGGATATACGTTTTTCTGCGCACAAAGCAGAGATCGCTATTTACGCAAGTTTTGTTCGTTCGGAACGTCTTAGTTACGTGTCAGTAAGTGAGTTTAGTCGAAAACTCTTGTACAACGTTAAATAAATTGAGGATATACGTTTTTCTTCGCACAAAGCTGAGATCGCTATGTAGGCAAGTTTTGTTCGTTCGGAACGTCTTAGTTACGTGTCAGTAAGTGAATTTAGTCGAAAATTTCTGTGCAACATCAAGGAAATTGAGAAGAACCGTTTCACGGCATACATTGTAAAAATCGCTATTTACGCAAGTTTTGTTCGTTCGGAACGTCTTAGTTACGTGTCAGTAAGTGAGTTTAGTCGAAAACTCTTGTACAACGTTAAATAAATTGAGGATATACGTTTTTCTTCGCACAAAGCTGAGATCGCTATGTACGTATGTTTTTGTCGTTTGAATCGTCTTAGTTACGTGTCAGTAAGTGAGTTTAGTCGAAAAATCTTGTGCAACATCAAGGAAATTGAGAAGGACCGCTTCACGGCATACATGGTTAAAATCGCTATGAACGCAAGTTTCGGTCGTTCGGAACGTCTTAGTTACGTGTCAGTAAGTGAGTTTAATCGAAAATTCATGTACAACGTTAAAGAAATTGAGGATATACGTTTTCTGCGCACAAAGCAGAGATCGCTATTTACGCAAGTTTTGTTCGTTCGGAACGTCTTAGTTACGTGTCAGTAAGTGAGTTTAGTCGAAAATTCTTGTACAACGTTAAAGAAATTGAGGATATACGTTTTTCTGCGCACAAAGCTGAGATCGCTATGTACGCATGTTTTGGTCGTTCGGAACGTCTTAGTTACGTGTCAGTAAGTGAGATTTGTCTAAAATTTTTGTGCAACATCAAAGAAATTGAGAAGAACCGATTCACGGCATACATTGTTAAAATCGCTATGTACGCAAGTTTTGTACGTTCGGAACGTCTTAGTTACGTGTCAGTAAGTGAGTTTAGTCGAAAATTCTTGTACAACGTTAAATAAATTGAGAAGGACCGATTCACGGCATACATTGTTAAAATCGCTATGTACGCAAGTTTTGTACGTTCGGAACGTCTCAGTTACGTGTCAGTAAGTGAGATTAATCGAAAATTCTTGTACAACGCTAAAGAAATTGAGGATATACGTTTTTCTGCGCACAAAGCTGATATCGCTATGTAAGCATGTTTTGGTCGTCCGGAACGTCTTAGTTACGTGTCAGTAAGTGAGATTTGTCTAAAATTTTTGTGCAACATCAAAGAAATTGAGAAGGACCGATTCACGGCATACATTGTTAAAATCGCTATGTACGCAAGTTTTGTATGTTCGGAACGTCTTAGTTACGTGTCAGTAAGTGAGATTAATCGAAAATTCTTGTACAACGCTAAAGAAATTGAAGATATACGTTTTTCTGCGCACAAAGCAGAGATCGCTATTTACGCAAGTTTTGTACGTTCGGAACGTCTTAGTTACGTGTCAGTAAGTGAGTTTAGTCGAAAATTCTTGTGTAACATGAAGGAAATTGAGAAGAACCGCTTCACGGCATACATGGTTAAAATCGCTATGTACGCAAGTTTTGTTCGTTCGGAACGCCTTAGTTACGTGTCAGTAAGTGAATTTAGTCGAAAATTTCTGTGCAACATCAAGGAAATTGAGAAGAACCGATTCACGGCATACATTGTTAAAATCGCTATGTACGCAAGTTTTGTACGTTCGGAACGTCTTAGTTACGTGTCAGTAAGTGAGTTTAGTCGAAAATTCTTGTACAACGTTAAATAAATTGAGAAGGACCGATTCACGGCATACATTGTTAAAATTGCTATGTACGCAAGTTTTGTACGTTCGGAACGTCTCAGTTACGTGTGAGTAAGTGAGATTAATCGAAAATTCTTGTACAACGCTAAAGAAATTGAGGATATACGTTTTTCTGCGCACAAAGCTGATATCGCTATGTAAGCATGTTTTGGTCGTCCGGAACGTCTTAGTTACGTGTCAGTAAGTGAGATTTGTCTAAAATTTTTGTGCAACATAAAAGAAATTGAGAAGGACCGATTCACGGCATACATTGTTAAAATCGCTATGTACGCAAGTTTTGTACGTTCGGAACGTCTTAGTTACGTGTCAGTAAGTGAGTTTAGTCGAAAATTCTTGTGTAACATGAAGGAAATTGAGAAGAACCGCTTCACGGCATACATGGTTAAAATCGCTATGTACGCAAGTTTTGTTCGTTCGGAACGCCTTAGTTACGTGTCAGTAAGTGAATTTAGTCGAAAATTTCTGTGCAACATCAAGGAAATTGAGAAGAACCGTTTCACGGCATACATTGTAAAAATCGCTATTTACGCAAGTTTTGTTCGTTCGGAACGTCTTAGTTACGTGTCAGTAAGTGAGTTTAGTCGAAAACTCTTGTACAACGTTAAATAAATTGAGGATATACGTTTTTCTTCGCACAAAGCTGAGATCGCTATGTACGTATGTTTTTGTCGTTTGAAACGTCTTAGTTACGTGTCAGTAAGTGAGTTTAGTCGAAAAATCTTGTGCAACATCAAGGAAATTGAGAAGGACCGCTTCACGGCATACATGGTTAAAATCGCTATGAACGCAAGTTTTGGTCGTTCGGAACGTCTTAGTTACGTGTCAGTAAGTGAGTTTAATCGAAAATTCTTGTACAACGTTAAAGAAATTGAGGATATACCTTTTTCTGCGCACAAAGCTGAGATCGCTATGTACGCATGTTTTGGTCGTTCGGAACGTCTTAGTTATGTGTCAGTAAGTGAGATTTGTCTAAAATTTTTGTGCAACATCAAAGAAATTGAGAAGAACCGATTCACGGCATACATTGTTAAAATCGCTATGTACGCAAGTTTTGTACGTTCGGAACGTCTTAGTTACGTGTCAGTAAGTGAGTTTAGTCGAAAATTCTTGTACAACGTTAAATAAATTGAGAAGGACCGATTCACGGCATACATTGTTAAAATCGCTATGTACGCAAGTTTTGTACGTTCGGAACGTCTCAGTTACGTGTCAGTAAGTGAGATTAATCGAAAATTCTTGTACAACGCTAAAGAAATTGAGGATATACGTTTTTCTGCGCACAAAGCAGAGATCGCTATTTACGCAAGTTTTGTACGTTCGGAACGTCTTAGTTACGTGTCAGTAAGTGAGTTTAGTCGAAAATTCTTTTGTAACATGAAGGAAATTGAGAAGAACCGCTTCACGGCATACATGGTTAAAATCGCTATGTACGCAAGTTTTGTTCGTTCGGAACGCCTTAGTTACGTGTCAGTAAGTGAATTTAGTCGAAAATTTCTGTGCAACATCAAGGAAATTGAGAAGAACCGTTTCACGGCATACATTGTAAAAATCGCTATGTACGCAAGTTTTGTTCGTTCGGAACGTCTTAGTTACGTGTCAGTAAGTGAATTTAGTCGAAAATTTCTGTGCAACATCAAGGAAATTGAGAAGAACCGTTTCACGGCATACATTGTAAAAATCGCTATGTACGCAAGTTTTGTTCGTTCGGAACGTCTTAGTAACGTGTCAGTAAGTGAGTTTAGTCGAAAACTCTTGTACAACGTTAAATAAATTGAGGATATACGTTTTTCTTCGCACAAAGCTGAGATCGCTATGTACGTATGTTTTTGTCGTTTGAAACGTCTTAGTTATGTGTCAGTAAGTGAGATTTGTCTAAAATTTTTGTGCAACATCAAGGAAATTGAGAAGGACCGCTTCACGGCATACATGGTTAAAATCGCTATGAACGCAAGTTTTGGTCGTTCGGAACGTCTTAGTTACGTGTCAGTAAGTGAGTTTAATCGAAAATTCTTGTACAACGTTAAAGAAATTGAGGATATACGTTTTTCTGCGCACAAAGCTGAGATCGCTATGTACGCATGTTTTGGTCGTTCGGAACGTCTTAGTTATGTGTCAGTAAGTGAGATTTGTCTAAAATTTTTGTGCAACATCAAAGAAATTGAGAAGATCCGATTCACGGCATACATTGTTAAAATCGCTATGTATGCAAGTTTTGTACGTTCGGAACGTCTTAGTTACGTGTCAGTAAGTGAGTTTAGTCGAAAATTCTTGTACAACGTTAAATAAATTGAGAAGGACCGATTCACGGCATACATTGTTAAAATCGCTATGTACGCAAGTTTTGTACGTTCGGAACGTCTTAGTTACGTGTCAGTAAGTGAGATTTGTCTAAAATTTTTGTGCAACATCAAAGAAATTGAGAAGGACCGATTCACGGCATACATTGTTAAAATCGCTATGTACGCCAGTTTTGTACGTTCGGAACGTCTTAGTTACGTGTCAGTAAGTGAGATTAATCGAAAATTCTTGTACAACGCTAAAGAAATTGAGGATATACGTTTTACTGCGCACAAAGCAGAGATCGCTATTTACGCAAGTTTTGTACGTTCGGAACGTCTTAGTTACGTGTCAGTAAGTGAGTTTAGTCGAAAATTCTTGTGCAACATGAAGGAAATTGAAAGAACCGCTTCACGGCATACATGGTTAAAATCGCTATGTACGCAAGTTTTGTTCGTTCGGAACGTCTTAGTTACGTGTCAGTAAGTGAATTTAGTCGAAAATTTCTGTGCAACATCAAGGAAATTGAGAAGAACCGTTTCACGGCATACATTGTAAAAATCGCTATGTACGCAAGTTTTGTTCGTTTGAAACGTCTTAGTTACGTGTCAGTAAGTGAGTTTAGTCGAAAAATCTTGTGCAACATCAAGGAAATTGAGAAGGACCGCTTCACGGCATACATGGTTAAAATCGCTATGAACGCAAGTTTTGGTCGTTCGGAACGTCTTAGTTACGTGTCAGTAAGTGAGTTTAATCGAAAATTCTTGTACAACGTTAAAGAAATTGAGGATATACGTTTTTCTGCGCACAAAGCTGAGATCGCTATGTACGCATGTTTTGGTCGTTCGGAACGTCTTAGTTATGTGTCAGTAAGTGAGATTTGTCTAAAATTTTTGTGCAACATCAAAGAAATTGAGAAGATCCGATTCACGGCATACATTGTTAAAATCGCTATGTATGCAAGTTTTGTACGTTCGGAACGTCTTAGTTACGTGTCAGTAAGTGAGTTTAGTCGAAAATTCTTGTACAACGTTAAATAAATTGAGAAGGACCGATTCACGGCATACATTGTTAAAATCGCTATGTACGCAAGTTTTGTACGTTCGGAACGTCTTAGTTACGTGTCAGTATGTGAGATTTGTCGAAAATTGTCGAACAACATCAAGGAACCTCGGGAGAAACGCTTTCCTGAGCACAGAGCTGAGATCGCTATGTGCGCAAGTTTTGTTCGTTCAGAACGTCTTAGTTACGTGTCAGTAAGTGAGATTTGTCGAAAATTCTCGTACAACATGAAGGAAATTGCGGAGAAACGTTCCTCTACGCACAGAGCTGAGATCGCAATGTACGCAAGTTTTGTTCGTTCGGAACGTCTTAGTTACGTGTCAGTATGTGAGATTTGTCGAAAATTCTCGAACAACATCAAGGAAACTCGGGAGAAACGCTTTTCTAAGCACAGAGCTGAGATCGCTATGTACGCAAGTTTTGTTCGTTCGGAACGTCTAGTTAGGTGTCAGTATGTGAAATTTCTCGAAAATTCTTGTACAACATCAAGGAAATTAAGGATAAATGCTTTTTTTGACACAGAGCAGAGATCGCTATGGACGCAAATTTTGCTTTTTCGGAACGTCTTAGTTACGTGACAGTAAGTGGGATTTGTCGAAAATTCTTGTACAACATCAAGAAAATTAAGGATAAATGCTTTTCTTGACACAGAACAGAGATCGCTATGGACGCAAGTTTTGCTCTTTCGGAACGTCTTAGTTACGTGTCAGTATGTGAGATTTGTCGAAAATTCTCGAACAACATCAAGGAACCTCGGGAGAAACGCTTTCCTGAGCACAGAGCTGAGATCGCTATGTACGCAAGTTTTGTTCGTTCGGAACGTCTAGTTAGGTGTCAGTATGTGAGATTTGTCGAAAATTCTTGTACATCATCAAGGAACCTCAAGAGAAACGCTTTTCTGAGCACAGAGCTAAGATCGCTATGTACGCAAGTTTTGCTCTTTCGGAACGTTTTAGTTACGTGTCAGTAAGTGAGATTTGCCGAAAATTCTTGTACAACATCAAGGAAATTGAGGAGAAACGCTTCTCTGATCACAGAGCTGAGATCGCTATGTACGCAAGTTTTGTTCGTTCGGAACGTCTTAGTTACGTGTCAGTAAGTGGGATTTGTCGAAAATTCTTGTACAACATCAAGGAAATTGCGGTGAAACGTTCGTCTACGCACAGAGCTGAGATCGCAATGTACGCAAGTTTTGTTCGTTCGGAAAGTCTTAGTTACGTGTCAGTAAGTGAGATATGTCGAAAATTCTTGTACAACATCAAGGAAATCAAGGATAAATGCTTTTTTTGACACAGAGCAGAGATCGCAATTTACGCAAGTTTTGTTCGTTCGGAACGACTTAGTTACGTGTTAGTAAGTGAGATTTGCCGAAAATTCTTGTACATCATCAAGGAACCTCGGGAGAAACGCTTTTCTGAGCACAGAGCTGAGATCGCTATGTACGCAAGTTTTGTTCGTTCGGAACGTCTTAGTTACGTGTCAGTAAGTGAGATTTGTCGAAAATTCTTTTACAATATCAAGGAAATTAGGGATAAATGCTTTTCTTGACACAGAGCAGAGATCGCTATGAACGCAAGTTTTGCTCTTTCGGAACGTCTTAGTTACGTGTCAGTATGTGAGATTTGTCGAAAATTCTCGAACAACATCAAGGAACCTCGGGAGAAACTCTTTCCTGAGCACAGAGCTGAGATCGCTATGTACGCAAGTTTTGTTCGTTCGGAACGTCTAGTTAGGTGTCAGTATGTGAGATTTGTCGAAAATTCTTGTACAACATCAAGGAAATTAAGGATAAATGCTTTTCTTGACACAGAGCAGAGATCGCTAAGGACGCAAATTTTGCTTTTTCGGAACGTCTTAGTTACGTGTCAGTATGTGAGATTTGTCGAAAATTCTCGAACAACATCAAGGAAACTCGGGAGAAACGCTTTTCTAAGCATAGAGCTGAGATCGCTATGTACGCAAGTTTTGTTCGTTCGGAACGTCTAGTTAGGTGTCAGTATGTGAAATTTCTCGAAAATTCTTGTACAACATCAAGGAAATTAAGGATAAATGCTTTTCTTGACAGAGAGCAGAGATCGCTATGGACGCAAATTTTGCCTCTTCGGAACGTCTTAGTTACGTGTCAGTAAGTGAGATTTGTCGAAAATTCTCGTACAACATGAAGGAAATTGCGGAGAAACGTTCCTCTACGCACAGAGCTGAGATCGCAATGTACGCAAGTTTTGTTCGTTCGGAACGTCTTAGTTACGTGTCAGTATGTGAGATTTGTCGAAAATTCTCGAACAACATCAAGGAACCTCGGGAGAAACGCTTTCCTGAGCACAGAGCTGAGATCGCTATGTACGCAAGTTTTGTTCGTTCGGAACGTCTAGTTAGGTGTCAGTATGTGAGATTTGTCGAAAATTCTCGAACAACATCAAGGAAACTCGGGAGAAACGCTTTTCTGAGCACAGAGCTGAGATCGCTATGCACGCAAGTTTTGTTCGTTCGGAACGTCTTAGTTACGTGCAGTATGTGAGATTTATCGAAAATTCTCGAACAACATCAAGGAAACTCGGGAGAAACGCTTTCCTGAGCACAGAGCTGAGATCGCTATGTACGCAAGTTTTGTTCGTTCGGAACGTCTAGTTAGGTGTCAGTATGTGAGATTTGTAGAAAATTCTTGTACAACATCAAGGAAATTAAGGATAAATGCTTTTCTTGACACAGAGCAGAGATCGCT
>NW_027223338.1:2486294-2593651 GCF_030449975.1 Polyergus mexicanus | reverse complement strand
AAGCAGTGGTATCAACGCAGAGTACTAACAAAACTTGCGTACATAGCGATCTCAGCTTTGTGCGCACAAAAACGTATATCATTAACTTCCTTAATGTTGTACAAGAATTTTCGATTAAACTCACTTACTGACACGTAACGAAGACGTTCCGAACGAACAAAGCTTGCGTAAATAGCGATCTCTGCTTTGTGCGCAGGAAAACGTATACCCTCAATTTCTTTAACGATGTACAAGAATTTTCGATTAAACTCACTTACTGACACGTAACTAAGACGTTCCGAACGTACAAAACTTGCGTAAATAGCGATCTCTGCTTTGTGCGCAGAAAAACGTATATCCTCAATTTCTTTAGCGTTGTACAAGAATTTTCGATTAATCTCACTTACTGACACGTAACTAAGACGTTCCGAACATACAAAACTTGCGTACATAGCGATTTTAACAATGTATGCCGTGAATCGGTCCTTCTCAATTTCTTTGATGTTGCACAAAAATTTTAGACAAATCTCACTTACTGACACGTAACTAAGACGTTCCGGACGACCAAAACATGCGTACATAGCGATCTCAGCTTTGTGCGCAGAAAAACGTATATCCTCAATTTATTTAACGTTGTACAAGAATTTTCGTCTAAACTCACTTACTGACACGTAACTAAGACGTTCCGAACGACCAAAACTTGCGTACATAGCGATCTCTGCTTTGTGCGCAGAAAAACGTATATCCTCAATTTCTTTAACGTTGTACAAGAATTTTCGATTAAACTCACTTACTGACACGTAACTAAGACGTTCCGAACGACCAAAACTTGCGTACATAGCGATTTTAACAATGTATGCCGTGAAGCGGTTCTTCTCAATTTCCTTGATGTTCACATGAATTTTAGACAAATCTCACTTACTGACACGTAACTAAGACGTTCCGAACGAACAAAACTTGCGTACATAGCGATTTTAACAATGTATGCCGTGAAGCGGTTCTTCTCAATTTCCTTGATGTTGCACAAGAATTTTAGGCAAATCTCACTAACTGACACGTAACTAAGACGTTCCGAACGACCAAAACTTGCGTACATAGCGATCTCAGCTTTGTGCGCACAAAAACGTATACCCTCAATTTCTTTAACGATGTACAAGAATTTTCGATTAAACTCACTTACTGTCACGTAACTAAGACGTTCCGAACGAACAAAACTTGCGTACATAGCGATCTCAGCTTTGTGCGCACAAAAACGTATATCATTAACTTCCTTAATGTTGTACAAGAATTTTCGATTAAACTCACTTACTGACACGTAACTAAGACGTTCCCTAACGAACAAAACTTGCGTACATAGCGATCTCTGCTTTGTGCGCAGAAAAACGTATATCCTCAATTTCTTTAACGTTGTACAAGAATTTTCGACTAAACTCACTTACTGACACGTAACTAAGACGTTCCGAACGAACAAAACTTGCGTAAATAGCGATCTCTGCTTTGTGCGCAGAAAAACGTATATCCTCAATTTCTTTAACGTTGTACAAGAATTTTCGATTAAACTCACTTACTGACACGTAACTAAGACGTTCCGAACGTACAAAACTTGCGTAAATAGCGATCTCTGCTTTGTGCGCAGAAAAACGTATATCCTCAATTTCTTTAGCGTTGTACAAGAATTTTCGATTAATCTCACTTACTGACACGTAACTAAGACGTTCCGAACGTACAAAACTTTCGTACATAGCGATTTTAACAATGTATGCCGTGAATCGGTCCTTCTCAATTTCTTTGATGTTGCACAAAAATTTTAGACAAATCTCACTTACTGACACGTAACTAAGACGTTCCGGACGACCAAAACATGCGTACATAGCGATCTCAGCTTTGTGCGCAGAAAAACGTATATCCTCAATTTATTTAACGTTGTACAAGAGTTTTCGACTAAACTCACTTACTGACACGTAACTAAGACGTTCCTAACGAACAAAACTTGCGTACATAGCGATTTTTACAATGTATGCCGTGAAACGGTTCTTCTCAATTTCCTTGATGTTGCACAGAAATTTTCGACTAAATTCACTTACTGACACGTAACTAAGACGTTCCGAACGTACATAACTTGCGTACATAGCGATTTTAACAATGTATGCCGTGAATCGGTCCTTCTCAATTACTTTGATGTTGCACAAAAATTTTAGACAAATCTCACTTACTGACACGTAACTAAGGCGTTCCGAACAAACAAAACTTGCGTACATAGCGATTTTAACAATGTATGCCGTGAAGCGGTTCTTCTCAATTTCCTTGATGTTGCACAAGAATTTTAGGCAAATCTCACTTACTGACACGTAACTAAGACGTTCCGAACGACCAAAACTTGCGTACTTAGCGATCTCAGCTTTGTGCGCACAAAAACGTATATCATTAACTTCCTTAATGTTGTACAAGAATTTTCGACTAAACTCACTTACTGACACGTAACGAAGACGTTCCGAACGAACAAAACTTGCGTAAATAGCGATCTCTGCTTTGTGCGCAGAAAAACGTATACCCTCAATTTCTTTAACGATGTACAAGAATTTTCGATTAAACTCACTTACTGACACGTAACTAAGACGTTCCGAACGAACAAAACTTGCGTAAATAGCGATCTCTGGTTTGTGCGCAGAAAAACGTATAACCTCAATTTCTTTAACGTTGTACAAGAATTTTCGATTAAACTCACTTACTGACACGTAACTAAGACGTTCCGAACGAACAAAACTTGCGTAAATCGCGATCTCTGCTTTGTGCGTAGAAAAACGTATATCCTCAATTTCTTTAATGTTGTACAAGAATTTTCGACTAAACTCACTTACTGACACGTAACTAAGACGTTCCGAACGAACAAAAGTTGCGTAAATAGTGATCTCTGCTTTGTGCGCAGAAAAACGTATATCCTCAATTTCTTTAGCGTTGTACAAGAATTTTCGATTAATCTCAATTACTGACACGTAACTAAGACGTTTCGAACGAACAAACCATGTGTACATAGCGATCTCAGCTTCTTGTGCAGAGAAGCGAATATTTTCAATTTCCTTGATGTTGTACATGAATTTTAGGCAAATCTTACTTACTGACACGTAACTAAGACGTTTCGAACGAACAAAATATGCGTACATAGCGATCTCAGCTCTTTGCGCAGAAAAGCGATTAGCCTCAATTTCCTTGATGTTGTAAATGAATTTCCGGCAAATCATACTTACTGGCACGTAACTAAGACGTTTCGATCGAACAAAATATACGTACATAGCGATCTCAGGTCTGTGGGCAGAAAGCGTTTATCCTCAATTTCCCTGATGTTGCACAAGAATTTTCGGCAAATCTCACTTACTAACACGTAACTAAGACGAAGCGAACGAACATGCGAAAACATGCGTACATTGCGATCTCAGGTCTGTGGGCAGAAAAGCGTTTCTCCTCAACTTCCTTGTTGTTGTACAAGAATTTTCGGCAAATCTCACTTACTGACACGTAACTAAGACGTTTCGAACGAACAAACCATGTGTACATAGCGATCTCAGCTCTTTGTGCAGAAAAGCGATTAGCCTCCATTTCCTTTATGTTGTACATGAATTTTGGCAAATCTCACTTACTGACACGTAACTAAAACATTTCAAATGAACAAAATATGCGTACATAGCGATCTCAGGTCTGTGGGCAGAAAAGCGTTTATCCTCAATTTCCTTGGTGTTGCACAAGAATTTTCGACTAATTTGACCTTCAGACTCGTAACTAAGACGTTCCGAACGGAAAAAACATGCGTATATAGCGATCTTAGCTCTTTGCGCAGAAAAGCGATTAGCCTCAATTACCTTGATGTTGCACAAGAATTTTCGGCATATCTCACTTACTGACACGTAATTAAGACGTTTCGAACGAACAAAACATGCGTACATTGCGATCTCAGGTCTGTGCGCAGAAAAGCGTTTATCCTCAATTTCCTTGTTGTTGTACAAGAATTTTCGGCAAATCTCACTTACTGACACGTAACTAAGACGTTTCGAACGAACAAACCATGTGTACATAGCGATCTCAGCTCTTTGTGCAGAAAAGCGATTAGCCTCAATTTCCTTTATGTTGTACATGAATTTTCGGCAAATCTCACTTACTGACACGTAACTAAAACATTTCCAATGAACAAAATATGCGTACATAGCGATCTCAGGTCTGTGGGCAGAAAAGCGTTTATCCTCAATTTCCTTGGTGTTGCACAAGAATTTTCGACTAATTTGACCTTCAGACTCGTAACTAAGACGTTCCGAACGGACAAAACATGCGTATATAGCGATCTTAGCTCTGTGCGCAGAAAAGCGATTAGCCTCAATTACCTTGATGTTGTACAAGAATTTTCGGCAAATCTCACTTACTGACACGTAACTAAGACGTTTCGAACGAACAAACCATGTGTACATAGCGATCTCAGCTTCTTGTGCAGAGAAGCGAATATTTTCAATTTCCTTGATGTTGTACATGAATTTTAGGCAAATCTTACTTACTGACACGTAACTAAGACGTTTCGAACGAACAAAATATGCGTACATAGCGATCTCAGCTCTTTGCGCAGAAAAGCGATTAGCCTCAATTTCCTTGATGTTGTAAATGAATTTCCGGCAAATCATACTTACTGGCACGTAACTAAGACGTTTCGATCGAACAAAATATACGTACATAGCGATCTCAGGTCTGTGGGCAGAAAGCGTTTATCCTCAATTTCCCTGATGTTGCACAAGAATTTTCGGCAAATCTCACTTACTAACACGTAACTAAGACGAAGCGAACAAACAAAACATGCGTGCATAGCGATCTCAGCTCTTTGCCCAGAAAAGCGTTTATCCTCAATTTCCTTGATGTTGCACAAGAATTTTAGGCAAATCTCACTTACTAACACGTAACTAAGACGAAGCGAACGAACAAAACATGCGTACATTGCGATCTTAGCTCTGTGCGCAGAAAAGCGATTAGCCTCAATTACCTTGATGTTGTACAAGAATTTTCGGCAAATCTCACTTACAGACGCGTAACTGTGATGTTCCAAACGAAGGAAATTAGCGTACGTAGCGATCTTAACTCTCGGTGCTGAGAAGCGTTATTCCTAAATTTCCTTGATCTTGTACAAGAATTTTTGGCAAATATCACTTACATACGCGTAACTGTGATTTTCCGAACGAAGGAAACTAGCGTACATATCGATCCAAGATCTGTGTGCCGTGGAGCGTTTCTCCTCAATTACCTTGATGTTGTACATGAATTTTCGGCAAATCTCACTTACAGACGCGTAACTGTGATGTTCCAAACGGACAAAACTTACGTACATAACGATCTCAGTTCTGTGTGCCGAGAAGCGTTTTTTCTCGATTTCCTTAATGTTGCACAAGAATTTTCTGAAAATCCCACTTACACACACGTAACTAAGATGTTCCGACGTGAAAATTTGCGTACGTAGCCAACTCTGCTCTGCGTGCCGTGAAGCGTTTCTTCTCAATTTCCTTGATGTTGTGCATGAATTTTCGTCAAATCTTACTTACTGACACGTAACTAAGACGTTTCGAACGAACAAAATATGCGTACATAGCGATCTCAGGTCTGTGGGCAGAAAAGCGTTTATCCTCAACTTCCTTGATGTTGTACAAATTTTTTCGACTAATTTTACCTTCAGACTCGCAACTAAGACGTTCCGAACGGACAAAACATGCGTATATAGCGATCTTAGCTCTGTGCGCAGAAAAGCGATTAGCCTCAATTACCTTGATGTTGTACAAGAATTTTCGACTAGTCTTACTTACAGACACGTAACTAAGACGAACAAAACATGCGTACATAGCGATCTCAGCTCTGTGCGCAGAAAAGCGTGTCTCTTCAATTTCCTTGATGTTGTACAATAATTTTCGACTAGTCTCACTTACTAGACACGTAACTAAGACGTTCCGAACGAACAAAACATGCGTACATAGCGATCTCAGCTCTTTGCGCAGAAAAGCGTTTCACCTCAATTCCCTTGATGTTGTACAAGAATTTTCGACTAGTTTCACTTATTGACACGTAACTAAGATGTCACGTCTCAGTATTTAAAGTTGATAAAAAAAAATTAAATCTAAATTACTAATGCAAAGCAATTTTCTAAACGTGACTATGTTAATTTTATAATAATAATAAGTTGGAAATTACTTATTTAAGTTGAATAAAATATTAATGCCTTTTAGATGTTTTATTTCTTTTCGGTCACCCTGCATTCACCGGGTCTACCGGGGACCAGAAGACTGATAACTTGTCAGTATAAGGCGTTAACTTACTTAGGAGTATACGTCGTTATGTCGGATTCCTTCTGCGGCGATCCCTTCGACGTTGAATATCAATATGTGCGCTCTTTAATTATAATAATGAAGGCTGATGTTGGATAAATAGGTAGCCGGAACGTAGAAATAATTGTAGAGCGGAATATAGTAGAATATAACACTTTATTTTAATTCAAATGTAATATGCTAATATTACTGGCGTTATGCTAACGTCAGGAATACTCGAGAGTATAAAATAAGTCTCTTAAGACTATGCAAGAGTTTGACGACGTGAAACGCCGGATTACTGTCACTTGACAAAGAGATTCGGAGCTCAAAGTAGTAAACGTGTTAACAGTTTGCCGTCGCGAATAGTAATGCTGGATGCCGAGCTCGCACTGAGCTACTTCGGTCTTCATGTGTTGGTGGGGAGATGCTGCAGTGGGAGCGCCTCTTTGTGCAAGGTGGGATATTCTTCTTATACTCTTCCTTCAGTCTTCTGGGTGTTGGCGGGAGTTTCATGGGCGGGGCAGTGGCAAGTGGGAGCATCGTTTGTAGGGATCTTTGAGTTATATGGGGACTTTCCCGTGCGAGAAAGACAGCTACAATGTTGCCTCACGCATTCCAACTTGTTTGTCCGGCCTAATCTTATCGAGCGGGCGGATAAGAATATTGATCGATGGCTAACCCGCATACCATGCACAGTCTAAGACTCTTATAAAACTCTTAAGAATATTACATGAGTGAAATATTATTTCTTATTCCTAATTCTATACCGTTATTTATATTATTAATATGCGACGCAGTGTTATAACTCTTAAAATTAATATGAATATAAAAATTCTTAAAGTTAATACAAATATATATAAGGAGTATAAAATTCTTAATACTAAGGTGTGACGTCTTAACCGCACGTCAAATTTTTATTTAAATAACATATTTATTGTTAATACACCCACAGGAGGTGAAAGAAATAAAAATCCAGAGAAAACTATTCGTTCAAAGCAAAGATCTAACTTGTAAAATAGTATTCATTGCGAGTCACCCCGTATGTAGCCAACGCTCGAGCGCGCCAGCGGGTGACGCAGAAATAACCATCATATATAGACCATAAGAATAATTAATAATTTATATTTGCATTGCACACCTAGGCAAATAATTCGAACGCTTTAAAATTATAACACATATATATATATATATATATATATATATATATATATATATATATATATATAATATATGTACATCATGACAAAATCAAAAGAGCCAATATGAGCAATTATATATTATTGTGTTCAAAATATGTATGCGACACAGACATCTGTGCTCTAAAATTGCTTGTACGAGATAGAGCAGTAGAAATACAACATTTTTTCTGTCTCCACATATTTAATACAACGCGAAAAAGTTGGGTTTTATTGCTCTGTCTAAAATATGCATATGTCCCTGACTCTAATTATTCTACGTAATACTGTCGATAACGTAACTATAAAGCGTTGGTAATATACCGACACTTTTAGTTATGTTTAGATGAGGGCGCTAACCCGTCGGAGTTCGGCCGTCGCTCCGGCATCCTCTTAAACCGTCAGCTGTTAAACGATATATGATAAACATATGTGTGAATGACTCTAGTACTGCCAAAACTGAACTAATGCCATTTGTTGCAAAAATACGTAATGACTTTTTACTCAACCCAATAAATAACAGGAAAAATCGTGATTTTTCATGTTCAATCTTGTTCAATTTGCTAAAAATTACGCGGAAAAACATCTAAAATCATCTAAAAATTAGATTCGCTAAAAGGGAAAAATTTTTCTTCAAACTTTTTCTCTAAATACATTTACGATATGTTATAAAGCATAAATAAATGTTTATCACCCGTATAATAAATTTTTATAAATTGTATTGTAAAAAGATTATATTGTAAAAAATTTTATAAGGAAAAAATTTTTTAATTGACATAATCCTGTCTCTTCTGCGAATATTTTTAAAAAAGTTTTTGTAACAAAACTTTTACTTAGGGACAGTTATAACAAAAGTAATAAAACTAAATAAATAATAATAGATGTTAATAACGTAATAAAAATAAAATATTTTGTTGTCTAATTTTTCCCCAAACGAATGAAAAACATCCGGAATGAAAATGCGGGAGCTTTTTCTTTTGCTCGTTTTCTCTTAAACTAATCTAATTACCTAGAAAAAAAAATTTTAAATTTTTCAACGCCGTTCCTTTTTGGAAAAAAGTGGGGATATGCGACTAAATAAATTCTCCGCGTCAAAGTAAAAAAGATAATTTCGAGTTGGATATCGTCTGACGTAACACGTGTCGTTCCACGGAAAATAGCGACTAAAAAAAACCTCACAAAGGTAAAAAAAATACGCCAAGTATATAAAAAAATCCCAACTTGTACGCAAAAAAAGTTTAATATCTATTCCTAGAAAATAACATTTAAAACAATTTTTTCCTTGAAAAATAATTTTCGAAATTGCGCTCGCTTCCTTCGTCCCACAATACGCAAAGGGAGGATGTCGCTGGACGGGATGTCGTCAATGACCACTTGATAGTACTATGTACAAAAATATATTTCTATTTTATATACAGTTAAGAAGTATATACAAGCTTTAATTTTAGTTTGATCTTTGATTGGCCCTGAAAAGGGTCGATTGGTCGCTGGTGTTTGCGCCCTACTGCAGGCGTTCACGCCACTGGAGCGCGGATCCGTCGACGTGTAACGGGGTGGACCCCACCTCGTACGGAATGCTGGAGGAGTCCCGGGTGGAGCGTAACTCCTCTCGGGCAGCGGCGGTTCGTCTGTCTGCATAGCGGAAGAGTGTGTGGCCTCCTCCCAGTCTGAGAGGTCCGTCTGCATGGACTGTTTGCAAGTGGAGGTGTTGGTCACCTTGCCGCCATTTCGCAAGGGGCGCATGTTGATTGTCCGCGTGCCCGTGCTTTTGTGGTGATTATCCATTATATATATAATATTTATTTGGGGGGGGGGACATAATAGCGTAATTTTATAATAATAGAATGCATTTTAATTTTCTCGAGCGAATTTATAATATTTGTATAAATGCAAGATTGATTTTATCAAACAAATACTACTTCAAATTACAAACTCTCACAAACTGAAATGCTTCTATGTATTTGGCAGTTAACTTGATTTTATATTTAGTTTTGACTTTTGATTTTTTAAAGATTTTTATTTTTTAGATGAAAATCATTTTTTAGTTTTTTATTTTGAAAATTATTTTTCAAGGAAAAACTTTTTTAAATGTTATTTTCTAGGAATAGATATTAAACTTTTTTTACGTACAAATTGGGATCTTTTTATATATTTGGCGTATTTCTTTTACCTTTGTGAGGTTTTTTTTAGATGATCTCATTCATTTCATTCATTCATTTCTCAGCCTGTAAATTGTAATGTAATACAGTTATACGTATGCAAAGAATGTACATATATTATGTATGTATAGTGACAAAGCAAATAACATTTTGTTGCAGTAAAATCTACTTTAAAAATAATAAGTAAATACTATGTATGAATACTTTGGTTTTCTTCGCATATGTATAACTAATATTATAGTAGCATATTGTGCAATGCGAGATATTTATAAGCTTTCCTTTTTTTGTAAAATAATGTAATATAGTTATACGTATGCAACGAAAATCAATGTATACATATTATGTATGTATACTGACAAAGCGAATAACATTTTGTTGCAGTAAGATTCACTTTAAGAATAACAAGTAAATACTATGTATGAATGCTTTGGTTTCCTTCGCATACGTATAACTAATATTATAGTGGCATGTCGTGCAATGCTACTATAACATTAATTATACATATGCAAAGAAAACCAAAGTATTCATACATAGTATTTACTTATTATTCTTAAAGTGAATCTTACTGCAACAAAATGTTATTCGCTTTGTCAGTATACATACATAATATGTATACATTGATTTTCGTTGCATACGTATAACTATATTACATTATTTTACAAAAAAAGGAAAGCTTATAAATATCTCGCATTGCACAATATGCTACTATAATATTAGTTATACATATGCGAAGAAAACCAAAGTATTCATATATAGTATTTACTTATTATTTTTAAAGTAGATTTTACTGCAACAAAATGTTATTTGCTTTGTCACTATACATACATAATATATGTACATTCTTTGCATACGTATAACTGTATTACATTATATTATAAAAAGAAACAAGCTCGTTTGGTATATATTAATTTACAAAAAGCAATGAGATCATCGGGGGAGTCTGTAGTGTCGGGGGAGTCTGTAACCCCTAGGCACCAGGTCTCCAGGTGGCGGATAGGGGAACGCTCGGCAGGCTTGCCTGGAGGGTAGAGATGAAATAAAATAATTGGATCTTACTGCAACAAAATGTTATTCGTTATGTCAGTATACATATATAATATGTATACATTGATTTCCATTGCATACGTATAACTATATTACTGTTGTGCCTCTCTGAGTACAACGGGATTTTTGGAGATAATCCAAGGGTTCGGCTCATCTTAGGAATAGGGACTCCGAATGTCGAGAAACACGAGGCAAAGATTCCGTGCAAAGAGATTTATTTGTATAGCTTACGTATCGTAGAGTTCGGTTCGGTGATGCTTCGGCGATGTAACAGTGTCGGCGCTTGCAGAATCTCACAGTTTCTTGAAGTACACGCGTCACCACTTAGTTTCGGAATACGGCCTCGAGGTACTCGTTACCTCTCTTTTTATGGTCCGAAAGTAGGTGGTTTTTCGGTATTAGGTCGCGATGTCTTAATTGCATATTGCAACGAATTGCATATCTTGCATTTAATCGCGGTTTTGGGAGCGCGCGAACAGCTTATAAAGTGCTGAATTTGCGCTATGCTTCTTTTTTACTTTTATATGTCGTAATTACGTTATTCGATTTTGAGTTACGACATCCCTCCCCCTTTGGAGGAGAAAACGGAAGGGTAGTGACGTTTTCTATTTGAGACTGTATGTGAGACTTTGTTTACAATTCTTTCTTATTCTATGCGTGGTGTACGTTTACAATTTTTGTGGGCTCGCCATATATATATAATACTATTACTATGATACTTATTATAAGTATTGCAAAGCTGCCTGATATTGGGTATATAACTTGCTTTTGTAAGAATGGATAATTGTTAGTTTTATCTCTCTCTCTCTCTCTCTCTCTCTCTCTCTAATTCTTTTGTTATCTTCTGCAGTCTAGTGCTTAAATCCATTAATTCGTTCGGATTTTGTATTATTTTCTTTATTTTTACTTCATTAGGTTTTGTTGGCGTGATAGTTAGGTCAAATTTTTAGTTTGATATATTATATTCCGGCAAATATGTTGGAAGATAGGTAGTATCTATTACTCCAGAAGTTTTTATTATCATATCAGCCGTTACTAATTTGCAGTTATTCATTAGTGCAATTCGCCCTGTTCTAGAAATTTTTATTCTATTTTCTTCTTGGTTTTCGCAGCTTATAGTTATAAATTGTTCGGTGAGCGTAGAGTACAACCACGAGGTTAGTCAGCCTTATCCATATAGTATGGTTAGAATGAATGTATCTCGTATTACAAAATCTTTTGTCCGCTGCGACTTGTAAATACGCTTGGATTTCGCATAGTGAATTGTCGTTAATATGATATATGGGTCTATTCTGTTCGCATATATACCATAATGATTACTTATTTCGATACATTTATCTAAATTATTCTGTGTTGTTGTTAAATATTTTTGATTTTTGCTGTCGATAGCTATAATGGGTTGGTTTATTTCTACGAAAGTGAATAAATTTCCTTGACTGTATATAGGTAGAGGTATTGCCTTTACTATATTGTATTTGGGATGAGAAATTAGTGGAAAGCGTAAGATAGTATGTATATAGGGTGTGTCGTAGTAAGCGCTAATCGTTATGAATTTTTCAATCGTTAGCCAATTGTTTTCGAAGATACTAAAGGGAAAATGTAGTCCTTGTGGTACTTGTGAGGTAGCTTTCTTGAGGCTATCTATAACTCGTTCTAATGGGATTAATCTAGGACGTACTTTTCCGTCCTTTATTGCCATTAAATGTTGTATTATATCCTCAGTGTCTCTCATTAAATCCGTTATGATCGTGTTAAATATGTAAAAGTGTTCATGTATTTCTTCGCGTTAAATCTGACTTGTCAATTGTTTTTGTATTTTGGAAGTGAAATTGAGTAGTAATTGTTCATTTGTGACGTGACGTTTTCGGGACGCCCGTCACAAGGGTCGAATGACCCGATCGGGGGCGGTTTTTCGGGGGCCTGCGTCTTCCTAATTTAGGGAGAGAGCGGCCCGATGGTCAGATCAGCGAGATCTGACATTCGGTTAGGTAAAATCGAAACTGTAAGCTCGAAATGAGCCCGCGAAATGGTTGCCGGCATGTGGTCGAACGGATCCCATCCGGCAGAGAGGAAGAAAGAAGGAAGAAGAGCGGCCGAGGGCGGGAGTCCGAGACTTTCAAGGAGCGAGAGACGTCAGGTCGTAGTTTTTCAATATTAACTACATTCATAGTGGCCAACATACCTCGTTGCCGATAATTTTATATTATTATGACAGGAACAGAGGCGAAGGGCCAGAAAGAACCGGCCGAAGGGCCGGCCACTCCATCCGCGCGAAGCGAGGGAGTCCCAAGCGGCGGAAGGACTCTTGACCATGGACCTATTTTACGAGATAGGAAAGAGAACCGATCAGACGCTGCCGGAATTCCGCATCTGTCAGTCGAACTGTTAGAATATATGTACATCTATATTGTACGATATGTGAGCGCGCTTTAGTAGGAGTGGCATACATGTACACGTCCCCTTCCCTGTGTGTGAGCTGGTACGTGATGGGAGAGCGAATCTAGAAAGTAACTCACGAGACACTGCTGTTAAGACCCGCGTAGAGAATGGAGCATTTATTAATGTACAATAATTATTAAATAGACTTTTGTTTCGCACTCCGAGTATTACCGGATCCACAATCCTTTCATGGTAGCAGAGCGTGGTTTCCTGGCTTGTGTGAGTGATCAAGCATCGGTTTAAATAAAGCAAAAGTGTTATACAGAAGAAGAGTTCGAACACGAAGGAACGTTCGAGAACAACCAAGATGGAGAAAAAGGAAATCACGATACCGGTGTTTGATGGAGAAGACTACAGCATGTGGAAAAAAAGAATTACGATGTATCTAAAGTTAAAACATTGTGATGAAGTGATAACAAGAGCAAAAGTAACAGCAGATACAGAAGACTGGGATGAGAATGATTTGAAGGCAATAAACCTGATTTATAGTGCCATATCGAATAAACAATTGGAGTTTATTTGCGAAGAAGCTACAGCTTATAAAATTATAAGAAAATTGGACGAGATATATTTGAAAGAGTCTACGGCATTGCAAATTGTGTGTCGAAATAAAATGGAACAGATGAAACTGGAAAAGTATAGTGATACAGCAACATTTTTTAGTGATTTTGAGAAATTAGTCAATGAATTGAGAAGCGCGGGAGCTAAAATAGATGAAAAGGAAAAATTGAATTACATGTTGAACACGTTGCCGAGCCAATATAGCTACATTGTTGATTTAATAGACACATTAAAAGAAGAGGATCAAACAGCAGCCTACGTAAAAAATAAAACTCAAATTGCTGAAATGAAGAACAATAACGACCATGATGAAAAAAGATGGAATGTATTTACAGCAAAGAAGAGTCAAAAAGAAAACTGTTTCAAGTGTGGAAAAATGGGGCATTTTGCAAGAGAGTGCCACGATGGCGGCCAAACAGGACACAACGGTGGAACATGGCGAGACTCAACACGTGGTCGCGGCCGAGGCAGAGCCGGAAGAGGCAATTACGACAGAGGGCGCAGTAACTTTCGTGGACAACAAGGATCGAGCACGAGCGAACAGAGCAGATCAGGCGCGAGCGCATGGATAGCGACGTCACACGTGGCGAAGAGCGATTATAGTCAAGACAGGTTAGGTAATGAAATCCAATGGTTATTGGATAGCGGGTGTACCGATCATATAATTAATAATGAGAATTATTTTGAGAAAAGTATTCTACTTAAAGAACCAGTCAATATTTATTTGGGGGATAATAGATATATAAAAGCAACGAAAATAGGAAATGTAGTAAGCTATTTCAACGCGTTTGAAAAACAGAATGAAGTAAATATGAGTAATGTTTTTTACGCCGGAAAAATGAATACAAATTTAATAAGTTTTGGAAAATTAACAGATAAAAATACGATTATTTCAAAGGGAAATATAGCGAAAATAATAGATGAGAATAATAAATTAATAGCTGTAGCATACAAAGAAAATCGAACGTATAAGATAACAAGTACTTTGAAATACGGAGAAAGGTTAGTAAATACCGCCGACAGTAAGAATAATAATAACATGAGTTCGAAAGAGAAATGGCATAGAATGTTAGGACATGTAAATTTTGGCTATCTCAATACATTAAGTAAAAAACAGTTATTAACGGGCATTCCAAATGAACTTGAATCAGAGTTTATGAAATGTAAGACTTGTATTGAAAATAAAATGCATAACTTGCCATTTAGTAACAATAGAACAAAAGCTAAAGACGTTTTAGAAATTATTCATACTGATGTATGTGGTAGCTTTAAAACAGCGGGTTTAAATAGAGAAAGATATTTCGTATCTTTCATTGATGATTATAGTAAAATCGCCAAAGTTTACTGTATAAAATCTAAGGATGAAGTATTTGATTGTTTAGTGCAATTTATTAATGAATCTGAAAATTTAACCGAAAAAAGAGTAAAAATATTGAGATGTGATAATGGTAAAGAATATTTAAATAACCGATTCTACAAATTTGCAAAAGAGAAAGGAATAATTATAAACAATTGTCCAGCGTACGTACATGAACTGAATGGTACCGCTGAAAGATTGAATAGAACAATAATGAATATGGCACGTTGTCTATTAGCAGAGGCAAAGGTACATAAAAGATTTTGGCCAGAAATAATCTGTGCATCGATTTATTTAAAAAATCGTACGTTAGCGAATACAATAGAAAAGAAAACTCCGTATGAAATATTTTTCAAGAGAAAACCAAATGTACAAAATCTACGATTGTATGGTAGTAAAATTTTTGTAAAAAGACCTGAACATTGTAGAGATTCTAAATGGGACGAAAAGGCAGATATGGGTATTCTATTAGGTTATAGTGATGTTGGATACAGAGTTCTGGTAAATAATAAAATAATAGTTGCGAGACACGTTGATATCGTAGAAAGAGACGTAAAATGTATTGGTGTTGATTATAATGATGATGATATTGAAAGCAACGCTAGTCTAGATAAAAATTTAAGCGACAATGTGTTCGAAAGTGAAGGCGAAACCGAAGAAAAGAAAATAAAAACAAAAAAGGAAGCTACTGAAAATTTAGAGTTAAAAATTCCACGAAAATCTACACACGATAGAAAAAGTCCATAAGATACCTAGAGAACAGCACTAGTAATATTTATGCAAATTATTGTAGGGTAGATACTCCATACACATTTGAGGAGGCGCTGAACAGTAATGATTGTGAAAATTGGATAAAAGCTATGGACAAAGAAATAGAAAGCTTAAAAGAGAATAAAACATGGGAGTTAGTTGAGAAAAAACAAGAAAAAAAATCTTAGATGTAAAATGGAAATATACAAAAAAGTCCGATGATACGTATAAAGCTAGGTTAGTAGTGAGAGGCTTTCAACAGGCAAATGTAATTGACGACATATACGCCCCTGTAGCAAAAACTCAAACTCTAAAAATCCTGTTATCTTTTTGTTGCCAGGCTGGTTTTATTATACAACAAATGGATGTTATCACAGCATTTCTTAATGGTACAGTAAGCTCAGAAGTATATATCAGTCAACCTAAAGGTTACAATGATGGAACAAATAAAGTCTGTAAATTGTTAAAAGTGTTATACGGACTACGAGAGAGTCCAAGAGCGTGGTATGAGTGCTTTGATGAATGCTTAACAGGATTAGGATTTAAAAGAAGTAATGTTGATTATTGCTTATATGCTTATGGAGAAGGAATAGAGGCTGTATATCTATTAATTTATGTCGATGATTTATTGATATGCAGTAAAAGCAAAAAGAAAATTCAGAGTATAAAAAAGGTTTTATTAGAAAAATTTTAAATAAAAAAATTAGGTGAAATTAAAGAATACCTAGGTATTAATGTAGAGTATGATTATCGAAAATGCGAAATAAAATTAAGCCAAACTACGTATATAGAGTCATTAGTTAATAAATATCGATTACAGAATAGTAGATTATATAGTACTCCTATGGAAACGAAACTGAAAATTGAAAAGACTGAAAAATGCAAGTCAGATATTAAATATCGAAATTTGATAGGTACTCTACTTTACATAAGTTCAAGTACAAGACCTGATCATAGTGTAAACTATTTGAGTCGATATCAGAATAATTTTAATGAGACACATTGGAAGTATGCTTTGCGAATCTTGAAATACTTATACTCAACAAAAGATTTGAAGTTGCAGTATAAAAGAAATGAAAATTGCGATATTATCGATTGTTATGTAGACGCAGATTGGGCTGGCGATAGTGTAGATAGAAAGTCTACTTCTGGATATGTTATTAGATTTTTCGGAAATGTAGTTGATTGGAAATCGCGGAAACAAAAGTGTGTAACAAAAGTTTCTACTTATGCTGAGTATGTAGCACTATCTGAGGCAATCAGTGAAGTGAAATTTACACGAGAGCTGATAAGAATGTTTAATGTACAAGTGAGTGATCCTGTAAAGATTTTTGAAGACAATTATGGAGCAATAAACATTGCGAATTATGGAAACTTCACAAAAAATTCAAAGCATATAGAAGTACATTATCATTATGTACATGAAAGTGTGAAAGAAAACTTGATTGAAGTATGTAAGGTTGTTTTGGATGAGAATATTGCAGATATATTTACTAAGGCATTGTGTAAAGAAAAGTTTAAAAAATGTAGGATGTTAATGAATATCAGTTAAAGAAAATATGAAAGCGTACAATATAAATGTAAGGAGGTGTGTTAGAATATATTGGGTGATTGCATAAGTTCGTGCCCGATTTAAATATAAACTTCAATAGATTATATTTTAGAGATAACACTTTTATTAATCAATTATATAGTCTCCATTCTTTTCTACAATGGTTTTCCAACGATCTATAAGCTTGTCGATTCCATTTTTGAAGAAAGAACTTGGTTTTTCTTGAAAAAAGTTTGTAAGGTGGTTTTCGACAGCTTCCTCGGAATTGAGATTCTTGCCATTTAAACTATTCTGCAAAAACCGGAACAGATAAAAATCTGAAGGCGCAATATCTGGAGAATATGGCGAGTCCTGCAGAATTTCCCATTGCAACTCCTGCAATTTTCGCAGCGTCTGTTGAGCGACGTGTGGCCTAACATTGTTGTGGTGGAAGATGACGCCTTTTCGATTGGCCAAAATCGGACGTTTTTCTCGAATAGCTGCAGCGAGTCTAGTTAGTTGCTCACAGTACTTGTCCGCCGTGATTGTTTCGCCGCGTCGGAGCAGCTCAAAGTAAACAATTCCCTTGCGATCCCACCAAACACACAGCAACACCTTCATCGGATGCAAGCCAGCCTTTGCTACGGGTTCTGCTCCTTTAGCTGCTGTTTTCCATGTCCTCTTTCGTTGTACGTTTTTGTAGAGAATCCACTTTTCATCGCTTGTTACCATTCGATCTAAAAAAGGTTCTTTTTTGTTACGCTCAAGAAGAGAAAGAGCCACAGTCATCCGGTTTAGCTTATTCCTTTCAGTCAGGAGATGCGGCACCCACGTATCAAGCTTGGAAATGTATCCAAGCTTTTTTAAATGACGAAAAGCGGTTGAATTATCGATGTTCAGCCTCTCAGCAATATCCTCAGTTGTAATCCTTGGGTTTCTTTCCACTAAGGCATGCACAATGTCATCATCAATGCCAGAAGGCCGTCCAGAGCGGGGTTGATCCTCCATGTTGAAATCACCATTTCGAAATCTGCCAAACCACTTTTTGACTGTTCGGAGAGCAGGAGCGCGGTCCAAATAAACGCTTTGAATATTTTTTTGTGCAATCCCAACACTCACGCCTTTCCGAAATTCATATAGCATTACATGCCGCAAATGCACCTTTTCGTTCTCCATTTTTAATGATTTCTCTTATGCACAAATGGACTTATCTGAACAATATCTGACGCTAAATTGACATAAGACAACGACATCTATTGTGTAAGCAACAATTACCACACGAAAACAATAGAACTCCGCCATGCAATAACTTAATGTCATCTATGAAAATCGGGCACGAACTTATGCAATCATCCAATATGTACATCTATATTGTACGATATGTGAGCGCGCTTTAGTAGGAGTGGCATACATGTACACGTCCCCTTCCCTGTGTGTGTGCTGGTACGTGATGGGAGAGCGGATTTAGAAAGTAACTCACGAGACACTGCTGTTAAGACCCGCGTAGAGAATGGAGCATTTATTAATGTACAACAAGAATAATTATTAAATAAACTTTTGTTTCTCACTCCGAGTATTACCGGATCCACAATCCTTTCACAAACAACAACCGATCTTGGAAATTTCGGGGCGAGGAGCCCACTAACACGGCTGTGACAACCGCAAAGACCGCAGGACGGCCCTGCATAACGGGGAAGCGCCACAAGTGGCGCGATAGCGATTTATCGCACCAGCGTGTCTCCTACAGGATTCTCGCTTGGCACTGTTCGGAGAGCTGTACGAGAGGACGCAGATTTTCCGAAGAGCGAGCGGAATATTAGCCCGGTCAAGGGAAGCACCGAGAACTTCCTGCCGGTGGGACGAGCGTCATCGACCGATTTTGTTGCCGATTAATTGTAGATAATTAATTCGGATGAGTCGCGCCCTTAATAGTTGTCGAGCCACGCCTTTTGATGAATTAACTTTGTGAATATTTTGGTAGATTAAGTCGCACGGCCGACGGGCACACGTCGCTCATCCGAATTATGTGAAATAGGCTCTCTCTATTCACTTCGCCGCCGCCGACAGTCATCAATGTTAGTCTCGCGTTTGTAATAATTGTATGTTGTGAATTGTCGGGATTTTTGCGTTCACGCGATCGATATTCCGACTCGCGCAAAGTATTACGCCGCGCGACTCGTACACCACAGTCGTTATCGATAGTTTCCGTATTATTTCTGTGTATTGTTAGCGCGTATCTTGTATGTATTGTAAGAGATTGGAGTCAGGAGAAAGCGAAATCCTAAGAATTCGTGCAAGAAATCTATCGGGTGTCTTTGAGTCCGCTATTAGTTTCCGCGAGTCATTCGAGTTATATATTCGGCATTTCAACGCAAAGGTCATCGTCATTGTTATCGAGACGTATATCGGCTTACCGCGAGCCGGACCAACGGACCGATTCGGGTCGTACAATCTAGAATTTTCTATTATATCGAAGCGGATTCACGGGCGTGCGTAAAGTAGTTACCGGCGCATTCGAAAGATTTCTTTAGTTGTCGCGGCCTAATTAAGTCTCGTACGGCGGAAATCCTCGCGACCAAAAAGTCGAGTTAAAGCGAGTAAGACGCCCGGTAATTTGATACTGTTGCGCACGATCGTGCCGATCTCCGCGGAAATAATATATCTTATTCGCCTGTAAAATAATTACTGTCATCAATGGCTATTATTTATGCGAACCGCTCTATATCCGCTCTTGTTTCTTTTTAATATATTATTGTTATCTCTATTTTAACATATCGAATGCTCATTTTGGCTCCCGTGTTCTCGACTCTCAAGATTTCTCCCGTCTCCCCCGAACTCCCCCTCTACCATTTCGGGTATACTGAATAGCCGCGGAATTTTGCCGTCACGTTAATTATCGGTCGCGCGATTGTTTTTCGGTGTTGCGTTTATGAATGGTGCGGCCTGCGGTACCTGGCGCCCAACTCGGTTTATTTTGCGATACAGTGAATTTTTGTGGATCGCGAGATCGATATTCGAAATACGTGCCGAAGGTGTACCGTGGCAATCGAAGAACCGCCTGCCGAATAAATAATTATTACTTAAATAATTTAAAAGAAATTACGGTTACACATTATATTGTGTTACTTTTTCTAAATTATCAATGTGAGCAATAGTGGCGTTTAATATTTTAACTTGATTTTTCATTGTATGATGTAGCGTTTACTCTTGGTTTTTTAAAAGGGTTAGTTGTTATTTGATGATTTTTTCGTCGTTGGCATCCATTGTTCCAAAGAGAGTTTTCGGCCACGGATATCTGGTGATAACCTGACGCTTTTAAGGTGGTAAAGTATTTTGCATTTCCCAGTTGGTCTAGTATGTCCATTATATTAGGTAATGGGAAGGAATTGCCTATTGTTAAATCGTTTAACTTTCGAAAATCTACGACTATTTGTAGTTTTTGTTTACCTGACGCATCGGTCTTCTTAGGGACCACTAACAATGGAGCATTCCATTGGCTGGTACTTGGTCTAATGATTTTGTCTTTCAGCATGCCTTTTACTTGCTGATTTACTTCTTGTTTGTTTTTCTGGTAAGCGATATGGGCGTATATTTACGAGTGCACTGTTGGCTTGAACCGTAATTTCATGTGTGATAGTAGGAGTATAAGTGAGTGCATCTCCTTCGATATAAAATATGTCGCTAAAACCTTCGCAAATTTCTAGCGATGTTCTTTCCTCTTTTTGATTTAGGTGTTGTATACGCAGTAAATTTTTTATTTGTTCGCGACGGAAAAGCGTTGTAGCCTCTTGTTTTTTTTGAGTATTGCATTTTTGAGCCGCTGTATTTTTTATTTCTTCGACTGTTACGCATGGAGTTGGTAGTTTAATATATTTTTTAGTAGTGTTTATAACACTTATTGGGCAGGAAAATTCTTCTAGCTTTACTAGGCAATAGCCAATAAAAACTCCAGGCTGTGTTTCCTCAGCACATATTATGCCTACTTTATTTGAGTCGGTAGTAGCTTGAATAATTGTCTCGCTACGCGGTTTTAAGGTTAATGCTCGATACAATTTTAATATCGTATCTGCTAGCTATATCTGCTTCTTATTATAATCGCACGTTACCTTGTGTTTTTGTAGAAAGTCTACTCCTAGGATTCCTTCATAATCAATTGGGAAGTCGTCCTTCACGATATAAATTGAGTGCCGTATTTTTCGGTTCTTCAGGATTATTGTTGCCTTAATTTTTCCTATTGTATTCATTTTGTGTTCTGTAACTCCAGTGAGTACCATTTGCTCCTCGTAAATCATGGTTTATCCTTTTAGATTTCTTAACTTTATTAATGTAACCGTCCTGTGTCAAACAGTATATATATATAGGCTTAATTTCCCTTTTTTAACTTCCTGGAGGGGAAGAATTACTAGATCTAATCCAGTTTTTGTTTGCGGTTTTTCTGTTACTTGCGATATTTGATACTCGAGGGCTGATCTCGGCTGTCTTGTATTCTCTTCATCTTCTTCTTCATCCTCGTCTTGCGTTGTATTTTTTTTCGTTGCCCATTCGTTTTATTACGATTTTGTGGCTTTTTATCTTTGTTTGATTTCGTCCGGTTAGATTGTACTATTGGGATAGTACAATCGGGGCGTCCGTGTAGACTCCAGCATTCATCTCGGCCATGACCTGATTTTTTGCAGTAGGTGCAGTGTTTTTCGAATGTATTTATTCTCGATTGTCCCTGTGGCTTCGGCAAGGAGAATCGGTTTGAATATCTGCTTGTTCGGCATTCTTGTCCGTGATGTCCTAGTTTTCCACATTTATTGCATTGTAATACTTTATTTCGCGCTGCTTGCGAAATTGTATGATCGGGCTTATGCCGCAATGCATGTTCTAATGGACCCTTGACTTTCTTTTCCGCATTGGCTCCTGCGATTGCTTCTTGAAGCGTTGAGTAATGCTGTGCTCGTACTATCAATTTGATATCTTTGTGGAGACCTATTTGGAAATTTTGCAGAGCTTGCTGTTGTATAGTTTCAAGTATAATGCGTTTTCGTTCGCTGCCGTAATCTTGGCCTTCGATCGTGGATTCATATAATTCCATGGCCAAATTGTCGGCGCGCAGCCCGTATGCTCTGGCTTTTTGTTTTAAGGAGTTAAACTCGATTTGCAAGTGAGTGATGCTCTTCTTGCTTAAATAGCAGATTTCGGGTTCTCTTTTAAACTGTCTGAAACTTTATATTTCGCGTTTCAAAATCTACCATAGCTTTTCCCTTTAGCTTTGTGCAAAGTATTGCTTCTAATAATGTTCTTTCATCTGCGGGATTAATATTTTTTATCGCGTATGAACATGCGCTTAAAAATTCTTTAAGTTTAGCTTGTAAATTCCCGTTGAATTCCGGAATCATATCTCTTGCTTCTTTTAATCGTAAATGACCGTTTAAAGGTGCCGATTGATTTCGAACATTGTTAAGTGTTCGTCTGTATGTGACATCAAGATTAGTGTCATTCGGTATCGTTCGCGTTCTATTTAGATCTTCCCGATTTGCGCGTAGATCGTATATTTGCCCGTGTAATTCTCTTATTTCTTCTCGCATTTCTTGAACGGTTTGCACGATTTCGATTATCAGTGCATTGCTCGGATCTTCGAGGGGACGTCCGGCGTCTTCATAATCCGCGGCGGCGTTATTTCTAGCCTGTGCTCGCAAGTGTTCTATTTCCTTATCAACGTCTTCGGGGGGGACAGTTGATGGTAATGGATTACATTGCATGTTTTCTTCGTTATTTGCTTCGAAGATGCTACTGTCGTATGATACGGGAGAGTAATTTCTCCTAACGGCAACGCGTTCGATGGATGTACGATTTATATCAGGTCCGTCTACTTCTATTATGTTATTGTTATTGTTAAGCGAGAGTGTATTTTCCGCTACTTGGTTTATTTCTAGTTCGCGGGATTCTAATTCGGGTGAATTCTCGCTTGAAAAATGGTTATCTAAATTTCTCCGTACGTTATTGCGAATGTCGCGGGCCGCGCCTTCGATTACTTTGCAAAGACGAACCTATTTGCTAGTCGCGCTGGTGCGCTTAAAAATCGCGGACGGTGGAACGTAACTCTTTTCGGTTGTGCCGACATTCACGCTATTTTATTGTACGATGTTTTTGACTTACAGTATAACGATGATACGCATTCTTCTTTCGCTTACTCGTTGCTTCTGCACGGTCAGCTGTTGTGGTTGAATCGCTCGGCGGTGCACGTTGCTGTAGGTCAGCGTCGGTGAGTTCTCCGTTGCATGGGCGGCGTCCTCGGTTTGCTACGATCGGCTAGTTGCTGGGCGTTGCGTTGGATTGCTCCTTCCTTTGCGCTTCAGCTTCTTGTCACGGTTCTTCTTCCAGGTCTCAGGCACTGACGATGTTTTGGCTCGCACTTTGTGCTGATTTGCTCAATCAATTTTTTGTTATTGATTGTGTCTTGAAATAGTTGGGCGTATCCCACATATTCTTATTTATTCCTTTAACTGGACCAATCCCACCGCTGTTACCAATTTTGTTGTGCCTCTCCGGGTACAACGGGATTTTTGGAGATGATCCAAGGGTTCGGCTCATCTTAGGAGTAGGGACTCCGAGTGTCGAGAAACACGAGGCAACGATTCCGTGCAAAGAGATTTATTTGTACAGCTTATCGTAGAGTATCGTAGAGTTCGGTTCGGTGATGCTTCGGTGATGTAACAGTGTCGGCGCTTGCAGAATCTCACAGTTTCTTGAAGTACACGCGTCACCACTTAGTTTCGGAATACGGCCTCGAGGTACTCGTTACCTCTCTTTTTATGGTCCGAAAGCAGGTGGTTTTTCGGTATTAGGTCGCGATGTCTTAATTGCATATTGCAACGAATTGTATATCTTGCATTTAATCGCGGTTTTGGGAGCGCGCGCAACAGCTTACAAAGTGCTGAATTTGCGCTATGCTTTTTTTTTACTTTTATAGGTCGTAATTACGTTATTCGATTTTGAGTTACGACATTACATTATTTTACAAAAAAAGGAAAACTTATAAATATCTCGGATTGCACAACATGCTACTATAACATAGTTATACGTATCCGAAGAAAACCAAAGTATTTATACATAGTATTTACTTATTATTCTTAAAGTGGATCTTACTGCAACAAAATGTTATTCGCTTTGTCAGTATACATACATAATATGTATACATTGATTTTTTTGCATACATATAACTATATTACATTATTTTACAAAAAAAGGAAAGCTTATAAATATCTGGCTTTGCACAACATGCTACTATAATATTAGTTATACGTATGCAAAGAAAACCAAAGTATTCATAGTATTTATTTATTAATTAATTGTGCTTGCTGTCTGTTACTATCAAATTTCTGTAACCCAATATGTTACGCTGTTTAGCAAAATTCTTCAGTTGAGATTGCATATCGTATAAAATCGTTTGCAATTCCAGCTGAAGAAATCCTAGCTATAAAAGTGTATCGGTCTTCTCGAAAGAATTGATTTTGCTTTATCCTGCAAATAAGTGCTATAATTTAGATAATATTCATATATAATCAAAAAATAACTTATAAAACAATAAATAAACATATATAAGCAGATATATATATATACGAAATTTCAATCTACTTACTTGATAGCACCAAATATATTTTCTACAACAGATTTAAATATAACCTTAACCTTATTATATCTTGACATCGCGATACTACCGCGTTCCGCATCGCTGATACATATCATATACGTATGCACGCACATACACATTGTCTCTCAAGGCGTATTTGCACACTCAAGCGAATAATCGTACATGAGCGCTGCAAGCGCGCCTTGAGGGACAAAATCGCTTTGCATGTGTGCCTACAAGTGTACGTACGTGAGAGTCTGCAATCTTATGATGATCATCCTGATTATTATTATGATAATGATGAAGAACGAAAAATGTCATTTCTGGTATATGATTATCTTTCCTCAGGATTGACTGCACCAATCTTATTCAAACTGATCGCAATCGAAAGCTTGCATCCACATTGCATAAGAAAAGTGCTGTTAGATTTTTGATTACGGCTTTAGTTATTAAAATATCTTAATCGAAAGTTTACTAGACCTAAAATTCCGGATAAGCTACTTGGTAACGCTGCGGCCCCTGTACATAGGCACTGTTGACAAGCTGGAACGAATTTTTTTATATACTTGGCGTCGCGACGTTACCACGTCGCTTGATATCGTGTATTTTGTGAGTGAATGACAAAATGGCTGGACTCAGAGAGGTGTTAGGCAAGTGCATAATTATAGGCTCAAATTTGTCACATACGTTAAATAGTAGATGCTATTTATCAGCGTTATCGGACGAGTCGATGGAAATAAATTATTCAGTTTTTCGGGCATTTGCGTGTGCTAGTTTGAATACTATACTCGCTGTGCTATATAAGCTAGGTTATTTCGGCAATTATGCCGAGTTGTTACATATTGCTATTGCGATAATAGAAATGCGCGAGGCATTTGACCACGAGGAGGAGGATGCAGATGGCCTTATAGCCTTCTTGCTATCAAATCATCGAGGAAACCATTTAAATGGTAGGCAAAATGTTTTTATTTATATTGTGCAAATATAATGTAATCGAATACGCTAGACAATGATTAATCTAAATTTTCAAAATCATAATTTGTAGATCGAAACACATCTGCAACTGATGACCGAGAAACTGCCTCTCAGCTTCGAAACCATCCGGCAGAAGAAGAGCTCGAAACAAGACCTTCGAGTAAGTTTCGCATAAAAATAAAATTAAAATATTAATTTTTATACAAATTCCATATTCAATATTGATAAAATATTAAATTTTAGGAAGAGCACGTTCCGATGAAAACAACAGCGAAGCTGATATCCAACATCACCAGATAAGATCCAAAATTTTAAAAAGAATAAAAATAACGTAGACGTAATTTTTATTTTATTTATAATTAAATTTTTCTTTTCTTCGACAGTGCAAAGAAGCGGTGGTGGTCAAAATGAAGAAGTGACACCTGAAGAACGAGCAACGCAACTCCGTAATATCGGGGAAGTAACTGACGAGGATGAGAATGAAGAGGAAGTCGTCGGTGAAGAACGCTGTAATCCCTCGTCGGAGCAGCAGCGTCATGAGGTCGGCAATATTAATTTTAATTACGTAGATTTATTGACGGAAAATATGCGGCAATTTAGGAGGTTCAGCATAATCGGGAGAGAAGTGAGTTTCGCGGAACGACCGATACGTGAAGGTTCGAATATTTATCACGCATTAGAAAATGCGTTGCGTGAAATACACGCGTATACGTTAAAAATTTATGCGAACCGAGAGATTATGTGAGTATGTCTTTCCATTCGGTGAATTTATTTCAGGGCTCTGCAGGATCCTTTCGTCGGGCTAGAGACATGTTGTATGAGGATATTTGGAAACTCGTGAGTTCAGCAGCACAGAGTGCTGGGGGGCTTGATATCGCAGAAAACTTTAACTTTCGTGTTTTTAATGTTACGGTTCTTTCGGGTTGCAGACGTGCTGAATTAACAAACGAAAACGTTGTGAAGCGCTTAATAGTAACATTAAATAATTCCGACAATTTATTCCGCACGCTCTTGTTGTAGCGCGAATTTACGGCGAACGCGGTAACTTACGTACGAATGAGTTACATGAAAAATGAAATAATATAAGACACATGCAATCTCCGCTTCAACGTGAGTTCGCATTACAATTAACTAGGAATGTTGGTGTTACTGAAGAGGGATGCGGAATTCCGAAAATCGAGCGCTTTCAACTATATCTCGCAGTTGATAATATCGTGATTGTAGATTATAATTTCAATACTTTCGGGCGCGGTGAGAAACCGATGTACGACGGAATCGCGCTATTTGCTTCTCTCAACCGTAAACTCTTGCTTAAATATAATGTATTATGAGCGTTTACGTCATTATAACCCTATTGTAAATTTAAATGCCGCCGCGAGTTGTAGGAATTATTGCGAGCCGTGTAATATAGATTATCGAAACGATAAAACGGGTTATCGCTGTTCAAATAAATGTTTCACCGTGCCGTCGTGTAAGCAGTCTGGAAGTATAAAATGCAAAACGTGTAATCGTGCATTTTTTGGTAAGGAGTGTTTCGAGGGTCATCGCAGCGTAAAATCGTACGACGGTAAATCATCAGAATCTGCAATGTCGTGCGATTTTGCGACGGATGCAGACGCATCGTTAAATTTGGTGCGAGACACGAATGCGGTATTTCTTACTGCAAATTATGCCGTTCACCAAAACCTGAGAATCATTTGTGTTACATGCAGCGTCTTCGACGTGATAATGGCTCCTCTACCGAACCGTCGTCTTCATCATCGGCAATGGAGCCAGCGATGACAGTTATGCGAAGCACAGAGGAAAGCACAGAATTTGACAGTAAAGTGACAAACGAATGCGAGCAAGAAAGAGCGTGTAGCATTCGTATTTTACGATTTTGAAACGCGAAAAGACAAGTCACTCAAAGGTATGTCAACCGTAAAAAAACACATTCCCATTCTTTGCGTGGCGCAACAAATTTGCGAAGCGTGCGCGAAAGAAAATAACTTGTCCGTGAAGTGTCGATGGTGCGGGGTATAAGAGTTTGTATTTTGACATGATCCTATGAAACAATTTGTCGATTTTGCAACGCGTATGACAAAATACTTCAAGCAGATCATTTGCATAGCAATATAAAGCGAAAGCGTTCGACACGCAATTTATTTTAAAATATATTGTTGAAAATTTTAACAACTTGGAACCTAAATTAATATTAAACGTTACAAAGATCGTGGTGTTAACGGAAAAACATACAAAATTCATCTACAGTGTTAATTATATGCCGATGCGCTTATCCGAGTTACCGAAGCTCTTCGGATTACAATATACATCGGATAAAGGCATTTTTCCGTATTTGTTTAACACTGTCGAAAATCAATCATATGTTGGTCCCTTGCCTAACACGCATTAGAGAGACAATGAAATCGGAAGAGCGCGAACGCTTTCTTGTATGCTAATATGCAACAAAAAAACACCGTGTTTGATTTTCAACGCGAGATCATTCGCTATTGTCGTACCGACGTTGATATTCTTCGACAAGCATGTATGGCATTCAGAAAATTTTTTATTAATCGTGGAAATGTATGTCAGTAGAGTAGTAAGGCCGGTTCTAACTCAGGTTCTCTGAGGGGGGTAAAAGGCGAGGGGAAACCGTCGCGGGGATATGATGTCACGCGGGGGACCGCGGCGAAATGGTAGACGCGGGGATCGCGGAGAAGGGGGAGGGGAACCGCGGCGAAACGGTAGGCGTGGAGGCCTCGGAGAAGAGGGAAAGGGGACCGCGGCGAAACGGTAGGCGTGGAGGCCTCGGAGAAGAGGGAAAGGAGACCGCGGCGAAACGGTAGGCGCGGGGGCCGCGGAGAGGAGGGAGGGGGACCGCGGCGTATCCGGTAGGCGAGGGGTCCGCGGAGAGGGGGAGGGCACCGCGGCGAAGCCGAGTAGGTGTGAGAGACACAGCGCAAGGCATGCACGCGTGTAGGAGAAGGATAGCGCCCGCATTGGCGTGGGAAAAGGATGACGTTCGCGAGAGAAAGGGAGAAAGAGAGATAGGCACACGAGGCATGCAGGAGTGAGAAGAGGAAAGAAGGAGACGCAAAAATAATCATTTTATTATATATAATAATAATAATAATACTTATTTTAAAAAATGTGTGTATATTACAAATGTGTGTGTATGTGTATGTGTGAATTAAAAATAATAATAAGATAAAAATAATAAAATAAAAATATAAAAATAATAAAATAAAATTATAATAATAATAGAAATATAAAAAATATAAAATATGTATAATAAGGCGGCGCTCCTTCTGAAACAGAAAAATAAAAGTCTTATTAGTATACTAATTTAATTTTTAATATTTAATATTTTTAAAAATAGATACTTACAATGTTCACCAATCCTTGAACTCGACCGATAGTGGATAACGTCTCAGGTAATCGTCCAAGCATGCTGTATACGATTTGTTTAAACCGATTTCTCGGCCTTGTATCATTTGCACTACCGAATTCACTGGGATGTTACTTGATAGCGCCGGGACACAGACTAAGCGTTTGTATTTTTTGCGTAACGAATATCTTAAACTTTGTAGTCGCGCAATTCGGCCAGGCAGCGATCGAATCATAAGTCCCTTTGACACTCTGAATCGATATTGTGCTTCTAATTCATCGAGACATTTAAGGCATTCCTCTTCCCATAAGTCGCATAAACTCGCCGAGTTTACCCCTATGAAATCCTCCCATAGATATTGTTCTAATCGCGCAATGTATTTGGGTTCCTCCATAATTCCCATTCAAATCTTTTCACAACACAAGTTTTGTCCAGCTTATATAATGCAAATTGGACACATATTACAAGGCATTATCTGCTACAGTTTTCTACACTCTCCACAAAACGATCCCAGGATTAGGTCATAAATTGCACTTTCATGTTATCGCACAACACGAATATTCGAAAATAAATCTGAAATATGCATAAAGCAGCATGTGCAAATTTTTTCGTTGTCTTAACTTTTATAATAAAGTATATACAGCACATTTTCATAGCACTTGAACTATTTATTTCAACTCGGCTTAAAGTACGTTGATTTATGTCAGTAATATCACTACTACAATCACTATTGTAATCGGAATCCTCAATAAATACGCGGTCTTCGTCTGATGAATCGTCCAACAAATTCTCAATTTCCATCAAGTTGTCTTCGAGAATGACATCCTCATCATCAATAACCATAACTTCTTCGTCAGCCATAACACATATATTATTAAGATCGTCATAAGGTTGCAGACGGTTGTGTACTATTGTATAACGTTGCACGCTCCTCTCGATTACATACATTTTAATTTCATATCTTTTGTCTCCTTCTAACTGGAGTATCACGTCTCATCTACCTCATCATTTTTCCTACATTTTTAGCAGAGTGTGTCGAGAGACAAATTTTATTCATACGTAAAGGATGGGATAAATAATTAAATTCACAGATAAATAGTAAAATAACTTATTTATTACAAGCATCGTAAAGAATATCATTTACTGCACATGTCAATAACTCGCAATCTATGAGTGATTCGCTGTTAAACATCATTTTCATGTATCGCTTTTGCAGCGTCCCATACATTCGCGATATTATTACGTTGTAAAATAGTTACAAATTGTTTGAATTTTTCATTTACAATATGCGTATTTTCGCATAGCCAGTAATACATATGATCTATGCATTTTTCAAAATCGAATAAATATAATAGATGGTGGTTTCATATATAAAAAATTATTGAATAATCCTATTTTTATAATATTCGAATCAGACATTTTAACCACTTTAAATGTCAAATCTCGAATCCGTAATGGGGTTTCAGTCGATTGTAGAAGTCGTTCAATGTCCGCACGATTTCCATGTTTCAAAAGGCAATATTATTTGATTGCCTCGATTGTCGCCAAGAGCCAATTCCATGCAAAATGCAGCTCCAACGTTTATTCCAATGTCCAAATATTTGTATGACGTCGGGGTTAAGGCGTATCGTCTTCCAAGTATACGAACCGCACGACGAGGCTCGGATGAAATGCTAAGGAATAATAAAATATTATTTATATAAATATTTAGAAAGTTTAAAATTATTTAAAAGTTAAAAAATTCTTTAAATTAATTAAAACTTACTTGTTACATTTCTTCTTCTTACACGGCGAAGTTTCATCAGCATCTTGAATCGGAACATAATAATTCATGCGGCTTCCTTCAGTGGGATACATTTTTATATGAACCTTTCACACAAGCAATACTGAACATATTAAACATGTTTAAAATATGTATTAGCGTTGCGAAATTGCAATGTAGTGGGAATTATTGCTGATACGATATTTTTTCTATTCAAGCGCCGATGTACTGCTGCTTCGCGATGACATCACTCCCAGGTGGAGATTTAACCAAATGCACAAAAATGCAACGTAATATAAAATTTTCAAGCGCCGAGATACGGCTGCTTCACGATGATATCACCCTTCATAGATATCAGAATTCAAACGCGCGTGTCAAAACATGACAAATTCGTGAAATATAAGAATAATTATCAAGGTTAAATTGTGCTAATATACAAGTAATTTAAAACTTTTGCGATGCATCTGGGCTGAGACGACATCATTACCAGGTGTGAGATTTAGCCAAACGCACAAACAAAAATGCAATGTATTATTGGGTTGAGTAAAAAATTGTGGTGACATACTACAATCACAAAAAGAATGGCAACAATTTAAGAGTTTCTCGAAGGCGCTCGGATTTCAGCGCTTCTCGAAAGCGCTCGCCCATCCGCGTGTTGCGGGCGGCACCGCTTGGCGACGCAATGCGCCCTCAACTCGCGAATGAAAAGCCGTCCGGCCGTAATATAAGTCAGACCCCCTACGGAGAAAGACACGAAGAAAGTTATAGGCGCCAGACGCTTCACTTTCTAGCGCAAGCCGCTAAAGAACTGCATAACACGTTGAATAAACGTCACGGCGCCAGTCGCCGCAACGCCGCCAAAACGCCACGGACAAAAAACGCCAGCACGCTGCCTTCAGTGGCGGAAATCGCCCTCCGACGAAAAACTCGCCCTACGCCGCTCCATTTAACGGCAGCTAAAAGGAGACGAATAGGCGCTCGCTCGCCTCCAACATTTGGCGCACGGTCGCCTCCTTCACACGGCGCTCGCTCGCCTCCAGCATTAGGCGCACGGTCGCCTCCTTCACACGGCGCTCGCTCGCCTCCAGCATTAGGCGCACGGTCGCCTCCTTCACACGGCGCTCGCTCGCCTCCAGCATTAGGCGCACGGTCGCCTCCATCACTCGAAGCTCGCTCACCTCCCGCCTTAGGCGCTCGGCCGCCTCCAACATTCGGCGTTCGACCGCCGCCAGCAGCAGGTGGACAGCCAACGCTTCCTCTGGTCACGGTAGACCTAACCCTCAGCGCCAGTTCAACCTCAGCCAGAAACGAGCTACCAGTTCCAGAAGTCCCGCTTCCAAGAAGAAAGAAGAACGAGGCCAGGCTACTGGCGCTATTCGGCGCCAGCCCGCCGAAATCCACCACCGGGCAGGGCACCAAAAAAGACCGACCAATCACGCCAGACATTGATCGATCACGGAGTATCACGCCTCCTATTCCATGGTATCCGCCACCGCTAATTTCACCGCTGAGAAGGACACCCCCGAAGGAGAGTATCGCCACGCAGACGAGTTCAATTAGAATCGGCATCGACGCGGCAACGCAGACAAAGCGTAGAGGAGGAAAAGCCCGCAAATTACTATTTAACAATAACAATCAAACCCGAAATCGAAATTGCGATAAAGAGAACCGGCATAATTGTAAATGGAGAAAGTAATAAAATATATATGTTTGATAAAATACCATTTATTTCTCTACCTATAACTTTGGGTGAAAAACTGCGGATTAGAATATAACTATGCGTATAATCGCTACTACACCCATAAATTGGTGACCCCGACGCTAAAAACCATGAACACTAACGGAGAAAACGCCATCAACAAGCTTGCGATAAAAATACCACCCTTTTGGAACGAAGAGCCGGAACTATGGTTCGCTCAGCTGGAAGGTCAATTCATCTTGAGTGGAATCACCCAAGATACCACAAAATATTCATACGTATTATCACAACTAGAATCGCGCCAGATAAGAGAGGTTAAGGACATTATCACACATCCTCCTGAAGCAAACAAGTATGAAGTCATCAAGAGGGCACTTGTCCAGAGATTATCAGTCTCTCAAGAGCAACGAATTCGACAGCTCCTCGAATTAGAAGAAATAGGAGACCGGAAACCCTCGCAGTTCCTAAGACATCTACGTACACTAGCTGCAGACAATGTACCGGATTCACTATTACGCACCTTATGGTTAGGAAGACTTCCTCATCAAACTCAGATGATCCTGGCCACACGAACAGAGGATTGCCTGAACGACGTGGCCGAGCAAGCTGACCGTATCCACGAAATGACGTCCAGGACAGTTGTCGCAGCAACAACGACACCCAGAGAAACACTTGAAACACAAATTCAAGCCTTATCTAAGAAGGTCACTACCCTCATGACACACCTCTCTCGAGGAAGATCAAGAGATAAAAAGCACGACCGTAAAGTTAGCCGAACCCGTAGTCAGAGCAGAGAATACAATAAAAAAAACTGCTTTTACCACAATAGGTTCGGGGATAAGGCCCAAAAATGCACACCGCCTTGTGCATTCCAATCGGAAAAAGAGCAGGGCAGTCACTGATGGAGGCCAGCCGACCCGCCCAAAGACCCCGACGCCTCTATGTAACTTGCCAAAAAACTAAGAGACGTTTCCTGATTGACACAGGATCTGACGTCAGTGTATATCCTCGTTCAATGTTAACAGGACAAATCACATCAACAAATTACGAATTATTTGCAGCAAATGGCTCCATTATCACAACGTATGGTTGGATAACTATACAACCGGAGTTGGGACTACGACGGCCATTCCCATGGCGTTTTGTGATCGCCAACGTCACAACACCCATCATCGGGGCCGACTTCTTGGCATATTATCACTTGCTGCCAGATCTGCAAAAAGGAGTCCTGTTAGATGGAAAAACAAGTCTAAGCACTAAAGGAACAGCAGAAATTGGATTCACGGAATCAATTAAGACCTTGGCAATCAAAGACAAGTACCATCGAATTCTGGCAGAATTCCCCAGCATTATAAGGGCTACTACCAAAGAACGAACAATCAAACACAACACGAAGCATTTCATAAAAACGACTGATGGTCCTCCGGAAGCAAGTCGTCCTCGCAGACTGGCACCCGATAAATTAAAAGCAGCAAAGGCAGAATTTAATCTTCTGCTTCAAGAAGGAATAATTCAACCCTCAAAAAGCCCATGGTCGGCTCCCTTGCATATGGTTCCAAAGAAGGGAGACGCATGGAGACCATGTGGTGACTTTAGAAGGTTGAATGACAGGACAATACCCGATCGTTACCCAATACCTCATATTGAAGACTTCTCGCAAACACTCTATAATAAGAAAGTTTTTTCAACGCTAGACTTAGTCCGGGCATATAACCAGATTCCTGTACACCCTGAAGATATACCTAAAACAGCTATCACCACTCCTTTCGGACTTTTTGAATTTCGATTCATGCCATTCGGTCTTCGAAATGCAGCACAAACGTTCCAACGCTTTATTAATGAAATAACCAGCGATTTGGAATTCTGCTACGCGTATATTGACGACATATTGGTCGCATCCAACAACGAGAGGGAACATGAAGATCATCTGCGCAAACTCTTCAAACGGTTAGAAGAGAATGGAATTCTACTGAATCCAACCAAATGCAAATTCGGGGCCAGTCTATGCGCTCGGCCGCCTCCAACATTCGGCGTTCGACCGCCGCCAGCAGCAGGTGGACAGCCAACGCTTCCTCTGGTCACGGTAGACCTAACCCTCAGCGCCAGTTCAACCTCAGCCAGAAACGAGCTACCAGTTCCAGAAGTCCCGCTTCCAAGAAGAAAGAAGAACGAGGCCAGGCTACTGGCGCTATTCGGCGCCAGCCCGCCGAAATCCACCACCGGGCAGGGCACCAAAAAAGACCGACCAATCACGCCAGACATTGATCGATCACGGAGTATCACGCCTCCTATTCCGTGGTATCCGCCACCGCTAATTTCACCGCTGAGAAGGACACCCCCGAAGGAGAGTATCGCCACGCAGACGAGTTCAATTAGAATCGGCATCGACGCGGCAACGCAGACAAAGCGTAGAGGAGGAAAAGCCCGCAAATTACTATTTAACAATAACAATCAAACCCGAAATCGAAATTGCGATAAAGAGAACCGGCATAATTGTAAATGGAGAAAGTAATAAAATATATATGTTTGATAAAATACCATTTATTTCTCTACCTATAACTTTGGGTGAAAAACTGCGGATTAGAATATAACTATGCGTATAATCGCTACTACACCCATAAAGTCATTGCGTATTTTTACAACAAATTGCATTAGTTCAGTTTTGGCAGTACTAGAGTCATTCATACATATTTGACTTTGAAAAACATACAAAAAATGCGCAATGACTTTTTACTCAACCCAATACATCCAGTTGAAAGAAACGCGGAACGGGAATCTTCATATCCTCATTATACGTCTGTGAATCAAATTAAAAAATTCGAACTTGTGAACGATATCTCAATCAATGTATATAGTATCGAGGGAAAGAACATTGTCCCGATACATCTGAGCGAGTTAAAGAGAGACAAACACGTCAACCTGTTGTACATTAAAGACAACAACGTTGGACACTTCGCGTGGATCAAGAATCTATCCAGACTCGTGAGCTCGCAATTGAGCAAAAAAGAGCACAAGAAATATATCTGCGATCGGTACGTATATATTTAATAAAATATTGTAGAAATAATTGAACAAAAAAGTAAAGAATAATTTCTTTTTACAGATGTTTGCACTACTTTGGCTCAAACGACAAGTTACAGTCACATACGGTGGACTGTCGAGAGATGAACGAGTACGCTATTCGATTACCGAGCGATAAGGACAAGTGGCTCATGTTCAACAACTATAACCGGAAAGAGCGGCTTCCTTTCGTCGTGTACGCCGACTTGGAGTGCGTTTTGGAAAAGATGGAGGGAGAGAAAAATTACCAACATCATAAAGTATTTAGTATTGCTTATTATGTACACTGCTCGTACGACGAATCGTTATCCGCGTATCATTCTCGTCGTGGTACCAATTGCATGTCATGGTTCGTCGAAGAACTTAAAAATTTAGCACTGCGTGTAAAAAGTATTTTATCAGCTAATGTTCCCATGGTAAATTTAACATCCGATGAATGAGAAAAATTTCATAACGCGACACAATGCCATATTTGCGAGAAACCATTCATACAAGACGATACACGCATACGCGATCATTGCCATCTGACTGGGCGATACAGAGGTGTCGCGCATTCAAATTGTAATTTAAATTATAAAGATTCTTTTTGCATTCCCATAGTTTTTCATAATTTATCCGGTTAGGACGCGCATTTTATTAACAAGGAAATAGCTACAGCGTTCGAAGGGAGAATCGAGTTACTTCCGATAACAAAGGAAAGATATATATCATTTACGAAAAACGTTAAACTTGTCGAAGAGTAATCGGAAAATCATATTAAATTGCGTTTTATCGATTCGTATAAATTTCTCACAGCCAGTCTCAATAAATTGGCATCATTCTTGAATAAAGACAAACTCAAAATTTTAATATCCGAATTTCAAAATTTACCGCATGATAATTTCAATTTATTAACACGAAAGGGCGTTTTTCCGTACGAATATATTGACTACGTTGACAGGTTGCAAGATACGTGTTTACCATCGCGCGAATCATTTTACAGACCAGTGACACAATATCCGAGAGCGATTACGCGCACGCCGAGAACGTGTGGGAGCGGTTCTCCATTCGAACGCTGGGCGACTATAGCAACTTGTATCTCAAAACTGATGTCTTGTTATTAGCAGACATTTTTGAAAATTTCCGCGAAAATTGTATTAAAAGTTATGGGCTCGATCCCGCGTATTACTATACTCTTCCCGGATACACGTGGGACGCCATGTTGAAGCATACCAATATTACCTTCGAATTGCTTACAAATATCGACATGGTTTTATTTATCGAACGTGGAATACGCGGTGATTTGAGTCAATGTTCCAATAGATACGCACATGCTAATAACAAGTATATGCAGTCGTACGATCCATCGAAACCTTCATCGTATCTCATGTACTTTGATGTAAATAATTTGTACGGATGGGCAATGTGTCAACCTTCGCCCTAAGCAGATTTTCGATGGGTCGACGACGTATCCGATTTTGATATATCATCGATCGCGCTCGATTCGCCTACAGGCTATATCCTTGAAATCGATCTCGAATATCCGCAACGTGTTCACGATGCGCACACTGATCTACCGTTTTGCCCGACACGCGACAAACCACCTGGTAAGCGGCAGGATAAGCTGCTCGCAACCTTATACGATAAGAAACGTTACGTAATACATTACCGCAACCTGCAGCAATGCACGCGACACGGACTTCGCGTTACGAAAATACATCGAATATTACAGTTTTCGCAATCGCCATGGCTTCGCACTTATATCGAACTTAATACACAGTTCAGAACACATGCAAAAAATGATTTTGAAAAAAATTTATATAAATTAATAAATAATGCGGTATTCGGCAAAACGATGGAAAATGTGCGCAATCACGTTAATATTAAGCTCGTGACATATTGGGATGGAAGATATGGCGCAGAGGCAATGATCGCAAAACCAAATTTTCATAGTAGAAGCGCGTTTTCGAAGAATCTGACCGCCGTTGAATTGCGCAATCTCGAGGTTAAATTTAATAAACCAATCTACGTGGGTATGTGTATACTTGACATATCCAAAACATGTTTGTACGAGTTTCACCACGATTATATGGTACCTATGTATCGAGATAAATGTAAAGTCATGTACACCGACACCGACAGTCTCATATATCACATTGAGTGTGAAGATGTATATGAGAATATAAAGCGCAACATCGACAGATTCGATACCAGCGATTATGCGATGGACAATGTGTACGGTATACCGCTCGCAAATAAAAAGATACCGGGTTTAATGAAGGATGAAAATAATGGCGCCATCATGACCGAATTCGTCGGGCTTAGGGCAAAAATGTACGCGTTGCGTGTAGATGATAAGAAGGATACGAAAAAGGTAAAAGGCGTCAAGAGTAACGTCGTCGCGAGAACGATAACGTTCGGCGATTACACGCGGTGTTTGAACGAAGAGATTAAAATGACTGCGTCAGCAGTCTTGTATAACATCTAAATTACAGGAAGTATACACTGTTCATGAGACAAAAATTGCTCTAAGTCCGTACAATGTGTGTGATAAGCGGTATATCGTACCCGAAACCACCGACACGTTACCGTGGGGACATTACAAAATATCGTTGTAAATAAAAATCACGTATATTTATTGTAAATAAAAATTATGTATATTTATTGTAAATTAAAATAATATGTATATTTATTGTAAATTGTATATATATATATATATATATATATATATATATATATATATTATAATGTGTACAATTTTGTTTATATTTGTAAAATATCTTTAATATTATATATTATTGTTAACATATTTATAATATATTATTTTTATCTATCCAAGAATTGTGTGTATCATCAAGTCCCAGCCATTTCACGTAAACCTTGTCACCCTTTTTGTGTATCACCTTTTCGACAAGATGTACCTCCGGATTAACAACGCATTGTAATTCGTATTCGTAAAATCCGCCGACGACGGGATTTCCGCGCGAGTCTTCGAGTACATAGGTCACGGGATTAGTTTTCTGCACTTAACGATCTTAAACACTTCGGTCGACCAATTTGGCGTATAATCTTTGTCAAAGATGGTCTTGAATTTACTCACGCGTACCGGATCGCCTACTTTGAATCTTGCCGGTGCCGCAATATTTAAGTTGCTGTATACCGTATTTAAAAGTTTATCGGCGATCGCGGGGGTAACATCGATAGGTCTCGTATCGATAGTGCGATGTTTTCGCGCATTGTACTCTCCAACGAGCCGGGGCAACGCGTTGATCCACATGTAATTTCCATTAAGCGTAAACATTTTCCACATATTGCTCTTTAACGTTCGGTTGAATCGTTTCACGACCGAGGCTTTCATGACAGAGTACGTCGGATAATGATTAATGCGGTGTTTGTTCACGAATTTCTGTATATTTGCGTTGTAAAATTCTTTTCCTCTGTCGGTTTGAAAATTTTTCGGACATCTTCCATCGTCTCGAATTATCTTTGCGATAGCGTCAGCCGTCTCGTTTTCACTCTTACTCTTGAGCGGTACAGCCCACGCATACTTGTTCAACACATCGATAACTGTGAGTATGTAATTGTAGCCTTTGTTGAATCGTGCATATGGCCGCATCTCGACCACGTCCGCCTGCTACAGATCATCGAATCTGCGTACTATGACACGTCTATGTGGAAAATTTTTTCTCGCTGGAGCGTGCAATTCCTCCACGAGCAGCTATTTTTCAGAGGTCTTTTGCGGCATATTCGATCGAGGCATAATTTGCAATAATGAGATAATTCCTCCACGTATATTCTTTATATATCTTTATATATCTTTCTTCTCTTGCGCTGAATTAGATGTAGCCCGCGCGTGAGTTGCATCCCAAAGCATTTTCTGCATCTCGTCCATCATTATTTGTAGCGTCCGCATATTCGTCTCAACCGTGATTATTTTTTTCTCAAGTTTTTCCAATCTATCTTCTAAAAGCTTGACACGTATTTCCACGTACTGTTTGTTTGCGGCATCGGTATCATCTTCCGGTTGCGCTACGCGCAGTGTAGCCAGAAACGAGTGGCCTTCACTTGGACACAGTACAATTGGACACGGTGCAAATGGACACGTTACAAATGGACACGAGATTGTGCACACGGTTCAATTGGACACAGTGCATTTGGACACAGTAATTTTGGATACAGTAGCTTCTGGACACGTAAGAAAATACGCATCGTTTACTTGGACACCGCTCACTTGGACACTGTTCATATGGACACCGTTCGTTTGGACACAGAAAGACGCGCACCGTTCATTTGGACACCGTTCGTTTGGACATCGTTATTTGCCCACCGTTCGTTTGGACACCGTTCATTTGCCCACCGTTCGTTTGGACACCGTTAATTTGCCCACTGTTCGTTTGGACACCGTTCATTTGCCCACCGTTCGTTTGGACACCGTTCATTTGCCCACCGTTTGTTTGGACACCGTTCATTTGTACACAGAAACATGCGCACTGTTTGTTTGAATATGTAACAGATGGAGAGAAATAAAAATCATTTTGGGAAAATATAATCAGTATTCTTATAACACTTTATACTGGTAAATCTATGTAAAATATGAAATCGTGAAAAGGAGATACATTTGAAGGTTATAATATCTGTCAAAATAGAATATATTCATACTTATATATCTCTGATACTGATGTCATTAATTTTACATTGCTTTTAGCACTTTGTTTAGCCTTTCGCATATTTGGATGTCATGCATGGATACAGTAGGTTCCGCCCCCCCTGCGGGGGGGCTCCACTTCCGGAAGATATAACCTATTTCTTATTTAAAACAAAAATTTGGTATGGATTACATCGTATAACTTAAATCAAATTTTGGTGTCCAAACGAACGGTGTCCAAACGAACGGTGAGCAAATGAACGGTGTCCAAACGAACGGTGGGCAAATGAACGGTGTCCAAACGAACGGTGGGCAAATAACGGTGTCCAAACGAACGGTGTCCAAATGAACGGTGCGCATCTTTCTGTGTCCAAACGAACGGTGTCCAAATGAACAGTGTCCAAGTAAGCGGTGTCCAAGTAAACGATGCGTATTTTCTTATGTGTCCAAAAGCTACTGTATCCAAAATTACTGTGTCCAAATGCACTGTGTCCAATTGAACCGTGTGCAAAATCTCGTGTCCATTTGTAACGTGTCCATTTGCACCGTGTCCAATTATACTGTGTCCAAGTGCACCACTCCCGCCAGAAACAGGTCCCGCGGCTCACGGCTCAGCAATGGAGGGGATAAGGCACACAAGCGCGAACCGCGTACATGTGCACTCTGCGCTTCGGTTAGTTTCGGAGAATAGAGAAGAACAGACATATGTTTTCCGTCTTCTTCTCACTTTCTACCGAGCTGGCAACGAAGGCAATGTTGATCGCTTGGCTTATTACATACGACAGCGTTAAATGCTTTTCCGACTCGTGAACTTTTTATTATGTATATATATATGTATATATATACATAGTTACATAAAACATTTTTTCGTTATGCTATATTAAGTTTTATTATTTATTATGATATGGTAAAAGTGATATATTTACGTGTAAGGACATATGCGATTTCTTATTTCTTTACTTTAATAATTACTTTATTAATTATTTACATAAATATATATTTGTGTAAAATTATAAATATTACAATAATATAAGAACAAAGAGTGAATGGACTTCCACACCACCCATGAGGTTCCACTAATGGCGCGTTAGATTTTTTTATTATGTGGATCTTCGCCTGGAGCCCTATTGTACCACATTTTATTGATGTATCTTGTAGACATAATATTTTTTTACATATTTACTTTATTATGTCTTTTGCAAACATAATGTCTATTACAGACATGAAAATTTTTAGACGCGCCTTTTACAAATATGGTGTCTTTTGGAGACATAATATCTATTACCGACATGATATTTTTACAATAAAATAAGTAAAGCAACTATTTTTATTATATTATATTATATGAATAATAATGGCCATAAAATATAAGTCATTATCTTCTGAACATTATTATTGCATATCGGTAGATGTTGAGGGACCAGCAATATCACAAACATCTGCAGCATATAATGTAAGACTGCTTTTTTGTTTTTTAGGAGGAGTGTTATATAATTTGTCCGACGACATGAGAGATAAATGCTTCTCATCAATTTCCATGTTTAGAATGGTTTCTTTTCTTGCTTTCAATGCTGATTTCAAAACACAAATAGCATTTATAGAGGAAGACGAAAGTTTATTTCGTTTTTTTGTTTTTAAATCTGTTAAAACAGAAAACATTCTTTCTGGATCGGCATTCGAATTTGGAAGTGATCTAACAGCATTCAAAAGACGTTTGAGATTGGGATATTTATCAATATCAGTGGAATACTGACTTTGTAAAATTTGTTTCCACATATCATCAAAGCTTAATTTTAATAGCTTTTCCTTTTCTGTTATTGTAAAATCTAGATGTAAAGTAAGCCATTCTTTCTTCAAACCGTTTTCGTCAAACCCGCCAAGAGTTTCAGCGATAAAAGAAACATCATTCAATGATGTTTCTCTATCAATATCTAATAATACTAGGTTATGTTCGAAAACTTTTAATTTTGATAAAAATTTATCATTAATTGGTAATCTTTTATAAATTTCCTCGGCGGCAGTTACATAAAATTGCAAACAATTCTTTCGAACATTTGCAACTATATCTGCATGTCCTTCCTTCATTAATTCATCGAGGTAGTCTTCACATTCAGATCCTAAAGAAACTTCTTCTAACAATTTTTGATTCTCCTTTTCATCAAATTTAATATTATCACATAAATTATTCAAATGCTCTGACTTTAAAAAATGTTTGCAAACTGTGGTTAAAAGTTCTACTGACTTTGGCTGCAATAAATGTATTCTAGTTTCCACAGCTTGGAAAAATGCATTAAATGAATTTAAAAAATTTAAAATATGCTGTAAAAATAAGAAATAGGCTTTTATATCTAGATTTTGCATCATAGATAATAAATATGTTCCAGACTTTGTTCTTTCGCTTATGGTAATTTCATTCAGAAATAACTTGATAGTATCCCAAGACTCAAGAAGTCTTTCAACACATGAATGATGAGAAAGCCACCGTGTATCAGACAACTTTAAAATTTTTAGGTTTGTTTGCTGAAAACATTCACAGAACTCTTGATAAATTGCCGAATGTTTTAGACTATCGTTAATAAAATTCACGATTTTTTTTTAAAATTCCTCGCAATAATTCGGTATTTTAGCGCATGCGGCATGCGCAACTAATGCAGTGGAATGACAAGGACATGGAAGTGTAATTAAATTTTTACACATCTCTTTCAGCTTTTTTTTAAATGAAAAATGTTTTCCCGTCATTACGGATGCATTGCCACATGATAAAGCAACAATATTTAAAAATGGAATATTCAATTTCCACATTTCAGCTTTAAAAGCATTAAACAATTTTTCTGCGCTACAGTCTCTCGCATCAATATTAATTAATTTTACTAATTGCTAGCGAATGTTTAATGTTTTCGAATCAACATACCGAACAAGAAACATCATCCATTTTTCATTTGAAATATCAGATGTTTCATCAATAAAAATTGAAAATTTAGTGTTTTGAATGCTGTTAACTATACGATCCGTCTCAATCGGACATAACACATTTGAAATTATACTTGTACTTGTGAAATTATTTTGTTCGGCCCATACTCATATTTTTCAAAACATTAAAATTTTTTCCTATTTCTTGGAAAAGAGTAAGAATATCTTTTGCCGTTCGATGCGAAATATTTTTATCAGCAATTAACGCGGCATAGCGAATTTCTGCTGATTTCTTTCGCTCTTCAAATGACAAAAGTGATTCGTTCACATTCTGTTTGATAAAGTACCCGAGGAGTTTCTGGTTTCGGGGGGTGTCGGGAAGAACGTTTAGAATCCACGCGCACGTACGTTGGTCCGAGCCGCACCTCGCGAATATTCACACTTACACTTACTTCGATGATTGATTTCCGGTTGATAATGTACTTATGGTCACTGAGATCCTTGAGAACACCGTGAGATTGATTCCTAGATCCGATCCGAATCGCAAACCAAATTCCGAGAGCTTTGTAGACTTTTCTAAAGACAGCGTGCGCTATGAAAGACCGTTACTCACGGAATGATCGAGGATCACCGGAAGGGTCGATATCGACGCAGGAGCGCGGAAAAGCTCCTGAAAGCTTGATTATGATTGGCTGATAGCGTGGCGCGATGCTGATTGGATTGATAAGACCGGCATCGGGATTGGGTTGAGGTCGCGTACGAGAGAGAAAAGGAAGAGAGAAAGAACACTAAAGAGAAGGACTAGAGTGAGTGAGATGATGGTGAGGAGATTGCGCAAGTAGTAGAACTAGGAGAGTTCTAACGCAGGTCCTCCGAGGGGAATGCGGGTCGAGGGGAAACCTTGCGGGCGAGGGGGCATGACGTCACGCGGGCGGAGGGGGATTTTGGTGCCGCGGGGGAATGATATCACGCGGGTGAAAGCCGATAAGGAACAATCATTCGTCCAAAGTCCTCCTTTTCCTTTACTTAATAAATATAGCATTTCTATTGATTTGTGATAAATGCTTGTATCTATATTTATCACATTTTTCTATGCTATTTGATAAATATTATTTATCAGTATTAATGTTTGATTATTTAAAAAATATGACAGTATACATATATTATTATATTATATTTATATTATATTACAAACAAATAGTGTCTCGCAAGATTGCACATGCGGCCGAATCGGCGCGGTGTATTACAAAAGCGGGTTATTATATTTATATTATATTATATTATGAACAAATAGCGTCTCGCAAGATATAATGTTGCTTTCATGTATAGCACAATAATAAAAATCAAATAAGATTTGAATATGTTAAACATAAAAATATATTTGATATATACATGAAATTCATTACTTTTTTAACACTTTCTATACTCTCTTCTATATTTCTTTCCGATTCTCAATCGATCAACATATGTACATATCAATAGATATTAAAACTATCGCGTGATACGAACGCCAAAGCGCCCGAGTCCCTTTGGAAGAGAAAGTGGAATTTTTTGGTAGAAAACTAAAAGATACCGACTAGATAATAAAATTCTTCTAACGAAATACCCATATTATTATTATTATTATTATTATTATTATTATTATTATTACTAGATTTTAAAAATGTCGATTATTTCTGTGCTTCCTTCTTTCCTTTTCCTACTCGTGCATGTCTCGCGCTATCCTTCTCCCACACCCATAGAATGCTTTCCTTTTCCTACTCGCGAACGCCTCGCGCTATCCTTCTCCCATCCGGTCGCGCCACAATTACATATCTATCTTATAAGTGGGGAAGGGAAGGGAAGCGAAAGAAATAAACATATTTTTCTTTTCATTTTTTTTTAGCACATTTATTTATGTTAAAATACATCACCTCGTCTCAAGGTTTCAGACAAAATTTCATCCACAGCATAAGCTAATAGTTCGCAATCTATGATAGATGTTTTATCAAAAACATCGCGCAAGATTTTAACAGCGTTATCTTTCTCGGCGCCAAACATATTACCTTGCAAATTAACGACAAATCGATCGAAACTCTCATTTACAGCTTCTAAATTCTCACACAGCTTCAAATATTCATGATTAACACAGTGTTCGAGTTCGAATAAGAAAAATATAGTTGACGGTTTCATGTACAAGCAAGAATCGCGTAACGTAAGTTTTACAACACTCGTATCGTGTATTTTAACAATCTCGATTGTTAAATCGTTAATCCATATTGGTGTATGATCGGGCGTTTGCACAAGTCGTTCAACGTCCGCTCGTTTCAGCATTAGCGATTCCCATGTGTCAATAGATAATACGATTTGATTGCCTCGGTTATCGCCGAGATGTAATTCCACGTAAGATGTGATTCCACGCTGTGATTCAACGCTGATTCCAATATCCAAGTATTTATACGCAGTGCGCGTCAAAGCGAATCTGCGTACCAAAATACGTGGTATACAACGAGGTTTACCGTGTCTGAAAAATACGATTAAATATGAAATAGCATGGAAAAAAAAAAATATATATATATATATATATATATATATATATATGAAAATTTGTGATACTTACAAATCAAGCGGTTTCTTGTACGGCCTAATTTCATCTCGAGGAACGTAATAATTCATGCGTCTGCCACCGTTGCTGTTTCCTTCGGCGGAGTACATTTCTCTAAGTTATGAGAAGTAGAACGGTTGACGCGACACTGATCGTGTAAAAACTAACCGATAATACGCTTATTTTCAAAAATATGATGTGGTGGGAGATTAATGCTCAGAAAATTTAGGAGAAGGGGCAACGATCAATGTTAAAAGAATTCTTAGAAACAACTTCTGAGGAAAGGAGTGGGGAGAATAAGAAATAAAAAACATTAAATACGTTTACACATTTTATTTATAAAAATATTTTTTTTTAACGTTGCAACCACCAGTTAAATATTTTTAATACATTCTGTAATGCACAATTCTTAACATGTTTTCCACATCGTATAGTATTAGTAACATCTAGATTATTTAAAGATTCAATATCTTCGTAATCAGCATCCAAAGTCTCGATGATTAGGTTTTCTCTCGCATAATTCTCAAGTAAATCCACCAGCCATTCTCGTTTCTGGCATCCCTTGACGTACACGAGAGTCGACGTATCGCCATTCTCTTCTGTTCCAAGCACGGCTGATGTAATCAAGCGTTTAGCCATGCTGTACGGTACGTTTCCGTCTTCCCATCGTAATCCATGGTGATTCGCGATCAGCCAGGAAGCACACGATTTGTCGGATTTTGTGAGGAGATTCCATGGTAGGGGGTATGTAAAAATGTAATGCGCCAGAACGGTCCCCTTTCTCAGCACCGCCACCTCCTTTACGACAAATTTCATCCCGATGAAGAATCCTTGTAGGTCCACGAACGTTGGTACGGACATGACGTTTTTTTTTATATCAGCACGTCGAAAAGAAGAAGACTGCGATTGATCCTGATGTATTATAGATTTTATATCGTCTCATTCTCCCCTCCCCCCACACTTAGGTGATTTTGCGCACAACATTGGTCAACGGGTTGTACTGAATCACGCGATCGTGTATGATGAGGCAGTACGCTGTGGTATTCGGCGGCACGTTCTCCTTACACTCGAATCCCAACCATTTCACGTAAACCTCGTCACCTTTTCTGCGCAGTACTTTCTCCACGAGATACACGTCCGGATAAGTCGCGCGATGCAACTCGTATTCGTAGAATGCTCCAGCAATAGATTTTCCGCGATAGTCCTCGAGTAGATAGGTTACGGGATTAGTACGCTGCACTTTAATAATCTTAAACACCTCGGTGGTCCAATTTGGTGTGTAACCCTTCTCGAAGATCGTCTTATACTTGCTAACGCGTACCGGGTTACCTACTTTAAATCTTGCTGGTGCCGCAATCTTTACATTGCTGTATACTGTATTTAAAAGTTTATCGGCTATCGCGGGGGTAACATCGATAGGTCTCATACCGATAGTGCGATGCTTGCGCGCGTTGTAATCCGACACGAGTCGCGGCAACGCGTCAACCCACTTGTAAGTTCCGTTCAGCGTAAACATTTTCCACATGTCATTCTTTAACGTGCGATTAAATCGTTCGACAACCGATGCCTTCAACACCGAATACGTGGAATAATGATTGATGTCGTGTTTTCTTATGAGACGTTGTACGTCGATGTTATAAAATTCTTTTCCCATATCGGTTTGCATGTTTTTCGGGCATCTCTTACTATCTCGAATTATCTCAGCGATAGCATCAGCCGTCTCACTTCCACCTTTACTCTTGAGCGGTACAGCCCACTTGCTCAGCACATCGATGACGGTGAGTATGTAGTGGTAACCTTTGTTGAAACGAGAGTACGGACGCATCTCGACGATGTCAGCTTGCCACAGGTCATCGTAACCCCGCACTATGACGCGTCTTCGGGGAAAATTTCTTCTCGCCGAAGCATGCAGTTCCTCGACGAGTCGTAGCTTCTCGATATTTTTACGTCCGTTGGATTTTAACGATGTCATGTTTTTAGTGGTACGGCTAGTCGGCGCGTAATAATATGTGCAAAGAAATTACATTATGATTTATATCTTTAACCTTTTTTTTTTTAACCATATAATAGTCGTTTATTTCCGTTTATTGTCATTCAATAGTCGTTCTTTATCATCCGCTACCATTCGTTGCCGTTCGATAGCCGTTCGTAGCCGTTCCTGACCCGTCTGGTAGTCGTTCCTGATTCGTTCGTAGCCGTTCCTGACCCGTTCCTGAACTGTTAGATAACCGTCCAATAACCGTTCGTTGTCGTCCGCTGTCATTCGTCAGCCGTTCGTAGTCGTTCTTGATCCGTTTGTTGCTGTCCATTGTTGTTCGTTGACGTTTCGTTGTCGTTTGTTAGCGTTTCGTTGGCGTTTCGTCGTCGTTTCGTTGATGTTTGTTGATGTTTCGTCGTCGTTTCGTTAGCGTTCGTTGACGTTTCGTCGTCGTTTCGTTGACGTTTCGTTAGCGTTCGTTGACGTTTCGTCGTCGTTCGTTGATGTTTCGTCGTCGTTTCGTTGACGTTTCGTTAGCGTTCGTTGACGTTTCGTCGTCGTTTCGTTGACGTTTCGTTAGCGTTCGTTGACGTTTCGTCGTCGTTCGTTGGCGTTTCTAATCTAGCGATATTCGCATGCCGAAGCTCGTTTATCAGAGTCTGTAACGCACGCACGTTTTTCTCGAACGCAGCAAGCTTCTCGTCTGACTCTTTCAGTTGATTTCTCAACGTTTTAACGCAATGATCCACGTACAGTTTGTTGACGACGTCGGTATCAGCCACAGGTTGCGCTACACGACGAATCTTGCGCGACCTCGCGTCAAAGTCCGTAACGGTGCGACACAGAGCGTTATCGCGCACGAAACTTTTCATGAATCCACTCCATCGACGGTACGAAATGACGTTCGTCACGTCGTTACTCTGCTCGGATATCCCAAATTTGTTGATATGCATCATCGATGCGAGCGATGTCGGTCGATCGATTGATTAGTTTTGTCGAGACACCGTTTAATTTATAATAATGCCGGCTTCGCGAAGTTCCTCGATGATCGACAAAATCTCGTTGTCGTGACCGTTGTGACCCGCTTGGTGCGAAGCATCCAGCAATCGTAGACGATCCACCAGCTCGTTGGGATCGTCCCAGTGCACGTAGTCAATCTTGTTATCGGTTAGCGTCATTTCGCGAGGCGCGAATAATCCCTTTCCAGATTTTGTTCTTTTGGGTTCGATCGGTATCAACTTTGCGATTATTTCTTTGTACTTGTATCCCCTGTTACTCAGTAATCGACCGTGCGCATCGTGATTGCGTTTATGCGCGCTCGTCGTCAACAGCATGCTCTTGTACGTTTGCTTATCATCCACCGTATAGATGACGTCATCGGGAAATTTCTTAAAGATCAGCTCGTAAAGACCAGGTGTGCCGACGTATCGTATGCCATCGATAATTATGCTATCCGCGTTGTCCACGTCAAAACGTTTATTACCGAACATCATTCCATTCTTGCCGAGATAAACACCGTACACGTTGTCTATACCGCTCTCTTGATCGCCGCTCAAGATAGGCCAGATGTACCTTTGACCCAGTGGACCTAATTGATCTCGCAATGTTTCTTGACCTTCCGGTGTTTGCAACTGATTTCGAACGGATGTCATGAGCGAGTCGTCCGTGGTTTCAAAAACATCCTGGCTCGTGAATAATTCGGGCATCGTAGGTTGTATAGTTCTCATTGACGCGGACGGTGTAGAGGTTATCAGCGGTACATCCAGTGGAGCGTCCGATCGTTTCGATTTATGCGGTGTCGGTGAGCGATCCGACCTGACGTTTGATCGTTTTCTCTTTTGCGGTGGCACATCATCATCATCATCATCATCATCATCCTTCTCGCGCTTCGGGATGGACAACGCTTCGATCCCCGCGTTGGTGTTACTCGCAGGCTCGTTCTTCACCGCGATCGAGCTAGAGTTGTCGACGATCTTTTGTAACGGCTCGATGAGAGGTCTAAAGCGTCTATCCAACACGATATCCTCCTCGATCTTACCGGTCTTCAAAGCGCGATGTTTCTTGCGAATCGATTCGCTAGTTTTCACAATTGCCCTCGCAATCTTCTCGCGCTCGCGAATATCCTCGTTCTTATCGATCGCAGCCATCGCGGAAAAACAAAAATGTCAATCTCTCTTTCACGTTTCACCCCGACGAAGTATCGACAACGACTAATCGTTTTGCGGTATCGCGAACACGTTAAATCCTTTTCTGTATCGACCATCGTTGAGCGAACTGTCCTTGTCTATTACTACGAATCCGTACTTGCGCTGCCAACAATCGCAACACAACGCGCAAAATTCATCGTACGGCATATCGGTATTCACGTGATCGTTGTACACGTGTTTCAGGTTGGTACCATCCTGTTTGAACAAGATCAGCAGGTTCGCGTTGTCGCGTATCAGATGTTTAGGTATTCTCGCGTACGTCTGGCAGAGATAAAAGCAGTCGACGCTCGAGTGTCGACCCATTGAAAAGTACTCTCTCACCGCATTTTGCTTATCGCATGCCACGTCATCGAACACGAAGATCGAGTTTGGACGCGCCTCGCTCGGCGGAATGACGTCACTGTTGTTGGAGAATGTGAAGTAGCCGATTTCATCGATCGATGTCAACAAATTTTCCAGATATCGATATTTCGGTTGTTGCAACGATTTTGAGTACACGTACACGTTTTCGAAACGTACACCGTGCGGACTTTCCAGCAGGCTTATTAGAACGTTGGTTTTACCGCAATTCGAGGGGCCACAAACGATCGCGCGTATAGTAGTCGGTAGCATCGTACCATGCTTGCGCATCTCCGCGTTGTCCCCTATCGATCGTAATCTGTCGTCGCAATTCGTCACGCGTATCGCCAAAGGTTGTCGCACGAATTTCATTTTCACACTGCCGACTGAGGAATGCTGGATCGAACGCCTATTTATAGATGCGCGGAACCGCAAATCGCTCAGTAACAAAAATGTTCGTGCTGCTGTTGAGACCTTCCGATATTTACAATTTGAGCGCCGAACAGTTACAATTTGTGCCGAAAGTCGTTCTGCTGCGAATGTGCGGCGATCACGTCCACTACATGTGGGACAAGCTTCCCGAACATATAAAAGCTGACTCAGAGGTTCAACAATATCGGCACTGTTACGAACATTACAATCAACCGTGGCAGCGAACGCACATCGACGGTCCAGCACCGTTAATAAAAAATTGTGACAAATGCCAGCAAAAATTATAAGAGGTTGTGGTTTCTTAAATCGTGCGATAAACGCACTTCCTTTCGAGTTACATATTCCCGGCTATCAGTTTTGCGGTCCGGGCACTCATTTGGAAAAACGATTGGCGAGAGGTAATCGGGGTATAAATCCATTGGACGCGGCGTGCTGCGAGCACGATATAGCGTACTCCCGGAGCAACGATCTCACCGAGAGACACGCGGCTGACAAGATACTCGCCGAGAGAGCGCGAAAACGCATCGTTGCGAAAGATTCGACTCTCGGTGAGAGAGCCGCAGCCACAGCTGTTTGGGCAGCGATGAAAACCAAGACAAAAATCGGTATGGGTATGAAGACGAAGACGAATACGAAGACGAAGACGAAGATGAGGACTACGCGGAAAAGGTCGACGAAAAAACGGATACTTCCGACAGCGAAACGAGGCGGTGTATTGCCGATTCTACCAATGTTGGGCGCGCTCGGATCCTTGATCGGTGGAGCAGCCGGCGTGGCTAAGGCGGTGAACGACAGCAAAGCCGCGCGCCGTCAGCTGGAGGAGCTGCAACGTCACGATCGCGCGATGGAAGGCAGCGGACTTTATCTCGCTCCGTATAAATACGGACAGGGACTGTATCTCGGTCCGTACAAACGCGGACAAGGAGTGGCAACGAAGAAAAAAAAAAAAAACGTCGAAAAGACGCTAAAAATGCCCACGGGTGTGACAACAAACATACAATTAGAACAATTGGCGAAACGTATGCGTATACCGTACTTTAGAGGGGTTTTCATGCGTGATTCGTTACCGATCGGTGGTATATATCGAAACGAGAGCGGCATCGTGAATTTGGATATCACCAAAGGACCGGGTACTCATTGGGTAGCGTACGCAAAGAGGGGAAATCGTGCTATATATTTCGACGGTTTTGGTAATCTTCGACCGCCGAATGAATTGGTGCGATATTTCGGACGGTACGTTACGAAGATCGAGTACAATCGCACGTCCTTTCAAACTTACGATCAAAGCATCTGCGGACAATTGTGTCTGCGGTTTCTCCGAACGGTCGACGACAATCGGTGTGAATTTAAAGCCTGACGATGCGCCGTTAAGACTCAGTATTCGTTAAACAGTTTTGTCGACATGTCTATGACTTTCACGCTAACCGGGAAGAGTAGCGTCCTCGCGGCACACTACCATCCAGCTGTAGATTTGAGCGACGGTGATTACGAGCTCGGTCTAACTAATTTTGAAACTTATCATACGATATCGAACGTGAATTCCTCGAATAATAAATTTTATTTCGATGAAGATGACACGGAAATTACGATTCCCGAGGGATCGTACGAGATACACGCAATACACGAGTTTTTGAAACGTGCAATTTCACGGAAACGCCCGCGACGCGTAGTTCGCTCCGACAATCGCGGTGATATCACGGTGATATCGCGAGAGGAGACCGTTCGAGCGAACGGTGACGAAGACGAGGCTGTAGAATACCCGATAGTGCTCCGTGCTAATTACAATACGATGAATAGCGAGATCAAGTGCGCATTCAGAGTAAACTTTAACAAACCTAACAATATTGGATCGCTGCTGGGATTCTCGTCGAAGCGTATATTGCAGCCGAAACAGTGGTATCAATCGGACATACCGATTAATATCATCAACGTAAACATTATCCGCGTAGAGTGTAACGTGACCGCGGGTGCATTCAGCAACGGCAAACGCGTTCATACGATACATGAATTTTCACCGAGCGTTCCGCCAGGATATAAGATATCGGAAACACCGGCGCAGATCATTTACCTGCCGATCATTGCGCGGAGCATTACGGATCTAACGATACGCGTCGCGGATCAAGACGGACGATTGCTCGATTTTCGAGGAGAAGAGATTACCATCAGATTGCACGTACGACGGCGACAAAATTAGCGTGCGATACATGAGATGCTCGTGTTGAACGACTCGAAACACGCGAAAGATAATAATATCTTTACGGTACCGATTGATGATATCATCCGATCATCATCATCATCATCATCATTAGGTTGCGCTAAAAAGATCAGAAAGAAGCTCAACGCATCGAACGTTAAATTTTTACAATCTTTGGGATTCGCGGTGCGAAATATCTAAGAAAACATGACCGATATCCTTAATATCGGAGGTGAGCCGGTCTTTGACGATCGTATCGTCAAGATCGAGACTCACACGTACAACCCGTACGCCAATACGACGTTTGAGCACAGCGATGAGATACGAATACCCATACAACAACAGGATCTGTATACTTTGCCGTATGAGAGTTTTCTGTACATCGAGGGAAAATTAGTGATAAACAAACCAGCTGAAGGATTTGATGTTGTACTGGGGAATAATTGCGTCGCGTTCATGTTTGATGAGATTCGATACGAACTCGACGGTGTGGAGATTGATCGTAGCAGAAATGTGGGAATAACCAGCACACTCAAGAACTATGTAACGATATCATCCGATAGAACCGTGATTATGAGAAACGCCGGCTGGGATTCGCCTATTAACACGAATGGATACTTTAATTTTTGCGTACCGCTCTACATGTTATTGGGATTTTGCGAGGATTACAGGCGCGTGGTGATTAACGCTCGTCACGAATTGATCTTAATACGATCGCGCAACGATAACAATTGCCTGATTGGAAATTTGGTGCTGGAGCCTGTGATCGACATATTCAAGATACAATGGCGAATGCCGCACGTCGTATTGAACGAGATTAACAAGTTATCGATGCTGCGTGCCTTGGAAAGCGGACAATACCTCAGTATGGGTTTCCGCTCGTGGGATCTGTACGAATTTCCGCTATTGCAGCGTACAACCAAACATTCGTGGCCCATTAAGACCGCGACTCAGCTGGAGAAGCCGCGATACGTTGTTTTCGTTCTGCAGACAGGTCGAAAGAACGTCATGTCTGAGGATACGAGTCGATTCGACGACTGCAAATTGACCAACGTGAAACTCTATCTGAACTCGGAATGTTATCCGTACGACGATATGAATCTGGATTTCGATAAAAACAGATGGTCGATTTTGTACGACACGTATCAACGTTTCTGCAAAAATTATTACGGATACGAGTATCTCGAGCCGAGTCTCACCGTCACGCAATTTTTACGTAACGGTCCATTCGTGATCATCGATTGCTCTCGACAAAACGAATCGGTCAAAAGCGCAACCGTGGATGTGAGATTGGAATTCGAGTGTAAGGAGAACGTGCCGCCGAATACCACAGCGTACTGCCTCATCATACACGATCGCGTGATTCAGTACAACCCGTTGACCAATGTTGTGCGCAAAATCACCTAAGTGTGGGGGGAGGGGAGAATGAGACGATATAAAATCTATAATACATCAGGATCAATCGCAGTCTTCTTCTTTTCGACGTGCTGATATAAAAAAAAACGTCATGTCCGTACCAACGTTCGTGGACCTACAAGGATTCTTCATCGGGATGAAATTTGTCGTAAAGGAGGTGGCGGTGCTGAGAAAGGGGACCGTTCTGGCGCATTACATTTTTACATACCCCCTACCATGGAATCTCCTCACAAAATCCGACAAATCGTGTGCTTCCTGGCTGATCGCGAATCACCATGGATTACGATGGGAAGACGGAAACGTACCGTACAGCATGGCTAAACGCTTGATTACATCAGCCGTGCTTGGAACAGAAGAGAATGGCGATACGTCGACTCTCGTGTACGTCAAGGGATGCCAGAAACGAGAATGGCTGGTGGATTTACTTGAGAATTATGCGAGAGAAAACCTAATCATCGAGACTTTGGATGCTGATTACGAAGATATTGAATCTTTAAATAATCTAGATGTTACTAATACTATACGATGTGGAAAACATGTTAAGAATTGTGCATTACAGAATGTATTAAAAATATTTAACTGGTGGTTGCAACGTTAAAAAAAAATATTTTTATAAATAAAATGTGTAAACGTATTTAATGTTTTTTATTTCTTATTCTCCCCACTCCTTTCCTCAGAAGTTGTTTCTAAGAATTCTTTTAACATTGATCGTTGCCCCTTCTCCTAAATTTTCTGAGCATTAATCTCCCACCACATCATATTTTTGAAAATAAGCGTATTATCGGTTAGTTTTTACACGATCAGTGTCGCGTCAACCGTTCTACTTCTCATAACTTAGAGAAATGTACTCCGCCGAAGGAAACAGCAACGGTGGCAGACGCATGAATTATTACGTTCCTCGAGATGAAATTAGGCCGTACAAGAAACCGCTTGATTTGTAAGTATCACAAATTTTCATATATATATATATATATATATTTTTTTTTTTTTCCATGCTATTTCATATTTAATCGTATTTTTCAGACACGGTAAACCTCGTTGTATACCACGTATTTTGGTACGCAGATTCGCTTTGACGCGCACTGCGTATAAATACTTGGATATTGGAATCAGCGTTGAATCACAGCGTGGAATCACATCTTACGTGGAATTACATCTCGGCGATAACCGAGGCAATCAAATCGTATTATCTATTGACACATGGGAATCGCTAATGCTGAAACGAGCGGACGTTGAACGACTTGTGCAAACGCCCGATCATACACCAATATGGATTAACGATTTAACAATCGAGATTGTTAAAATACACGATACGAGTGTTGTAAAACTTACGTTACGCGATTCTTGCTTGTACATGAAACCGTCAACTATATTTTTCTTATTCGAACTCGAACACTGTGTTAATCATGAATATTTGAAGCTGTGTGAGAATTTAGAAGCTGTAAATGAGAGTTTCGATCGATTTGTCGTTAATTTGCAAGGTAATATGTTTGGCGCCGAGAAAGATAACGCTGTTAAAATCTTGCGCGATGTTTTTGATAAAACATCTATCATAGATTGCGAACTATTAGCTTATGCTGTGGATGAAATTTTGTCTGAAACCTTGAGACGAGGTGATGTATTTTAACATAAATAAATGTGCTAAAAAAAAATGAAAAGAAAAATATGTTTATTTCTTTCGCTTCCCTTCCCTTCCCCACTTATAAGATAGATATGTAATTGTGGCGCGACCGGATGGGAGAAGGATAGCGCGAGGCGTTCGCGAGTAGGAAAAGGAAAGCATTCTATGGGTGTGGGAGAAGGATAGCGCGAGACATGCACGAGTAGGAAAAGGAAAGAAGGAAGCACAGAAATAATCGACATTTTTAAAATCTAGTAATAATAATAATAATAATAATAATAATAATAATAATAATATGGGTATTTCGTTAGAAGAATTTTATTATCTAGTCGGTATCTTTTAGTTTTCTACCAAAAAATTCCACTTTCTCTTCCAAAGGGACTCGGGCGCTTTGGCGTTCGTATCACGCGATAGTTTTAATATCTATTGATATGTACATATGTTGATCGATTGAGAATCGGAAAGAAATATAGAAGAGAGTATAGAAAGTGTTAAAAAAGTAATGAATTTCATGTATATATCAAATATATTTTTATGTTTAACATATTCAAATCTTATTTGATTTTTATTATTGTGCTATACATGAAAGCAACATTATATCTTGCGAGACGCTATTTGTTCATAATATAATATAATATAAATATAATAACCCGCTTTTGTAATACACCGCGCCGATTCGGCCGCACGTGCAATCTTGCGAGACACTATTTGTTTGTAATATAATATAAATATAATATAATAATATATGTATACTGTCATATTTTTTAAATAATCAAACATTAATACTGATAAATAATATTTATCAAATAGCATAGAAAAATGTGATAAATATAGATACAAGCATTTATCACAAATCAATAGAAATGCTATATTTATTAAGTAAAGGAAAAGGAGGACTTTGGACGAATGATTGTTCCTTATCGGCTTTCACCCGCGTGATATCATTCCCCCGCGGCACCAAAATCCCCCTCCGCCCGCGTGACGTCATGCCCCCTCGCCCGCAAGGTTTCCCCTCGACCCGCATTCCCCTCGGAGGACCTGCGTTAGAACTCTCCTAGTTCTACTACTTGCGCAAAAGTCGCGATATTTTCTGAACACATTCATATCTTCACTGGATTTGTTTGTTTCATTTTCTTTACATTTTATAATATGTTGCTTGGATTCTGCGTGACGATAGATTTGAGACAAACCACCAATAACAGATATATTACAAAACGCGCAGAAAAATGAATTAACGTCATCTGATACTTCGCGTAGCTATGGCTTAAACAAATCGATCTCTAACCATTGTTGTTTAAAACGTTTTCGTATTATTGTATTTGAACTTATATTGTTATTATTTAATAATGATGCATTTTCTTTATGACACGCAGAATCCGCATGTTTTATAACGTGCGATAAACCGCACGAAAAATTTTTATTACATATAATACAATGGAAAAGGCTATCGTCAAATGATACTTTGCGTATCCAAAATTTAAATCGATCATCACTAAGCCAAGCTTCTGAAAAGCTTCGCTTAAGTTTCTTTTTTAATGTATCACACATTTCTATATAGAATTGTCAACAACAAAGACTCTAAGAATGAAATATATATATATATATATATATATATATATATATATATATATATATATAGATATAATGAATAAATATAATGAATAAATACAATGAATAAATATAATGAATAAATATAATGAATAAATACAATAAATAAATATAATGAATAAATATAATGAATAAATACAATGAAGAATGTAATATAAATATATAAATATAACAGATAAAAATATAAATAAATTTGAGACTTACAATTGGAATAGTTCCATAAATTTTATCATCCGCGTATCTTGTCCGTAAAAGATATCACATAAGGTATAAGATAAAGTAGATATGTAAAATATATTATGTCTATAAAGGACATGAATAAACTTTCTGAACATTAAGATTTCATATAAGAGCACTGTTTAGAGAAAATTATTAAAACGAAAGGTAGCAGCGTAAAGAATTCCAGATAAGTTTGAATTGATATAATCTATTGAAATGAAATTTGAATTAATGTAATTTATTGATTCTGTGCCCGCGTACTACTTATCTAGTAGACGTTTCGGCGAGAAAAGAGACGAGAGCTTATTCTACATGTTTAAAAACAACGAAATTGTTCCGAGACAATAACAAGAAAAAAATACTTTGTCAGCTGATTTGGGCATATCGAGACGAGCGGACACGATAGGCTGTGCGTTTATTTGTAAACACAAGCAGAAATCTGCTCGAGAAAAACAATGAACATATTGGACAATATTTCAGGTAAATATCATTAAAAATAATATCGGTAGTCTAAAGGAAAAATTTATTTTAATTGATGAAAGATTTATTTTTTGAATTTTATCATCCATGTATTTTGTCCGTAAAAGATATCACATAAGATATAAGATAAAGTAAATATGTAAAATATATTATTTCTATATAAGACATGAATAAAATGTGGTACAATAGGGCTCCAGGCAAAGATCCACGTAATAAAAAAATCTAACGCGCCATTAGTGGAACCTCATGGGTGGTATGGAAGTCCATTCACTCTTTGTTCTTATATTATTGTAATATTTATAATCTTATACAAACACATATTTGTGTAAATAATTAATAAAGTAATTATTAAAGTAATATAAAGTAATTAAAAAATTGCATATGTCCTTATATGTAAATATATTACTTTTACTATATCACAATAAAACTTATAAACTATAGCCAATGCTATACTAATATAGCATAACAAAAAAAAATATATATATATATATACATATATGCATAATAAAAAGTTCACGAGTCAGAAAAACATTTAACGCTATCGTATGTAATAAGCCAAGCAATCAACATTGCTTTCGGCTGCGTTCCAATATTCACTGCCAGTATTGAAAATCTATAGTGCACGTGACGTGGACTATAGATTTTCAGTACTGGCAGTGAATATCGGAACGCAACCATCGTTGCCAGCTCGGTAGAAAGTGAGAAGAAGACGGAAACATATGTCTGTTCTTCTCTACTCTCCGAAACTAACCGAAGCGCAGAGCGCACATGTACGCGGTTCGCGCTTGTGTGCGTTATCCCCTCCATTGCTGAGCCGTGAGCCGCGGGACCTGTTTCTGGCTACACTGGCTACGCGTCGTATCTTGCGCGACCTTGCAGCAAAGCCGGAGGCAGTAGTAGTTATTATATGCGGGTTCTAAGCCGGGTCCTCCGAGAGGTATGCGGGGGCGAGGGGAAACCGCGCGGGCGAGGGAGCATGACGTCACGCGGGCGGAGGGGGATTTTGGTGGCGCGGGAGAATGACGTCACGCGGGCGGGGGAGCTTATCGCGGGAGCATAAACAGCGCGGTGTATTACAAAGGGCGAGTGCCGATGTCCGGCTGCTCGAGAATTTATAAACATTATAAACAAAAATATCGTCTCACACTGCACTATTGCACGTGCGGCATTATTGAATTTCGTAAAAAGATGATAAGGTTAGCGCCGATGTTCGGCTGCTCAAGAATTTATAAACATTATAAACAAATATCGTCTCACACTGCACTATTGCACGTGCGGCATTATTGAATTTCGTAAAAAGATGATAAGATTAGCGCCGATGTTGGGCTGCTCAAGAATTTATAAACATTATAAACAAATATCGTCTCACACTGCACTATTGCACGTGCGGCATTATTGAATTTCGTAAAAAGATGATAAGGTTAGCGCAGATGTCCTGCTGCTATAATTTATTATAAACAAGATAGAACCATCGCGGTACCATAACGCGATAGATGAAAAATATATAATGAAGAACGAAGGGTGTCAAAAACTCAGTATGCGATTTGAAAGCTTGCGGTTCGTATATCGGTTGAAAAAGATACAGTAGGGTACTTGTATTTTTTGTGTGTCAAGTGTTCAGTATAGAGGAAGATTTTGTGATAATCTGCATAAAAATGGAAATAGAGAATAATTTTGAGTATCAGATGAATCGTCCGACGAAGATCGTGCATTGTCAGATGACAGTGATGTTATAGCCCGAGAAGGCTATATACGAATTATTAGATACATATTATTTTAGAGAGATATTATTTTATACAATAAGATATTGCTCAACGTGTAACGCGAATACAGATCACGTTACGAACGTTGACCGAACGAAGCGCTGACAACGCGAGCCACGCGCGAAGCCCGAGCGACCGCGCAATCACCCATTACGAAAACGCGGAAACCAAGGCACACGGAATAAGGATGTTGCGAAAATGCAACGTAGAAGTCCTACCGAAAAGCAGAAAGGAAATTGCGAAAATGCAAGCAAAGAAGTCCTACTTAGAACTCCTTAGCTTGCATCCGGATCTTGCCGCAAAATCGAGCGACACGACACATGGCCTTGTCGCTAAACGATCCCCTCCTGGGAAACCAAGGGGAGACAATAAAAAGACCCATCGCTAACGAGCGGCGGGCAGTCTTTACCATCAATTAATATTACGCGGGCCGTAACGCGAATAGTCGCGAGTAGTCACACTTAGTGAAAATCGTGAAGATCGAGAAGCAAGTCTCGCGACGTAAACCCGACTCCAAACACGCGTCCGCGAGTGTCAGATAACGCGATACGCGACACGAGTAGATGATAGAAACGAGGACGAATTATAATTAAGACCATTTGTAGTGAATAAAAGTTTTATTGAATATAAAAAGTGTCCAGAATTTCGGGTAACCCGCCAGACGTATCCCAGATTCCTAAATCTAAATCCGGCAACGATCCCGAAAATTACCGTGCCTCACCCGAGGCATAACAAAATTGGTGGCAGCGGTGGGATCTGCCGGAGGACGTCAGCGAATTCGTCCCGCTAAGACCTGCAAAAGACACGGTTGTGTTAAAAAGCGGGCACGCCAACAATCAATTCAATTGAAGTTGACGGACGGAAGCAGCAGCTAAGCCTTCCCCAAGACCTGCAAGGCACCCAGAGTGTAAACAGGACAGGCACGCCAGCACACGTAAAACGTAAGCTGACGGAAACCACAAGTGAAGCAAGGACAACAGAACGAGCATCGCCGCAACAGCTGTAGCAGAAACGTGAGCCGCCAAGCCTCACGACCTACGATAATTCTACGGACAACGCACCGACGCCGGACAACGACCGCCGTACGACGAGCATCGTCAGCCGTATCAGCCGCCGAGCGAAGGACTGCAGCGTCAGCAACCTACTAACACAGCGAGCGATCATACGAGCCGTCATAATATTGTAAGTCCGAAAAAATTTAATAATTAATTGCGTGAATGTCGGAAGGTTCGAATATACCGAAACCGATAGCGAACCGATCGTGGTTACTGAGCGAACCAGCCCGACGAGCGATCCAATTAAGATTAACACCGCGAGAAAATATTTATAACGCGCGAAAAAACTTAGAAACGCAATACTCGAGCGAAAGCGAGCCCGAGTTACCGGAAAACGTCGTCACAGAACGCGAATTTCCATTTAACAATTTGGACGAAAGCCTACTCCCGCGTAATACGACTGACCCCACTGACCACACTCAACGCGAGACTAGACGTACGCGACCGTACATTAGCAGAACTCCAAGTAGAGTATCATTACGACGCGAATTTTCGTTAACTTCCTACGAGAGCGATCTGTTCGATCCGGAAGAGATTTATAGCCAACAGGAAAATAATATGGCCGAATCGCGAAATCCGCAAGAACGCACTCCCGCGAACCCGCCGAAAAGCGCGGTAGACGAGGAAATAGAAAACATGCGACGATCCATTCGCCAGATGGACCAAAACGTAGCGGAGGCAGACCGTACGCCGCCTCCAGAAGCACATCGCGAGGAAAGAAGAGATGATACGCAACTCTTCGAAATACTAAATGAAATGCGCACAGAAATAAGAGCATTGAATAGGCGAGTAACGCGAGTAGAAGACGCGCTTATGGATTTGCCACGTCACGGATGCAATCACCGAGAAAACGACAACGACGCGTTTAATGCCACATACGGGCGAACCGACCGCGACATCAGAAATCGACGTAGCATTGCTCCGAACTACTTGCCGTTAAAAGAAGCAAGAACAATGATTCCCGAATTTGACGGAACATCGCGACATAAATTACTAGAATTTTTAAATGCATGCACGTACGCCGTTCAAGACATAAATCCCGCGGATGAAGAATCTTTAATCCGAGCAATTTTATATACGAAACTAAAGGGAAAAGCCATGCAGGATTTCGAGACACGAAATATTCAGACTTTCAACGAATTAAAGCAACAACTCGAGACGTGTTACCAGTCGAAACAAAGCACGACACATTTACAGATCGAATTCAACTCGTTAAAACAAAAGCCGAATGAAACTGCGCACGCTTTCGGACAACGCGTTGATTTACTAGCGATGAAATTATACGATTCGATGATCGAAGGAAAAGAGCATTCCGCATCATCAAAACGCACCATTCAACAAACAATCCAAGAGCAGGCGTTAATAAATTACCAGATCGGGCTACACGACGAATTACAAGTGCTCGTACGCGCGCAGCGATATACGACGCTCCAAGAAGCGATAACGGGCGCGAGCGCCGAAGAAAAACTCAGACCGGGAACCGCGAGAACAAGTAGTTTTGTTAATAAAAATAAAACCGAATTAAGTTACTCGCGAAATAGTCGAAGTTCAAACTCGCAATGCTTTAAATGCGGAAAAAACGGACATTTCGGACGCGATTGCCGTAGCAGCCGATACGCGCTCCCGAAGCCGGAAAAACCCTCGCGAATAAACGCGATAAGTAAATACTGCTCGCATTGCAAAAGAACAGGACACAGCCGCGACGAATGCTGGAGTCTAAATGGAAAACCGAAAAGTAGTACAGATAAACTAAAAATCGGAAATCAGCAAAAAACGCGCGAAGAAAGTATACGCGACCGAAAGAAATCGCGACAACAGAAAAGGAACGCCGATAGCGCAAATAGCAGCAGAGAAGACGAGCAGGAGGAAGCGAGAAAGAGACAACCGCGACCTGCATCTGAGTATCGCGTTACACATATTAAAGATATGCCACGCGCAAAGAAAAAGACGGACTTATTGCTAATAACATTACCAATGCGACAAGTGAAAAACAAAAAAATACAGATGTTGTACGATTCAGGATCGACCATTTCATTAATAAAATTGAAACATTTAAAAGATGACACACTAATACATGAAGGTAAAATCGCGCTTACAGGCATAACCGGGCATAAAGTACACACCATAGGAAAAATGTACGCCACTATTAAAATGGACAATCACAAGGTAAAACATGCATTTTACGTTGTAAGAGACGACATTCCGATAGAATATGAAGGAATAATAGGAATCGATTTCCTTCGACAACATTCGGTATCCTGTGATTATAATCAAAATCAATTAAAAATAGGAGACGCCGTGCTAAGATTCCATACGTTTAACAAAACTATTCTAAAACCGCGCAGCGAAACCATCGTAAAGGCGATAACAAAGCAAAATCGGATAGGAATAGTACGAGCAGAGGAAACAGCTCCAGGAATCTACCTTGGAAACTGTTTAGTAGAACCGAAGGATTATACTTGTCCCGTTAGTATCATAAATACAACCGATACGGAAGTCGAGATACAAACGCCGAACGTCACACTCGAAGACATAGAACGCGAAATCGAATCCAAAATACACACGATACAAGCAAGAAAAAATTTCCGCGGCGGAACGGTTGGCGCGTGGTCCGCGGAGAGGGGGAGGGGGACCGCGGCGGAACGGTAGGCGCGGGGTCCGCGGAGAGGGGTAGGAGGACCGCGGCGGAACGGTTGGCGCGGGATCCGCGGAGAGGGGGAGGGGACCGCGGCGGAACGGTTGGCGCGGGGCCGCGGGGAAGAGGGAACGCGGAGGTACGATGCCGCTTGTAGGTGTGGCAATGGTGTTGGAAAAGGATGACGTTCGCGGGAGAAAGAGATAAAGAGAGATAGCGCGAGGCATGCATGTACCGATGAGATAGCGCGAGGCGATGCGAGAGAGAGCATACGCGAGGCGGTGCGAGAGAGAGCATATGCGTGGCGGCGCGAGGCGATCACAGGCACGAGGGAGAGGATGACGTTCGCGGGAGAAAGAGATAAAGAGAGATAGCGCGAGGCATGCATATACCGATGAGATAGCGCGAGGCATGCATGTAGGAAAAGGAAAGAAGAAGGTGTAGAAATAATTGATGCTTTAATTACAATAATAATAATAATAATAATTTATTTCATAATTGTGTGTACATTACAATGTGTGTGTGTGTGTGTGCGTGTGTGTGTGTGTGTGTGTGTGTGTTAAAATAAAAATAAAAATAATAAAAATAAAAATAATAATAATAAAAATAATAATAATAAAAATATATATATATATATATATATATATATAGGCGGCGCTCCTTCTGAAACAGAAAAATATTAAATATTAAAAATTAAATTTATATTAATATAATATTTTTTTAAATAGATACTTACATTTTTATATATCAAAATCCCAATCCTTGGACATCACTATATAATGATCTCGCAGACAATGATCCAAATCTATTGTACGAGATTTCTTCAAACCGATTGCTTGACCTTGCACCATTTGCACAATTGAAGTGACAGGAGTGTTTGTCGATAGCGCTGGGACACGGACATCTAAAGGTTTGTATTTTGTGCGTAACGAATGTCTTAATCTTTCAAGTCGCGCGATTCGGCTAGCCAGCGATTGAATTCCATGCCCCTGTTGTAACATCTCGTGTTGGTACTGTTCTTCCAACCACTCGAGACATTTAAGGCATGTTCTTTCCCATAACTCACATGCACACACCGAGTTCACCTGTATGAAATCCTCCCATAGAAATTGTTCTAATTCCGCAAAATGTTCGGAGGCCCCCATATTTCTTATTTAAGTCTTTTCACAACACAAGTTTTGTCCAGCTTATACTGTGCAAATTGGGCACATATTGCAGGGCATTATCTGGTACAGCGGTTTTCCACACTCTCTGCAAAACGATCCCAAGATTAGTTCATAAATTGCACTTTCATGCTCTCGCACAACACGAATATTCGAAAATAAATCTGAAATACGCATAAAACAGCATGTGCAAAATTTTTTGTTGTCTTCACTTTTATAATAAAAGTATATACCGCACATTTTTATCGCACCTAAATTATTTATTTCGACTCGGTTTAAAGTACGTTGATTTATGTCCGTAATAACACTACTGCAATCACTATTGTAATCGGAATCCTCAGAAAGTATGCGGTCTTCGTCTGATGAATCGTCCGACAAAATTTCAATTTCCATCAAGTTGTCATCTTCGAGAATGACATCCTCATCTTCAATAATAATAACTTCTTGATCAGCCATAACACATATTGTTAAGATCGTCGTAAGGATGAAGACGGTTGCGTATTATAACGTTACACACTCCTCTCAATTATATATTGTAGTTTTATATCTTTTGTCTCCTTCTAACTGGAGTATCACGTCTCATCTACCTCATCATTTTTTCTACACCTTTAGCAGAGTGTGTCGAGAAAAAGATTTAAGTTTTGCAGACTGTGCATATCTATTACACAGTTTTATTCATACATAAAGGATGGGATAAATAATTAAATTCACAGATAATTAGTAAAATCACTTATTTATTACAAGCCTCGTGAAGAATATCATTTACAGCACATGTCAATAACTCACAATCTATGAGCGATTCGCTGTTAAACATATCACTTTCATGTATAGTTTTTGTAGCATCGCATACATTAACAATAATATTCTGTTGTAAAACAGTTACAAATTGTTTGAATTTTTCATTTACAATATGCGTATTTTCGCATAACCAGTAATACATATGATCTATACATTTTTCAAAATCGAATAAATAGAATAGAGTTGGCAGCTTCATATATAAAGAATTATTTGATAATCCAATTTTTATAATATTCGAATCAGATATTTTAACCACTTCGAATGTCAAATCTCGAATCCGCAATGGGATTTCAGCCGATTGTAGAAGTCGTTCAATGTCCGCACGTTTCTGCATTAGCGATTTCCACGTTTCAAAGGGCAATATTATTTGATTGCCCCGATTATCGCCGAGAACCAATTCCACGCAAGATACTGCTCCAACGTTTATTCCAATGTCCAAATATTTGTACGACGTCGGAGTTAAGGCGTATCGTCTTCCGAGTATACGAACCGCGCGACGAGACTCGGATGAAATGCTAGGGAGTAAAAACAATATTATTTATATAAATATTTAAAAAGTATAAAAAATATTTAAAAAGTATAAAAAATATTCAAGTTAATTAAAACTTACTTGTTACATTTCTTCTTACACGGTGAAGTTTCATCAGCATCTTGAATCGGTAATAATTCATGCGGCTTCCTTCAGTGGGATACATTTTTATATGAACCTTTCACACAAGTGGTTGATGCAATACTGAACGTATTGAACATATTTAAAATATGTATTAGCGTTTCAAAATTGCAATGTGGTGGGGGATTATTGATGACGCGATATTTTTTTCAATTTTTCCATTCAAGCGCCGATATACGGCTGCTTCGCGATGACATCATCACCAGGTGTGAGATTTAGCCAAATGCACAAAAATGCAACGTAATATAAAATTTGCAAGCGCCGATGTGCGGCTGCTTCGCGATGACATCGCCTATAGATATCAGATTTCAAACGCGCGTGTCAAAACATGACAAAATTCTAAAATATAAGGATAATCCTCACGATTAAATTGCACTAACATTGGGCAGCTGCATGTAATTTGAAACTTTTGCGATACATCTGGGATTTGACATCATCTCTAGACGACAAAATGCAATAATCGACATTAGCTAAAATGTACGTGACAAATCGCGAAATAAAGATTTAGATACACATGATGGAAAGAGACATCAAGATAGAATATAAAATCATGGTAAAGAGGCACACCCTGTCAGTATTTTCGCCAACCGAGACAAGAGCTGTTAAAAAGCACATCATTCTCAAAATTTTTTGTATAAATTTGGAAATATGGCGGAAAACAATGCCGAACGAAATCTACGCGAGCAATCTGCAAGGGTGAATTCGATAGAGGAGTACGTTGCATGGGAGCAACGATGCGACGAATATATCGAATCATTAGAAGGGCAAAGTCGAATCAAACGCCCACGATTATCGATTGGGATTCGACAATCGCTGATTGCCCGAATTGCACGACTCGAGGGATTGAAGAACTCGTTACGCACACGTTTTGTACACGCGGGTGCAGGATGCAGCACGCGGCAACACGGATTGATTTGGCGAGAGATCGATACGGCGTTCGAGAGCCGCATATTGACTGGTGCGGTTATAAATCATAATCACATCGAGCCTCGTCAATTTTTCGAGGATGCTAAAGACATTGTGCTCGAACACGTGCAAACCATGCTGAAAAAACACTTTAATGTGAAAATTAATAGTGTTCAATGGTGAATTTGTGACGGGTGATAAACGCGCAAATAAAAGTATCAATACGAGAAACTATGAACTCTTTCGCACATCCGATTTACGCGAATGGTACGAGCGGCGCGTTGTCGAGCCCACTCTAGCATCGCTTGAAGAATTTCAAGAACGCGATAGCGGGTGGGCATTATCGCGAATACTCGATTTAAATGTAAATATAAATATATATAATCCATTGCGCGCGGGATGTCACATAAAATTACCGCGAGAAATAACGATGAAAAGAGCAGTAATCAACGTGCAATCTAATGACAATGCGTGTTTCGCGTGGTCTGTGGTTGCCGCTCTATACCCAGCTGAAGATCATGTTTATCGGGAATCTTCGTACCCGCATTACACGACAGTGCTGAATCTCCAGGACATTGAGTTTCCAGTGAATGTGAATCAAATTAAAAAATTCGAACATGCCAACAATATCTCAATCAATGTATATAGTATCGAGGAAAAGAACATTGTCCCGATACGTCTGAGTGAGCTGAAAAAAGACAAACACGTCAACCTGTTGTACGTGGAAGACAACAACGTTGGACATTTCGCGTGGATCAAGAATCTATCCCGCCTCGTGAGCTCGCAATTGAGCAAAAAAGAACACAAGAAATATATCTGCGATCGGTACGTATATATTTAATAAATTATATTAAAGAAATCTTTGAACAAAAATTAAAAATTATTTCTGTTACAGATGTTTGCACTACTTTGGCTCGAACAACAAGTTACAATCACATACGGTGGACTGTCGCGAGATGAACGAGTGCGCTATCCGATTACCGAGCGATAAGGACAAGTGGCTCACATTCACCAACTATAATCGGAAGGAGCGGCTTCCTTTCGTCGTGTACGCCGATCTGGAGTGTGTTTTAGAGAAGACGGAGGAAGAGAGAAACTACCAACATCACAAAGTATTTAGCTTAGCATATTATGTACATTGTTTGTACGATGATTCGTTATCCGCGTATCATTCTCGTCGCGATATCGATTGCATATCATGGTTCGTCGAAGAACTTAAAAATTTAGCACTGCGTGTAAAAAGTATTTTATCAGCTAATGTCCCCATGGTAAATTTAACATCTGATGAATGGGAAAATTTTCATAGCGCGACACAATGCCACATTTGCGAGAAACCATTTGTACAAGACGATACACGCGTACGCGATCATTGCCATCTGACCGGGCGATACAGAGGTGTCGCGCATTCAAATTGTAATTTAAATTATAAAGATTCTTTTTGCATTCCAATAGTTTTTCATAATTTATCCGGTTACGACGCGCACTTCATTATCAAGGAAATAGCTACAGCGTTCGAAGGGGGAATCGAGTTACTTCCAATAACAAAGGAAAAATATATATCATTTACGAAAAATGTTAATCTTACCGAAGAGAAATCAAAACATTATATTAAATTGCGTTTTATCGATTCGTATAAATTTCTCACAGCTAGTCTCGATAAATTGGCATCATTCTTGAATAAAGACAAACTCAAAATTTTAAAATCTGAATTTCAAAATTTATCGAATGACAATTTCAATTTATTAACACGGAAGGGCGTCTTTCCATACGAATATATTGACTGCGTCGACAGGTTGCAAGATACGTGTTTACCGCCGCGCGAATCATTTTACAGTTCCTTGACCGGTGACACGATATCCGAGAGCGATTACGCGCACGCCGAGAACGTGTGGGAGCGGTTCTCCATTCGAACGCTGGGCGAATATAGCGACTTGTATCTCAAAATTGATGTCTTGTTATTAGCAGACATTTTTGAAAATTTCCGCGAGAGTTGTATTAAAAGTTATGGGCTCGACCCTGCGTATTACTACACTCTTCCCGGATATACGTGGGATGCCATGTTGAAGCATACAAATATTACATTCGAATTGCTTACGGATATCGACATGGTTTTATTTATCGAACGCGGAATACGCGGTGGTTTGAGTCAATGTTCCAACAGATACGCACATGCTAATAATAAGTATATGCAGTCGTACGACCCATCGAAACCTTCAACGTATCTTACCTACTTTGATGTAAATAATTTGTACGGATGGGCAATGTGCCAACCCTTGCCCTATGCAGATTTTCGATGGGTCGACGACGTATCCGATTTTGATACATCATCGATCGCGCTCGATTCGCCTATAGGCTACATCCTTGAAGTCGATCTCGAGTATCCGCAACGTGTTCACGATGCGCACACTGATCTACCGTTTTGCCCGACACGCGACAAACCACCTGGTAAGCGGCAGGATAAGCTGCTCGCAACCTTATACGATAAGAAACGTTACGTAATACATTACCGCAACCTGCAGCAATGCACGCGACACGGACTTCGCGTTACAAAAATACATCGAATATTACAGTTTTCGCAATCTCCATGGCTTCACAGTTATATCGAACTGAATACACAATTCCGAACACTCGCGAAAAATGATTTTGAAAAAAATTTATATAAATTAATGAATAATGCGGTATTTGGCAAAACGATGGAAAATGTGCGCAATCACGTTAATATTAAGCTCGTGACACATTGGGATGGAAGATATGGCGCAGAGGCAATGATCGCAAAACCAAATTTTCATAGTAGAAGCGTGTTTTCGGAGAATCTGATCGCCGTTGAATTGCGCAATCTCGAGGTGAAATTTAATAAACCAATCTACGTGGGTATGTGTATACTCGACATATCCAAGATATGTTTGTACGAGTTTCACCACGATTATATGATACCTATGTATCGAGAGAAATGTAAAGTCATGTACACCGACACCGACAGTCTCATATATCACATCGAGTGTGAAGATGTATATGAGAACATAAAGTGCAACGTTGACAGATTCGATACCAGCGATTATGCGGTGGACAATGTGTACGGTATACCGCTCGCGAATAAAAAGATACCGGGTTTAATGAAGGATGAAAATAATGGCGCCATCATGACCGAATTCGTCGGGCTTAGGGCAAAAATGTACGCGTTGCGAGTAGATGGTAAGAAAGACACAAAAAAGGTAAAAGGTGTCAAGAGTAACGTCGTCGCGAGAACGATAACGTTCAACGATTACACGCGGTGTTTGAACGAAGAGATTGAAATGACGCGTCAGCAGTCTTGTATAAGATCTAAATTACACGAAGTATACACTATTCGCGAGACAAAAATTGCTCTAAGTCCGTACGATGACAAGCGGTATATCGTACCCGAAACCACCGACACGCTACCGTGGGGACATTACAAAATACCGTTGTAAATAAAAATCATGTATATTTATTGTAAATAAAAATTGTATATTTATTGTAAATTAAAATTATATGTATATTTATTGTAAATTATATGTATATTTTATAAAGTGTACAATTTTGTTTATATATTTGTAAAATATCTTTAATATTATATATTATTGTTAACATATTTATAATATATTATTTTTATGTATCCAAGAATTGTGCGTTGCATCAAATCCCAGCCATTTCACATAAACCTCGTCGCCCTTTTTGCGTATTACCTTTTCCACGAGATGTATGTCGGGATTGGCAACGCGTTGTAACTCGTATTCGTAAAATCCGCCGGCGACGGCATTTCCGCGCGAATCTTTGAGTACATAGGTCACGGGATTAGTTTTCTGCACTTTAACGATCTTAAACACTTCGGTCGACCAATTTGGCGTATAACCTTTGTCAAAAATGGTCTTGAATTTACTCACGCGTACCGGATCGCTTACTTTGAATCTTGCCGGTGCCGCAATCTTTACGTTGTTGTATACCGTATTTAAAAGTTTATCGGCGATCGCGGGGGTAACATCGATAGGTCTCATGCCGATAGTGTGATGTTTTCGCGCATTGTACTCTCTAACGAGCCGGGACAACGCGTCGATCCACTTGTAATTTCCATTAAACGTAAACATTTTCCACATATTGCTCTTTAACGTTCGGTTGAATCGTTCCACGACCGAGGCTTTCATGATAGAGTACGTTGAATAATGATTAATGCTGTGTTTCTTCACGAGTTTCTGTACATTTGCGTTGTAAAATTCTTTTCCTCTGTCGGTTTGAAAATTTTTCGGACATCTTCCATCGTCTCGAATTATCTTTGCGATAGCATCAGCCGTCTCGTTTCCACTCTTACTCTTGAGCGGTACAGCCCACGCATACTTGCTCAACACATCGATAACTGTGAGTATATAGTTATAGCCTTTGTTGAATCGTGCATATAGACGCATCTCGACCACGTCCGCCTGCCACAGATCGTCGTATCCGCGTACTATGACACGTCTACGTGGAAAATTTTTTCTCGCTGGAGCATGCAATTCTTCCACGAGCAGCTGTTTTTCAGAGGTCTTTTGCGACATATTTGATCGAGGCATAATTTGCAATAATGAGATAATTCCTCCACATATATTCTTTATATATCTTTCTTCTCCTGCGCTGAATTAGATGTAGTCTGCGCGTGAGTTGCATACCAAAGCATTTTCTTCATCTCATCCATCATTATTTGCAGCGTTTGCACATTCGTCTCGAGCGTGACTATTTTTTTCTCAAGTTCTTCCTGTCTGTCTTCCAAAAGCTTGACACGTGTTTCCACGTACTGTTTGTTTGCTGCATCAGTATCATCTTCCGGTTGCGCTACGCGTCGTATCTTGCGCGACCTTGCGTCAAAGCCGGAGGCTGTCTGACACAGAGCGTTATCGCGCACGTAATTTCTTAGTAATCCATTCCATTGATAGTATGAGTTGCTGGGTGTTCCCAACGATAATCCAAATTTATTAATCGACATTTCAATACAAACAATAATAACAGACTGACTCGTTTCGCCGACGCATAGATTAATTTATAATAAGGCCAGCTTCGTAAAGTTCCTCGATAATTGATAATATTTCATTGTCGTGGGCTATTTCATTGTTGTTGCCGGCTTGACGCGAAGCTTCCAGCAATCGCAAGCGATCTACCAACTCGTTGGGATCATTCCAATGCACGTAATCGATCTTATTATCGTTTAACGTCATAGCGCGCGGTATGTTTATACCTCTTCCAGCTTTTTTTCCAGGCGCTATTATATTTTTAATAGAGATTAATGGTGCTATTATATTTTTATACTTGTATCCCTTGTTACTTAACACTGGATTACGCATATCATTGCCACGTCTATGTGCATTTGTCGCCAGTAATATATTTTTGTATTTAATTTTATCATCATCATTGTATACGTCACCGTCGGGTATTCTCTTGAAAATCAACTCATAGAGACCTGGTGTTCCCATGTATCTTATTCCACCGATAATTATATTGTCATCTTTATCCACATCAAAAATTTGATCACCAAGCATCATTCCTTCGTTGCAAAATTTAACACCGTAAACATAATCCATACTGTTATTTTTATCTTGACTCAAAATAGCTCCAACATATTTTTGCCCTAGTGGACCCAGATGTGTGCGCAATGTATTTTGACCCTCGGACGTTTGTAGCAGATGTTGAACCGATGTCACAAGCGTTTCAGGCGTGGTTTCGAAAACTTCTTCCACATACGGAGACGATCTTTCGTGCAATATTTGACTCGATTGTACATCTTTTATCGGAGTAGAAGTAATCACATTCGATAATTGTTTCATTCGCTTACGTTTCGATTGATTTGGAGTAGAAGTTATTAGCGAACCGTTCAATGATATATTTGACCTTGTTCGCTTTGTTCCAGACTCTTTTTTCAGATGCTTGTCTTCGAGCATACTCGATGGTTCGATTTTCGCTTCATTAGATTCCACATTGATTGTATTTTCGACAAGTTGTTTTAGAGGTTTGATAATTGGTTTAAAGCGCCTCTCCAATGCGACGTCTTCCTCCATTTGACCGGTTTTTAAAGAACGATATTTTTTGCGGATTGATTCACTCGTTTTTACAATCTCTCTCGCAATCTTCTCACGATCGTCACTGTCAATCGTCGTCGTCATGTTGCTCGATCGATGTATCGATAGCGACTAACCACTTTAGGGTATTGCAAAATCGTTAAATCCTTTTCGATATCTTCCATTAGTCTGTAAACTGTCCTTATCAATCACTACAAATCCATACTTGTGTTGCCAACATTTCTGACAGAATGCGCGAAAATCGCTGTAAGACATGTCAATATTTACATGATCGTTGTATACATGTTTCAAGTTTGTACCATCTTGTTTAAATAAAATCAGTAAATTTGCATTGTCCCGTATAAGATGCTTGGGTATCTTGGCATACGTTTGACAAAGATAGAAACAGTCGACGCTCGAGTGTCGACCCATTGCAAAGTACTCTCTTATCGTATCTTGCTTATCGCACGCCACGTCGTCAAAGATAAAAATGGAATTCGGAAGCGCCTCGCTCGGTGGAATAACGTCACTATTATTAGAGAATGTAAAATAGCCAATTTCATCGATCGATAATAGCAAATTTTCCAAGTATCGATATTTCGGTTGTTGAAGCGATTTCGAATATACGTACACATTCTCGAAATGTACACCGTGTGGACTTTCTATCAAACTTATCAACACGTTAGTTTTACCGCAATTCGAAGGACCGCAAATGATACCGCGTATAGTAGTCGGCAGCATGTTTCCATGCTTGCATATTTCTTTCTCGGACATTACTCGTGTTTTATCGTCAAAATTTATCACTTTGATTATCGTCGCTTGTCGCACAAACCGCATGTCTGCTCTCGCAAATCTCAAATCAGATTTTGGAAAATGAGTCATCGGGGCCCTATTTATAGAGGCGCACCGAATCGAAACCGCTCAGTCTCAAAAATGTTTCTTCTTCTATCGGTTGACAGCGATATTCTCGAGCTTACCACCGAGCAGTTACAGATTATCTCCAAGATTGTTTTACTGCGAGACTTTGGTAGCTACGTGGAGCAATTGTGGGACAGGCTTCCCAAACATATAAAAGCTGACTCAGAGGTTCAACAGTATCGTCGATGCACGCGACATTATAATTTGTCGTGGCAACAAACACATTTCGACGGTCCAACACCGTTAATAAAAAATTGTGACAAATGTCAGCAAAAATTATTAAAAGAGGTAGCGGTTTGTTAAATCGTGCGATAAACGCACTTCCTATCGAATTACATATTCCAGGCTATCAGTTTTGCGGACCAGGAACTCATTTAGAAACACGATTGGCTAGAGGCGATCGAGGTATCAATCCATTGGATGCCGCGTGTCGCGAGCACGACATAGCTTATTCCCGAAGCAACGATCTTGGTCGACGACACGTTGCGGATAATATACTCGCTACGAAAGCGCGAACGCGTATTACCGCGAGAGATTCGACTCTTGGCGAAAGAGCAGCCGCTACAGCTGTTTGGGCGGCTATGAAGGCAAAGACAAAATTCGGTATGGGGCTGAAAACAAAAAAATCATCGATGAAGAAAAAGACTGCGAAAAAACGAATACTTCCTATAGCGAAGCGCGGTGGTATCTTACCAATTTTACCATTATTGGGAGTTCTCGGTTCGTTGGCTGGCGGAGAAGCGGGAATCGCGAAGGCGGTGAACGATAGCAAGGCGACGCAACGTCAGCTCGAAGAAATGCAGCGTCATAATCGCGCCATGGAAGGTCACGGACTTTATCTCGCTCCATACAAGCGTGGACGAGGGTTCTCAACAGCAGCCAAGAAAAAAAAAATGTCAAAATAAAAATGCCTGTCGGTGTAACAACCAATGTACAATTGGAACAGCTTGCAAGACGTATGCGTATACAATTTTTTAGAGGTGTTTTCATGCGCAATAATTTACCGATAAACGGTGTACGACGAAATGAGAGCGGTATTGTCAATTTGGATGAGGTCGATGGTTCCGGTACTCATTGGGTTGCGTATGCAAAGAGGGGAGATCGTGTAGTATATTTCGATAGTTTTGGAAATCTGCGACCACCCAAGGAATTAGTGCGATATTTTGGACAGAATGTTGCAAATATAGAATACAATCACACGGCCTATCAAAATTATAATCAAAGTATTTGTGGACAATTGTGTCTTGGATTTCTTCAAACGGTCGATGATCGATATAAATTTAAAGCCTGACAATTCACCATCGCGACTCAGTATTCGTTTGACAGTTTTCCAGCATGTCACTTACACTTACGTTGACCGGCAAGAGTAGCGCGCTTGCTGTAAGTTACTTTCCGGCTATAGATTTAGACGATGGCGATTACGAGCTTGGTTTAACGGACTTTGAAACGTATCATACGATATCGAACGTGAATTCTTGGAATAATAAATTTTATTTTGATAACGACGATAAGGAAATTTCCCGAGGGATCGTACGAATTACACGCTATAAACGAATATCTCCGACATGCAATTTTACGACATCGACGCGTAGTTGATTCCAACGATATTGTTGATGACGAAGAACACGATGAATATCCAATAATGCTTCGCGCTAATCATAATACGCTAAAAAGTGAAATCAAATGTGTCTATAGAATAAATTTTAGTAAACCGGGCAACGTTGGATCGTTGTTGGGATTCTCGTCGAATCGTATATTACAGCCTCGGAAATGGCACGAATCGGATGTACCAATAAATATTATTAGCGTAAATATTATTCGTATAGAATGCAGCGTAACCACTGGCGCGTACAGCAATGACAAGCGCGTACACACGATACATGAATTTTCACCGAGCGTGCCGCCAGGATATAAAATATCGGAAACGCCAGCACAGATCATTTATCTACCGATCGTCGCACGGAGCATTACTGATTTAACGATACGCATTGTTGATCAAGAAGGACATTTGCTCGATTTTCGAGGAGAGGAAATTACCGTAAGATTGCATATACGGCGGCGGCAAAAATAAAGCCTTTGACAAATGAAATGCTTGTGTTGAACGGAAGCACGGAGCACGCGAGAGACAATATCTTTGCGAGGGACAATATTTTTGCTAGAATGCGAGTGACTACTGTATCGGGTGACAATAATCAGATATCTGGTTACGCTAAAAAGAAGCTCAGCGCGTTGAATCGCGAGTTTTTAAAATCATTGGGATTCGTCGTACGAAATACATAACAATATGATTGACATCTTGAATATCGGAGATGAGCCGATCTTTGACGACCGTATCATCAAGATTGAGACTCATACGTACAATCCATACGCCAACACAACGCTTGGATATAGCGACGAGATACGGATACCGATACAACATCAAGATTTGTACACGTTACCATGTGAAAGTTTTCTATACGTCGAAGGAAAGTTGATGGTGCGTAAAGTAGCTGAAGAGGGAAGAGTGGTATTGGGAAACAATTGTGTCGCGTTTATGTTTGATGAACTTCGATATGAACTCGACGGTGTGGAGATTGACCGCAACAGAAACGTTGGAATAACTTCTACGATTAAAAACTATATCTCTCTAACAACCGAGAAAGGTAAAATCTTGGGGAATGCTGCGTGGAATATGTCACATAATGCTGTTGAATCTTACTTCAATTTTTGCGTGCCGCTAAACATACTATTGGGTTTTTGCGAAGATTATAAGCGAATTGTGATCAACGCTCGTCACGAATTAATTCTGATACGTTCGCGCAACGATAACAATTGCATATTTGGACATGCTTCGGCTGAAGCTGATATCGAATTATTCAAGATACAATGGCGTATGCCACATGTAATATTGAGCGAGGTCAATAAACTATCCTTGCTGCGCGCGTTGGAAAGCGGGCGATACTTGAATATCAGTTTTCGCTCTTGGGATCTATACGAATTTCCTCTATTGCATAATACGACCAAGCATTCGTGGACCGTGAAAGCCGCCTCTCAGCTGGAGAAGCCGCGATACGTGATCTTTGCGCTGCAGACTGGTAGAAAAAATGCTGTGTCAAAAGATATTACTATATTCGACGACTGCAAATTGACCAACGTTAAACTCTATCTAAACTCGGAATTTTATCCCTACGATGATTTGAATTTAGATTTCGATAAAAACAGATTCGCCCTCTTGTTCGATATGTACTCTCGTTTTCGCAAATCTTATTACAGGTGTGATAATGATGATGTGCTATTAAACATTTCAAATTTACGGTCTCTTTTCGGCTTGGAGCCGTACGAAGAAGAGGAGAATTGGGAGCCGGAGGAAGAGGAAGAGGAAGAGGTGTCAGATGTGGAAGAAAATTTAGAGGAAGAGGTGGAGGAGGATTGGGAGGAGGATTGGGAGGAAGAGCTTGCGGCTCCAGGAGGATAATGTAAGTATCTATTTAAAAAAATATTATATTAATATAAATTTAATTTTTAATATTTAATATTTTTCTGTTTCAGAAGGAGCGCCGCCTATATATATATATATATATATTTTTATTATTATTATTTTTATTATTATTATTTTTATTTTTATTATTTTTATTTTTATTTTAACACACACACACACACACACATTGTAATATACACACAATTATGAAATAAATTATTATTATTATTATTATTGTAATTAAAGCATCAATTATTTCTACACCTTCTTCTTTCCTTTTCTTACATGCATGCCTCGCGCTATCTCATCGGTATATGCATGCCTCGCGCTATCTCTCTTTATCTCTTTCTCCCGCGAACGTCATCCTTTTCCAACACCATTGCCACACCTACAAGCGGCATCGTACCTCCGCGTTCTCTCTTCCCCGCGGCCCCGCGCCTACCGTTCCGCCGCGGTCCCCTCCCCCTCTCCGCGGACCCCGCGCCTACCGTTCCGCCGCGGTCCCCCTCCCCCTCTCCGCGGACCCCGCGCCAACCGTTCCGCCGCGGTCCCCCTCCCCCTCTCCGCGGACCCCGCGCCTACCGTTCCGCCGCGGTCACCCTCCCTCTCTCCGCGGACCCCGCGCCTTGGTTCCCCTTCCCCTCTCCGCGGACCCCGCGCCAACCGTTCCGCCGCGGTCCCCTCCCCCTCTCCGCGGACCCCGCGCCGACCGTTCCGCCGCAGTCCCCCTCCCCCTCTCCGCGGACCCCGCGCCTACCGTTCCGCCGCGGTCACCCCCGCGTGACGTCATTCCCACCCCATGACGTCACCCCCCCCCTGGTGTCATACCCCCGTGACGTCATACTCACCCCCGTGACGTCACACCCCCCTGACGTCATCCCCCTCCCCTCCCGTGACGTCACCCCCCCCCCCCTGACGTCATTCCCACCCCGTGACGTCACCCCCCCCATGACGCCCCTCTCCCCGTGACGTCATGCCCCCCACGCCCCGGTTTCCCCTCACCCCTCACCCCCCCTCAGAGGACCATGGCTTAGAACCGGCCTAGATACACTACTAGCAGGCGTTAATAAATTACCAGATCGGGCTACACGACGAATTACAAGTGCTCGTACGCGCGCAGCGATATACGACGCTCCAAGAAGCGATAACGGGCGCGAGCGCCGAAGAAAAACTCAGACCGGGAACCGCGAGAACAAGTAGTTTTGTTAATAAAAATAAAACCGAATTAAGTTACTCGCGAAATAGTCGAAGTTCAAACTCGCAATGCTTTAAATGCGGAAAAAACGGACATTTCGGACGCGATTGCCGTAGCAGCCGATACGCGCTCCCGAAGCCGGAAAAACCCTCGCGAATAAACGCGATAAGTAAATACTGCTCGCATTGCAAAAGAACAGGACACAGCCGCGACGAATGCTGGAGTCTAAATGGAAAACCGAAAAGTAGTACAGATAAACTAAAAATCGGAAATCAACAAAAAACGCGCGAAGAAAGTATACGCGACCGAAAGAAATCGCGACAACAGAAAAGGAACGCCGATAGCGCAAATAGCAGCAGAGAAGACGAGCAGGAGGAAGCGAGAAAGAGACAACCGCGACCTGCATCTGAGTATCGCGTTACACATATTAAAGATATGCCACGCGCAAAGAAAAAGACGGACTTATTGCTAATAACATTACCAATGCGACAAGTGAAAAACAAAAAAATACAGATGTTGTACGATTCAGGATCGACCATTTCATTAATAAAATTGAAACATTTAAAAGATGACACACTAATACATGAAGGTAAAATCGCGCTTACAGGCATAACCGGGCATAAAGTACACACCATAGGAAAAATGTACGCCACTATTAAAATGGACAATCACAAGGTAAAACATGCATTTTACGTTGTAAGAGACGACATTCCGATAGAATATGAAGGAATAATAGGAATCGATTTCCTTCGACAACATTCGGTATCCTGTGATTATAATCAAAATCAATTAAAAATAGGAGACGCCGTGCTAAGATTCCATACGTTTAACAAAACTATTCTAAAACCGCGCAGCGTAACCATCGTAAAGGCGATAACAAAGCAAAATCGGATAGGAATAGTACGAGCAGAGGAAACAGCTCCAGGAATCTACCTTGGAAACTGTTTAGTAGAACCGAAGGATTATACTTGTCCCGTTAGTATCATAAATACAACCGATACGGAAGTCGAGATACAAACGCCGAACGTCACACTCGAAGACATAGAACGCGAAATCGAATCCAAAATACACACGATACAAGCAAGAAAAAATTTTAAGCCTACTAACTCGAGACACGGACAAATATGACAACTACTACGCGCGCAACATTTAAATACGGAAGAAAAACAGGCACTCCTACGGATATGCGAAGAATATTACGATACATTTCAGTTGGACGGAGAACCACTGACGTGCACCGCGACGGTAGAGCACGAGATAAACACGCGCGCCGACACCTCGCCGGTGAACACGAGACCGTATCGTCTTCCCGAAAAGCACAAAACGGAAGTAAATAAACAAGTGCAAGAAATGCTAAAAAACGGCATAATCCGAACAAGCGCGAGTCAATGGAACGCACCTTTATTGGTGGTACCGAAAAAGGCCGACGCATCCGGAAAACCTAAGCTCCGAGTAGTAGTAGATTTTCGGAAGCTACACGATTTAACAATAGGCGATTCATTTCCACTGCCCAATATCACCGATATACTGGACCAGCTAGGAAACGCTAAATATTTTACTACACTAGACTTAGCGTCAGGATATCACCAGATACCGATGGCTGAGCAAGATAAACAAAAGACAGCTTTTTCAACACCCTACGGACACTATGAATTTAATAGAATGCCATTTGGATTGAAAAATGCGCCAGCAACATTCCAGAGACTAATGAATTCAATTCTAACCGGAATGCAAGGACTTAAATGTCTAGTTTATTTGGACGACATCGTCATATACGGAGCGAGCCTAGAGGACCACAATAAAAGACTCAAGGAAGTACTGCAGAGACTCCGAGAAAACAATTTAAAATTACAACCAGATAAATGCGAATTTTTGCGCAAAGAAGTAATTTATCTAGGTCACATAATTTCGGAGAATGGGATATCTCCGGATCCGTCAAAGTTAACGGCAATAAAAGAATTTCCGACGCCGAAGAAAGTAAAAGATATACAATCTTTCATAGGACTAGCCGGATACTACAGAAAATTCATAGAGGATTTTTCAAAAATAGCCAAGCCACTGACGAAACTAACGAAGAAAACGGAAAAATTCGAGTGGACTATGGAACAGCAAAATGCTTTCGAAATACTAAAAGAAAGATTAATGACAGCGCCAGTGCTAATGTATCCAGATTTCAATCAAGAATTCATAGTGACCACTGATGCTTCCGACTATGCAATCGGAGCAGTATTGTCACAAGGAGAAGTAGGTAATAACCGGCCAATTGCTTACGCCAGCAGAGTTTTATCGCGGGCGGAGCAGAATTACAATACAACCGAGAAAGAATTATTAGCGATTGTATGGGCTGTAAAACATTTTAGGCCATACGTATATGGTACGAAATTCAAAATCGTAACCGATCACAAACCATTAATCTGGTTATTTAATGTGAACGATCCCGGATCAAGATTAATCCGATGGAGATTAAAACTCGAAGAATATGATTATGAAATCATCCATAAAGCCGGACGAGCGAACGCGAACGCCGATGCACTGAGCCGCAATGTAACAAGAGAAGCGCATGAAACAGAAGAGGAAGAACGAGAGATCCTCGCAATAGAAGAGGAAACAAACTCCGACGAAGAAAAAATATACACGGAGGAAGACAAGAAACAGATATTATATGAATATCATGATGCACCCACAGGAGGACATGAAGGAGTTGAATGAACGGTTAAAAGAATCCGCCTAAATTATAATTGGCCAGGAATAACGAAAGATGTAGAAAAATACATTGCAAAATGCGAATTGTGCCAGAAAAACAAACTATCGCGAAAAAATAAAGTACCGCTAATAATTACGGATACGCCTACTAAACCGTTCGAAAAATGCGCGTTAGATATTGTAGGACCGCTAACAGTTACAACAAACGGAAATAAATATCTTTTAACATTCCAAGACAATTTAACGAAATTCAGCAAAGCGATACCGATTCCAAACCAAGAAGCGAACACGGTCAGTAAAGAATTCGTTACAAAAATTGTACTTGAACACGGAATACCGGAAAAAATTTTAACGGATCAAGGCACAAATTTCCTCAGCGACATATTTAAAAATACATGTAAATTATTAAAAATAAATAAAATACAAACAACTGCCTATCATCCGGAAAGTAATGGCGCGTTAGAACGATCGCATCGAACATTAGCAGAATATTTAAGACACTACATAAACGAAGACCAGACAGACTGGGACGAATGGATACCGTTCGCAATGTTCACATATAATACGACGCCACATACAGCTACGGGGTATACACCCTTCGAATTAGTCTACGGGCACCAAGCGGATTTACCTACGTCACTGACGAGACCGCCTAAACCAACATATAATTATGACGATTACGCGCAAGAATTGAAAGAAAGACTAAGGGCAACGAATCAGCTCGCAAAAGAGCATATCAAAGAAGAAAAATTCAAAGCCAAAAAACAATACGACAAAAGTACTAGAGAAATAAAATTTAAAGTCGGAGACAAGGTATTAGTACACGACGAGACGCTCCGACGCGGACGATCTAAGAAACTTGAATCCCTATGGACCGGACCGTACGTAATAATTGAGAAAAATTCGGACGTGAATTATACAGTTAAGAAAGGAAGAAAAGCGGTGCGCATGCATACAAACAAATTAAAGCAATTTATAGAAAATTAAAATAAAAAAACTTACCTATTCGTTGTTGAAACGACCGACCATTCGCATCCGATATAAAGCGCGACGCATCTGCGCCATCGCACGACCTCGTTCTTCGAATTCACGGAGTGAAGGACGGAGATGAAAATCAAAAACGCGCCCTCGAATGCGTATAGGCATCTCCAACCAAAGTCGTCGTAATAAGGGAATAAATCCATCGGGAGGCTCATAACGAGGCACCCAAAAATCACTATCGAACCCGTCGTCCACCTCATTCATATCTGTTTCTTGAGGCTCAATAACCAGCACTTCACCATCATTGTCGATATCTTCCTCCGAAGAGGGAAAATAGCGAGATCGATCTTTTATATTAGCACAAACCATGCTAGTGGTATACTCAGTAAAACACGACTGAATAAAAAACCACACGACGCTAAAAGCCAGCAAGAAGAAACCTAATAAAATGAGAACCGATAAGACGGTTATATGAAACATTTAATATGAAATTACAGGATATTCGTCAGCTGGAACAGTCGACAGGCCGAGAGTCGCACGGGACAACATGAAACGGATTCACCTTACAAAATTCAAGAATTCCTACACAATCCCGGCATATATTTCGAAAAAATCGGGCAATTACAGCAAGCGACCAAAGCGTAGAAATTAGTCATTAAATTAGATATAACAACACTAAACGACAAAGTATGGCAAATAAATCAATACATCCAACAAACCAACGAGATGTGCGAACAAATAAAGTCGGAATTCCACCATAAACGCACTTGTGATAATTTAAAGGAAATCGTAACAAACGAGTCGAAACAATTAACGAAATTGATCACTCTAATAAATACGCTATATAAGACACGGACGAACGGACGTAGAGGTCTCATCGACGGAATAGGCGGAATAGCGAAAACATTGTTCGGTACAATGGACGCGAATGATAGAGAATTAATAAACGAACAATTAAATCTCCTACAAAATAACCAGCAAACCATTCAACATGTCGCGAAAAATCAAATAAAAATCTTAAATAGTACGATAGTACACCTAGATAAACTAGAAAATATATTAGACCATAACGGTAAATTATTAAATCATTATGTTCGAGAATATAGTAATCGCGAAGAAATAACCGAACATTTTACGGTAATCATCGCGATGATAACAGATTTAATTCGGGATGCGAAAGATGTAATAGAATATCTTACGCATGTACGCAAGGGCATTATGCATCCCGTACTAACACCTATTAGCGACATTATAACACATTTAAAAGAAGCAGCTATCCAATTACCTCACGGTTTATATTTCCCTTTCGAAATTCGAAACGACGAATGGCTAGCACTAGAAGAATATATTAAAATAACTGCATACCGTGAAGGATCAATCATATTTACTGTATTGCGATTCCCACTAATCTCACAACCAGTATATGATATAATAAAAGTAACCCCATTACCTACTTACGATCATAAAAATATATTTACGCACGCGGAAATAAATCACGAAATAATCGTAGTTAATAGAGAAGGATTAACGTATATCATAATAACGGAGGACGACTTAAAAAAGTGTATCCAAATAAATTCCAGATACATATCTGAGAAAACACAACCAATACACCGTATTAATCCAAACGCGCCGTGCGAAATACAAATGTACTTGCAACCACAAAACCAAAACGAGGCTTGCAAAAGTAAACATGTAATTGCGACAGAAACGATATGGATATCGTTGAAACAGCCACTTACTTGGCTATACTCAACTGTACGCGAACAATCAATAATAATTCAATGCGAAAATTATAACGAGATTAGAAAAGTAATTAAAGGTACAGGGCAAATTACCCTCCAAAATAAATGTAAATTAATAACAACAGAAATGACGATCCAATCAAAAGAAGTCATACAAGGTAACGAAATAGAAACGTATTTACCGGAAATTAATATTACATTTATACGAGACAATACAGACATACTAGACACGAAACAACAAAATATCGTACAGCATTCAGAATTAACAGAATTAAGAAATAAATTGAAAGATATAAACAATGATTTACAGGACAATAATGACAAATTCTTTACGAAAAAACAATTCGTATATCCTATGGCGACGAGTGGAATAACCACAATAATTATAATAATATTAATAATTTATATAATTGTAAAAAATAAAAAGAAATATACAAAACGACCGTCAGTCAGGATATACGAAGAAGACGAACCACGTATGTCCTACAGATTCCCAAAACCCATACTAAAACGAAGTCTAAGTACACGATTTTAGATAAGTATAGGAATAATAAGAAACGATTATATCTCATATTGTATACGGGAAAAATGTTGTACATTAGAATAAGAAAAAATAATTTTTAAAATAAGTTTGTTTTGCGAAAAACGTCACTTTTACACCTCCGTTTTTCTTTTTTTTACGGGGGAGGGATGTTATAGCCCGAGAAGGCTATATACGAATTATTAGATACATATTATTTTAGAGAGATATTATTTTATACAATAAGATATTGCTCAACGTGTAACGCGAATACAGATCACGTTACGAACGTTGACCGAACGAAGCGCTGACAACGCGAGCCACGCGCGAAGCCCGAGCGACCGCGCAATCACCCATTACGAAAACGCGGAAACCAAGGCACACGGAATAAGGATGTTGCGAAAATGCAACGTAGAAGTCCTACCGAAAAGCAGAAAGGAAATTGCGAAAATGCAAGCAAAGAAGTCCTACTTAGAACTCCTTAGCTTGCATCCGGATCTTGCCGCAAAATCGAGCGACACGACACATGGTCTTGTCGCTAAACGATCCCCTCCTGGGAAACCAAGGGGAGACAATAAAAAGACCCATCGCTAACGAGCGGCGGGCAGTCTTTACCATCAATTAATATTACGCGGGCCGTAACGCGAATAGTCGCGAGTAGTCACACTTAGTGAAAATCGTGAAGATCGAGAAGCAAGTCTCGCGACGTAAACCCGACTCCAAACACGCGTCCGCGAGTGTCAGATAACGCGATACGCGACACGAGTAGATGATAGAAACGAGGACGAATTATAATTAAGACCATTTGTAGTGAATAAAAGTTTTATTGAATATAAAAGGTGTCCAGAATTTCGGGTAACCCGCCAGACGTATCCCAGATTCCTAAATCTAAATCCGGCAACGATCCCGAAAATTACCGTGCCTCACTCGAGGCATAACAGTGATTACAAGAGCGATCAAAGCGAGGACCTTACGGAACGTGTTGACAAGATAGTACCTCATTCGCAAATTATTGCGCTAAATGGACGTACAAAGTGTTGCGCTATATACTTTTATTATTCTACGGGTGGTTCTTTTGCCGTATGTGCTTCGTGTATGATCTCTATAGTAGACACTGATTTCGGATACATGTATACTATTCGAAAGCATGTGATTAAGATATACGACGCGATAAGTGGCCGGTCCTGCTCCAATTGCAGACTTCCGATGTATCAGATCTTTCCATGCAATATGTGTCCAATTTGCACACAATAAAAAAACATTGTCATAAAAAGTGTAAAAAAATAATAATAATAATAAAAACATGGAAAACACCGAGCAAACCGAACGCGACCTGTTGGAACTGTCGCGTCGAGTCGCTACCTTGGGCGAATATTTCGCGTGGGCGCAGCGATGCGAGGAATTTATCAAACAGCTCGAAGAACACAGTCGTGCGACTTGAGGGTGCAAGGACTCGATTAGAGAAACGGTTTATACACAGTGGTGGTGATTACAGTGGTGACAATAACGCGAAAAGACTCGTTTGGCGAGAGATCGATACCGCATTCGAAAACCGTATACTAACCGGTGCGGTGATTAACGCAGATTATATCGAACCGCGACAATTTCTCGAGGACGCCAAAGACATTGTGTTCGAACACGTGCAAAAAGTTATGGAAAGACATCATAACGTAAAAGTGAACACTGTGTTCAACGGTGAATTCGTGTCGGGTGATAAGAGCGCAAATAAAAGTGTAAATACCAGAAACTATGAACTCTTTCGCACGTCCGATTTACACGAGTGGTACGAGCGACGCGTCGTCGAGCCCACGCTTGCCTCGCTCGAAGAATTTCAAGAACGCGACAGCGGGTGGTCTTTGTCGCGAATTCTCGATTTAACTGTAAATATAAATGAATATAATCCAATGCGCGCGGGGTGCCACATTAAATTACCGCGAGAAATAATAATGAAGAGAGCGGTAATTAACGTGCAATCCAAAAACAATGCGTGTTTCGCGTGGGCAGTGGTCGCCGCTCTATATCCAGCCGAAGATCATGTTTATCGGGAATCTTCGTATCCACATTATACGACAGTGCTAAATCTCCAAGACATTGAGTTTCTGATAACATTGAGTCAAATTAAGAAATTTGAACTTCACAACAACATTTCGATAAATGTATACTGCATTGAGAAAGAGAATAGCATTGTCCCGATACGTCTGAGCGAACAAAAGAAGGGCAGACACGTCAACTTGCTGTACATGCAAGATTCGCAAGACGTCGGACATTTTGCGTGGATCAAGAATTTATCCCGGCTCGTGAGCTCACAATTGAGTTGGGGCAAACGAAGACAATATATCTGCGATCGGTACGTATATTTAATAAAAATGCAATATATAAAATATACGAAAGAAAAATTAAATATTTCTATTTTTTTACAGATGTTTACACTATTTTGGATCGGAGGACAAGTTGCAGTCGCACATTGTAGATTGCCGAGAAATGAACGAGTGCACCATCCGGTTAGACAAATGGCTCGCGTTCAACAACTACAACAGAAAGGAGCGACTGCCCTTCGTCGTATACGCCGACTTGGAGTGTGTGCTGAGGAAGACCGACGGTGATCCGATGGCGTGTACGTACACGTTTTAGCATCATCAAGTATTTAGCGTAGCTTATTATGTACATTGTTCGTACGACGAATCGTTATCTGCGTTTTATTCTCGCCGTAGTACCGATTGCGTTTCGTGGTTCGTGGAAAAATTAAAAAATTTAGCGCAACGCGTAAAGATTATTTTAACCACGAATGTCCCCATGATAAATTTAACGCGAGATGAGCGGGAGAAGTTTCACAGCGCGACACACTGTCACATTTGCGAAAAACCGTTCGCGCAAAACGACACGCGCGTACGCGATCATTGCCATCTTACCGGGCGGTATCGAAGTCCCGCGCATTCAAACTGCAATTTAAATTATAAAGACTCTTTTTGCATTCCCATAGTTTTTCATAATTTATCCGGTTAGGACGCGCATTTTATTAACAAGGAAATAGCTACAGCGTTCGAAGGGAGAATCGAGTTACTTCTGATAACAAAGGAAAGTTATATATCATTTACGAAAAACGTTAAACTTGTCGAAGAGAAATCGGAAAATCATATTAAATTGCGTTTTATCGATTCGTATAAATTTCTCACAGCCAGTCTCAATAAATTGGCATCATTCTTGAATAAAGACAAATTCAAAATTTTAATATCTGAATTTCAAAATTTACCGCATGATAATTTCAATTTATTAACACGAAAGGGCGTTTTTCCGTACGAATATATTGACTACGTTGACAGGTTGCAAGATACGTGTTTACCATCGCGCGAATCATTTTACAGACCGGTGACACAATATCCGAGAGCGATTACGCGTACGCCGAGAACGTGTGGGAGCGGTTCTCCATTCGAACGCTGGGCGACTATAGCAACTTGTATTTAAAAACGGATGTCTTGTTGTTGGCCGACGTTTTTGAAAATTTTCGCGACAAATGTATCGAGAGTTACGGGCTCGACCCCGCGTATTACTATACTCTCCCCGGATACACGTGGGATGCAATGCTAAAACATATAACTATTACGTTTGAATTACTTACTGATACCGATATGGTTATGTTTATCGAACGGGGAATACGCGGTGGCCTGAGCCAATGTTCCGGCAGATACGCGCGAGCCAATAACAAGTACATGCCGTCTTACGACCCATCGAAACCATCATCGTACATGATATATTTCGATGTAAACAACTTGTACGGTTGGGCGATGTGTCAACCGTTGTCCTATGCCGATTTTCGATGGGTCGACGACATCTCTGACTTTGACGTTAGCGCGATCGCTTCGGATTCGCCTACAGGTTATATTCTCGAGGTCGATCAGGAGTATCCGCAACATCTTCACGACGCGCACACTGATCTACCGTTCTGTCCAACGCGCGATAAGCCACCCGGCAAGCGGCAGGACAAGCTCCTCGCGACTTTATACGATAAGAAGCGTTACGTCATACACTATAACAACCTGCAGCAATGCACGCGTCACGGCCTTCGCATCGCAAAGATACATTGCGTATTGCAATTCGCTCAATCCGCATGGCTCCGCGATTACATCGAACTCAACACCCGGTTTAGAACGCGCGCGACAAACGATTTCGAGAAAAATTTGTACAAGTTAATGAACAACGCGGTATTCGGAAAAACTATGGAAAACGTGCGCAATCACGTCGATGTAAAATTATTAACAAAGTCATGTTTTTAGCGGTGCGGCTAGTCGGCGCGTAATAATACGTGTAAAGAAATTACATTATAATTTATATCTCTAACTTTTAACCACTCAATAACCGTTTATTCCCGTTCATCGTCTTTCAATAGTGGTTCTTTGTCATCCGTCATTCGTCGCCGTTCGATGGCCGTTCGTAGCCGTTCCTGACCCGTTCGGTAGCCGTTCCTAATTCGTTCGCAGCCGTTCCTGAGCCGTTCCTGAGCCTTTAGATAACCGTCCGACAACCGTTCCTGAACCGATCGACCGTCCTTCAACCGTTCGTAGCCGTTCGTGAACCGTCCGTAGCTGTCCGTGAACCGTTTGTTGTCGTCCATTGTCGTTCGTTGACGTTTCGTTGTCGTTCGTTGACGTTTCGTTGTCGTTCGTTAGCGTTTGTTGACGTTTCGTTAACGTTTCGTCGTTGTTTTGTTGTCGTTCGTTGACGTTTCGTTAGCGTTCGTTGACGTTTCGTCGTCGTTCGTTGACGTTTCGTTAGCGTTTGTTGGCGTTTCGTTAGCGTTCGTTGGCGTTTCTAATCTAGCGATAGTCGCATGCCGAAGCTCGTTTACCACACGTCGCACGTCTTTCTCTAACGCTGCAAGCTTCTCGTCTAACTCTTTCAGTTGATTTCTCAACGTTTAAACGCATTGATCCACGTACAGTTTGTTGATGGCGTCGGTATCAGCCACAGGTTGCGCTACACGACGAATCTTGCGCGACTTCGTGTCAAAGTCCGTAACGGTGCGACACAGAGCGTTATCGCGCACGAAATTTCTCATTAATCCGTTCCATCGACGATACGGAATGGCGTTCGTCGCGTCTTTACTCTGCTCGGATATTCCAAATTTGTTGATGCGCATCATCGATGCGAGCGACGTCGGCAGATCGATTGATTAGTTTTGTCGAGATACCGCTTAATTTATAATAATACCGGCTTCGCGAAGTTCCTCGATGATCGATAGGATCTCGTTGTCGTGGCCGTTGTGGCCCGCTTGGTGCGAAGCGTCGAGCAATCGTAAACGATCCACAGGCTCGTTGGGATCGTCCCAGTGCACGTAGTCGATCTTGTTGTCGGTTAGCGTCATCGCACGAAGCGCGAATAATCCCTTTCCGGATTTTGTTTTTTTGGGTTCGATCGGTATCAACTTTGCAATTATTTCTTTGTACTTGTATCCCCTGTTGCCCATTAATCGACCCTGTGCATCATGATTGCGTTTATGCGCGTTCGTCGTCAATAGCATACTCTTGTACGTTTGCTTGTCATCCTCCGTATAGATGACGTCATCGGGGACTTTTTTGAAGATCAACTCGTAAAGACCAGGTGTGCCGACGTATTGTACGCCGTCGATAATTATGTTATCCGCATTGTCCACGTCAAAACGTTTATTACCGAACATCATTCCATTGTTGTCGAAATAAACACCGTACACGGTGTCAATACCGCTCTCTCGATCGCCGCTCAGGACAGGCCAGACGTACCTCCGATCCAGCGGACCTAACTGATCTCGCAACGTTTCTCGACCCTCCAGTGTTTGCAACTGATTTCGGACGGATGTCACGAGCGAGTCGTCCGTGGTTTCGAAAACATCCTCGTTCGCGAGTAATTCGGACATCGTAGGTTGTACAGTTCTCATTGACGCGGACGGTGTAGAGGTTATCGGCGGTACATCCAGTGGAGGGTCCGATCGTTTCGATTTATGCGGTGCTGGTGAGCGATCCGACCTGACGTTGGATCGTTTCCTCTTTTGCGGTGTCGCATCATCTTTCTCGCGCTTCGGGATAGATAACGCTTCGATCCCCGCGTCGGTGTTACTCCCCAGCTCGTTCTTCATCGCGATCGAGCTAGAGTTGTCGACGATCTTTTGTAGCGGCTCGATGAGAGGTCTAAAGCGCCTGTCCAACACGATATCCTCCTCGATCTTCAAAGCGCGATGTTTCTTGCGAATCGATTCACTAGTTTTCGCAATTGTCCTCGCAATCTTTTCGCGCTCGCGAATATCCTCACTCTTATCAATCGCAGCCATCGCGGAAAAGCAAAAATGTCAATCTCTCTCTCTTATATTTCACCTCCGACGAAGTATCGGCAACGACTAATCGTTTTGCGGTATCGCGAACACGTTAAATCCTTTTCTGTATCGACCATCGTTGAGCGAGCTGTCCTTGTCTATCACTACGAATCCATACTTGCATTGCCAACAATCGCGACACAACGCGCAAAATTCATCGTACGGCATGTCGGTATTCACATGATCGTTGTACACGTGTTTCAGATTGGTACCATCTTGTTTGAACAGGATCAGCAGGTTCGCGTTGTCGCGTATCAGATGTTTAGGTATTCTCGCGTATGTTTGACAGAGATAAAAGCAGTCGACGCTCGAGTGCCGACCCATTGAGAAGTACTCTCTCACAGCATCTTGCTTATTGCATGCCACGTCATCAAACACAAAGATCGAGTTTGGACGCGCCTCGCTCGGTGGAATGACGTCACTGTTGTTGGAGAACGTAAAGTAGCCGATTTCGTCGATCGATGTCAGCAAATTCTCCAGATATCGATATTTCGGCTGTTGCAACGACTTTGAGTACACGTACACGTTTTCGAAACGTACGCCGTGCGGACTTTCCAGCAGGCTTATCAGAACGTTGGTTTTACCACAATTCGAGGGGCCGCAAACGATCGCGCGTATAGTAGTCGGTAGCATCGTACCATGCTTGCGCATCTCCGCGTTGTCCCCCATCGATCGTAATCTGTTGTCGCAATTCGTCACGCGTATCGCTAAAGGTTGTCGCACGAATCTCATTTTCACACTATCGACTGAGGAACGCTGGATCGAACGCCTATTTATAGATGCGCGGAACCGCGAAGCGCTCAGTAACAAAAATGTTCGTCCTACTGTCGAGACCTTCCGATATTTGCATTTGAGCGCCGAACAATTACAATTTGTGCCGAAAGTTGTTCTGCTGCGAATGTGCGGCGATCACGTCCACTACCTGTGGGACAAGCTTCCGGAACATATAAAAGCGGATTTAGAGGTTCAACAATATCGACGCTGTTACGAACATTACAATCAACCGTGGCAGCGAACGCACATCGACGGTCCAGCACCGTTGATAAAAGATTGCGGCGAATGTCAACGAAAATAGGTACAGGCCTATTAAATCGTGCGATAAACGCCCTTCCTTTCGAGTTACATATCCCCGGCTATCAGTTTTGCGGTCCGGGTACTCATTTGGAGAAACGATTGGCGAGAGGTGATCGGGGTATAAATCCATTGGACGCAGCCTGTCGCGAGCACGATACAGCGTATTCCCGGAACACCGATCTCACCGAGAGACACGCGGCTGACAGGATACTCGCCGAGAAAGCGCGAACTCACATCGTCGCGAAAGATTCGACTCTCGGTGAGAGAGCCGCAGCTACAGTTGTTTGGGCAGCGATGAAAGCCAAGACAAAAATCGGCATGGGTATGAAAACGAAGACGAAGACGAAGATGAGGACTACGCGGGAAAGGTCGACGAAAAAGCGGATACTTCCGACAGCGAAACGAGGCGGTGTATTGCCGATTCTACCGATGTTGGGTGCGCTTGGATCCTTGATCGGTGAAGCGGCCAGCGTGGCCAAGGCGGTGAACGACAGCAAAGCCGCGCGCCGTCAGCTGGAGGAGCTGCAACGTCACGATCGCGCGATGGAAGGTCGCGGGCTTTATCTCGCTCCGTATAAATACGGACAGGAACTGTATCTCGGCCCGTACAAACGTGGACAAGGAGTGGCAACAAAGAAAAAAAAACGTCAAAAAGACGCTAAAAATGCCCATGGGTGTGACAACGAACATACAATTAGAACAATTGGCGAAACGTATGCGTATACCGTACGTTAGAGGGGTTTTCATGCGTGATTTGTTACCGATCGGTGGTATATATCGAAACGAGAGCGGTATCGTGAATTTGGATAACACCAAAGGACCGGGTACTCATTGGGTAGCGTACGCAAAGAGGGGAAATCGCGCTATATATTTCGACGGTTTCGGTAATCTTCGACCTCCGAATGAATTGGTGCCATATTTCGGATGGAATGTGACGAAGAACGAGTACAATCGCACGTCCTTTCAATCTTACGATCAAAGCATCTGCGGACAATTGTGTCTGCGGTTTCTCCGAACGGTCGACGACAATCGGTGTGAACTTAAAGCCTGACGATGCGCCGTTAAGACTCAGTATTCGTTAAACAGTTTTGCCGACATGTCTATGACATTCACGCTAACCGGGAAGAGTAGCGTCCTCGCGGCACACTACCATCCAGCCATAGATTTGAGCGACGGTGATTATGAGCTCGGTCTAACAAATTTTGAGACTTATCATACGATATCGAACGTGAATTCCTCGAATAATAAATTTTATTTCGATGAGGATGACATGGAAATTACGATTCCCGAGGGATCATATGAGATACACGCAATACACGAGTTTTTGAAACGTGTAATTTCACGGAAACGCCCGCGACGCGTAGTTCGCTCCAGCAATCGTGTCGACAAACGCGGTGATATCACGAGGATATCCCGAGAGGAGACTGTTCGAGCAAACGGTGACGAAGACGAGGCTGTAGAATACCCGATAGTGCTCCGTGCTAATTACAATACGATGAATAGCGAGATCAAGTGCGCTTTCAGAGTAAACTTTAACAAACCCAACAACATTGGATCGCTGCTGGGATTCTCATCGAAGCGTATATTGCAGCCGGGACAATGGCACCAATCGGACATACCGATTAATATCATCAACGTAAACATTATCCGCGTAGAGTGTAACGTGACTACTGGTGCGTACAGCAATGGCAAACGCATTCATACGATACATGAATTTTCACCGAGCGTGCCGCCAGGATATAAGATATCGGAAACACCGGCGCAGATCATTTACCTGCCGATCATCGCGCGGAGCATTACGGATCTAACGATACGCGTTGCGGATCAAGACGGACGATTGCTCGATTTTCGAGGAGAAGAGATCACCATCAGATTGCACGTACGACGGCGACAAAATTAGTGTGCGATACATGAGATGCTCGTGTTGAGCGGAGCGAAAGACGCGAGAGATAACGCGACAACGACAACAACGTCAACATTCGCTAATATCCAATTATCCGGTTGCGGCAAGAAAAAGAAACTCAACGCGTCAAACGTTGAATTTTTGCAACCTTTGGGATTCGCGGTGCGAAATAGCTGAGAAAACATGACCGATATCCTTAACATCGAAGGTGAGCCGGTCTTTGACGATCGTATCGTCAAGATCGAAACTCACACGTACAACCCGTACGCCAATACGACGTTTGAGCACAGCGATGAGATACGAATACCCATACAACAACAGGATCTGTATACGTTGCCGTATGAGAGTTTTCTATACATCGAGGGAAAACTAAAGATAAACAAACCAGCTGAAGGGTTTGATGTGGTACTGGGAAATAATTGCGTCGCGTTCATGTTCGATGAGATTCGATACGAACTCGACGGTGTGGAGATTGATCGTAGCAGAAATGTGGGAATAACCAGCGCACTCAAGAACTATGTAACGGTATTATCCGATAGAACCGTGATTATGAGAAACGCCGGCTGGGATTCGCCTACTAACACGAATGGATACTTTAATTTTTACGTACCGCTCTACATGTTATTGGGATTTTGCGAGAATTACAGGCGCGTGGTGATTAACGCTCGTCACGAATTGATCTTAATACGATCGCGCAACGATAACAATTGCCTGATTGGAAATTTGGTGTTGGAGCCTGTGATCGACATATTCAAGATACAATGGCGAATGCCGCACGTCGTATTGAACGAGATTAACAAGTTATCGATGCTGCGCGCCTTGGAAAGCGGACAATACCTCAGTATGGGTTTCCGCTCGTGGGATCTGTACGAATTTCCGCTACTGCAGCGTACAACCAAACATTCGTGGCCCATTAAGACCGCGACTCAGCTGGAGAAACCGCGATACGTTGTTTTCGTTCTGCAGACAGGTCGGAAGAACGTCATGTCCGAGGATACGAGTCGATTCGACGACTGCAAATTGACCAACGTGAAACTCTATCTGAACTCGGAATGTTATCCGTACGACGATATGAATCTGGATTTCGATAAAAACAGATGGTCGATTTTGTACGACACGTATCAGCGTTTCTGCAAAAATTATTACGGATACGAGTATTTCGAGCCGAGTCTCACCGTCACGCAATTTTTATGTAACGATCCGTTCGTGATCATCGATTGCTCTCGACAAAACGAATCGGTCAAAAGCGCAACCGTGGATGTGAGATTGTAATTCGAGTGTAAGGAGAACGTGCCGCCGAATGCCACAGCGTACTGCCTCATCATACACGACCGCGTGATTCAGTACAACCCGTTGACCAATGTTGTGCGCAAAATCACCTAAGGGGAATGAAACGATATAAAATCTATAATACATCAGGATCAATGGCAGTCTTCTTTCTCTCGACGTGATGATATAAAAAACGTCATGTCCATATCAACGTTCGTGGACCTACAAGGATTCTTCGTCGGGATGAAATTTGTCGTAAAGGAGGTGGCGGTGCTGAGAAAGGGGACCGTTCTGGCGCATTACATTTTTACATACTCCCTACCATGGAATCTCCTCACAAAATCTGACAAATCGTGTGCTTCCTGGCTGATCGCGAATCACCACGGATTACGATGGGAAGACGGAAACGTACCATACAGCATGGCTAAACGCTTGATTACATCAGCCGTGCTTGGAACAGAAGAGGATGGCGATACGTCGACTCTCGTGTACGTCAAGGGATGCCAGAAACGAGAATGGCTGGTGGATTTACTTGAGAATCTTGCGAGAGAAAATTTAATCATCGAGACTTTGGATGCTGATTACGAAGATATTGAATCTTTAAATAATCTAGATGTTACTAATACTATACGATGCGGAAAACATGTTAAGAATTGCGCATTACAGAATGTATTAAAAATATTTAACTGGTGGTCGCAACACCAAAAAAAAAAAAATTGCAATATTTTTATAAATAAAATGTGTAAACGTATTTAATGTTTTTTATTTCTTATTCTCCCCACTCCTTTCCTCGCGAGTCGTTTCTAAGAATTCTTTTTAACGTTGGTGTTTCCCCTTCTCCTAAATTTTCAGAGCAATAATCTCCCAGCGCATCATACGTTGACCGTTTCCCCTTCTCCTAAATTTTCAGAGCAATAATCTCCCATCGCATCATACGTTGACCGTTTCCCCTTCTCCTACATTTTCAGAGCATTGATCTCCCACCACATCATACTTTTGGAAAATAAGCGTCACGTATATTCGATTAATTTTTATACGATCAACTGCTAGTACCAACGATCCACTTCTCATAACCGAGAGACAAAATGTACTCCGCTGAAGGAAGCATCAGCAACGGTTGCAAACGCGTGAATTACTACGTTCCACGAGACGAAATTAAGCCGTGTAAGAAACCGCGAGATGAAATTAAGCCGTACAAGAAACCATTTGATTTGTAAGTATCACAAATGTTTTATATATTTTTCATATATGTTTTTTTCCATGCTATTTCATATTTTTTGTATTTTTCAGATGCGGTAAACCACGTATTCTGGTACGCAGATTTGCGTCAAAACGCGCACTGCTTATAAATACTTGGATATCGGAATCAGCGTTGGAATAACATCTTACGTGGAACTGCATCTGGGCGATAACCGAGGCAACCAAATTGTTTTGTCTATCGATACATGGGAATCGCTAATGCTGAAATGAGCGGACGTTGAACAACTTGTACAGACGCCTAATCATGCACCGATATAGATTAACGATTTAACAATTGAGATTGTTAAAATAAGTGATGCGAGTGTTGTCAAACTTACGTTGCGCGATTCTTGCTTGTACATGAAACCGTCAACTATATTTTTCTTATTCGAACTCGAACACTGTGTTAATCACGAATATTTGAAGCTGTGCGAGAATCTAGAAGCTGTAAATGAGAGTTTCGATCAATTTGTTCGGAGTTTGCAAAGTAATATGTTTGGCGCCAAGAGAGATTCTGCGGTCAAAATCTTGCGCGAAGTTTATGATAAAACATCTATCATAGATTGCGAACTATTAGCTTATGCTGTGGATGAAATTTTGTCTGAAACCTTGAGACGGGGTGATGTATGGTAATATAAATAAATAAATAAATGTGTTAAAAACTGAAAAAAAAATGATTATGTATTTCTTTCGTTTCCCTTCCTTGCATATCCTCAGTACAAACCGCACGCGCGATCTTACGGTACGATGCCGTAATGCGTGGGAGAAGGATGGCGCGAGGCGTTTGCATGAGCGTGGTAAAGAGATAGCGTTCGTAAGTTGGTGCGATAAGTATAGCGTTCGTAAGACGGTGAGTATGAGGGAGATAGCGCGAGGCGACCGCATGCACGCATGTGGGAGAAGGACAGCGCGAGTAGGAAAAGGATAGCATTCTATGGGCGTGCGAGAAGGATAGCGCGAGGCATGCGCGTGGATGATACAGCGTTCGCAAGGCGGTGTAAGAGAGATAGCGCGATGTGATTGCATGCATGCGTGTGGGAGAAGGACGGCGCGAGGCGTTCGCGAGTAGGAAAAGGATAGCATTCTATGGGTGTGCGAGAAGGATAGCGCGAGGCATGCGCGTGGATGATGATGCGAGATACGGCGTTCGTAAGGTGGTGAGTATGCGGGAGATAGCGCGAGGCATGCACGTGTGTAGGAGAAGGATAGAGTCCGCATTGGCGTGGGAAGAGGATGACGTTCGCGGGAGAAAGAAAGATAATGCGAGGCATGCATGTGGGAAAAGGAAAGAAGAAGGTGCAGAAATAAATGATACTTTTAATTATAATAAAAATAATAAGTTTATTCAATAATTGTATGTATAATATAAATGTGTGTGTGTGTGTGTGTGTGTTTAAAAATAATAAAAAATAATAAAAATAATAATAAAAAGTAATAAAAATATATATGCGATGCTCCTTCTAAAACAAAAAAAAACAAATTAATATAAAATTTAATTTTTTAATATTTAATATACAATAATTTTTTAAAAATAGATACTTACGATTAATTTTTAAACTTCTTGCTCGGAGGCTCGTCCCACCGTTCCCATACGTCCTCCTCGTAGGGCTCGAGCCCGAACAGACGTCTTAGGTCTAAATGAAGACCGTCGGAGCCATTATCTTCCCATACGTCCTCACGCAAATCGCGCTCGTGCCGCCGCACCGCTCTCACAAATCGCCGGCGTTCTATGTTCACAAATCCTGGGATTTTTATTTCCATTTTACTATCGTACTGTAAAATAAAATTAAAATTGAATAATAATATATTATAAATAATTAATACAACGTAAATGTAATATAAAATAAAATATGCTACTTACTCTTTGGAAAACCACTAAATTCAGCAGGGCTCTCAGCAGCCCCATCACCAGGTCTTGCGACCACCACGATGCGTTATAGCGTTCTCGGCACAAAACTAATTCAATTAATGATGGCATTTTTTAGTACCTTATTAATTAACTTAAATTTTTTTTTTCACTCTTTTCACTACGTAGCTTTCTCGCTGGCAACTCGAACGATACTATCCTGTCGCATCGGAAAAATCCAGATCTGCTGCGGCAGTGTTTATTACTGGCGCGTTCAAGTGTGTCGGAGAGCATGTGTGAAGGAGAAGCACTTGACTTTTCTTCGAGCGACCAAAATTATTCGTTATACACTTTTGACACCCTTCGTTCTTCATTATATATTTTTTCATCTATCGCGTTATGGTACCGCGATGGCTCTATCTTGTTTATAATAAATTATAGCAGCAGAACATCGGCGCTCGCCTTATCATCTAATTCTAATGTTACGCGCAATAGTGCGCGAGCGGCTCTTCCTGGAAAAAATGAAGAGACCACCGCGATGGTTTTATTTTGTTTATAATAAATTATAGCAGCCGGACATCGGTGCTAACCTTATCATCTTTTTACGAAACTCAATGCCGCACGTGCAATAGTGCAGTGTGAGACGATATTTGTTTATAATGTTTATAAATTCTCGAGCAGCCGGACATCGGCACTCGCCCTTTGTAATACACCGCGCTGTTTATGCTCGCGCGATAAGCTCCCCCGCCCGCGTGACATCATTCCCCCGCGCCAACAAAACCCCCTCCGCCCGCGTGACGTCATGGCCCGCGTGACGGCTTTGTCGCCCGCGCGGTTTCCCCTCACCCCCGCATACCCCTCGGAGAACCCGGCTTAGAACCCGCATATAATAACTACTGGCAGTCTGACACAGAGCGTTATCACGCACGTAATTTCTTAGTAATCCATTTCATTGATAATATAAGTTGTTCGGTGTTCCCAACGATAATCCAAATTTATTAATCGACATTTCGATACAAACGATATTGACAGACTGATTCGTTTCGTCGACGCATAGTTTAATTTATAATAAGACCAGCTTCGCAAAGTTCCTCGATAATTGATACTATTTTATTGTCATGGGCATTGTTGCCGGCTTGACGCGAAGCTTCCAACAATCGCAAGCGATCTACCAACTCGTTGGGATCATTCCAATGAACGTAATCGATCTTATTATTGTTTAGCGTCATAGCGCGCGGTATGTTTATACCTCCTTTAGCTTTTTTAGTAGAGATTAATGGCGCTATTATATTTTTATACTTGTATCCCTTGTTACTTAATACTGGATTACGCATATCATTGTCACGTCGCATTTGTCGCCAATAATATATTTTTGTATTTAATTTTATCATCCTCAGTGTATACGTCACCGTCAGGCACTCTCTTGAAAATCAACTCGTAGAGACCTGGTGTTCCTACGTATCTTATTCCACCGATAATATTGTCATCTTTATCTACATAAAAATTTTATCACCAATCATCATTCCTTCGTTGCGAAATTTAACGCCATATACATAATCCATATTGTAATCTTTATTTTGATTTAAAATAGCTCCCACATATTTTTGCCCTAGTGGGCCCAAGTATGCGCGCAATGTACTTTGACCCTCGGACGTTTGTAATAGATGTTGAACCGACGTCACAAGCGTTTCAGGCGTGGTTTCGAAAATTTCATCCACAGATGGAAACAATCTTTCGTGCAATATTTGACTTGGTTATTTGTGTTATTTATCAGAGTAACTGCATTCGATAATTGTTCCATTCGCTTACGTTTTAATAATTTAGAGTAGAAGTTATTAGCAAATTCGTTTAATGATATATTTGACCGTGTTCGCTTTGTTCCATACTTTGACTCTTTTTTCAGATGCTTGTCCTCGAGCATACTCATTGGTTCGATTTTCGCTTCATCAGATTCCACATTGATTGTATTTTCGACAAGTTGTTTTAGAGGTTCGATAATTGGTTTAAAGTGCCTCTCCAATGTGACGTCTTCCTCCATTTGACCGGTTTTTAAAGAACGATATTTTTTGCGGATTGATTCGCTCGGTTTTACAATCTCTCCCGCAATCTTCACACGATGGTCACTGTCAATCGTAGTCGTCATGTTACGCGCGGACGAAAAATTTCAGACGTTGCTCGATCGATGTAATAGCTACTAACCACTTTACGGTATTGCAAAATCGTTAAATCCTTTTCGATATCGTCCATTAGTCTGTAAACTGTCTTTATCAATCACTACAAATCCATACTTGTGTTGCCAACATTTCTGACAGAATGCGCGAAAATCATCGTAAGACATGTCAGTATTTACATGATCTTTGTATATACCCAGTAAGCAATTTGATAACAAATTGTTGCCAAATTGGCATCAAATTCGCTCAAAACTTGGTAACAAATCCAGTGCCATCTGTGTCCGCATTAAGCTTGTGTTTTGGTGACAAAGCTTGTTGACATAACCTGACAGCAAATTGACGGTAAAAACCGAGCAAAGCTTGATATGATTTGACGTCAAATTGATGGCAAAAATCGACCAAGATCTGCGCAAGACAATCTGATAGCAGATTGTCAGCAAAAACCGAACAAATTCTGCAGCTTTTGGCCATTCATATAAAAGTATATATTTAAATAGATTTAAAGCCTTAACCCTAAGTAACAAAATGATGATAAGTTTTGGTCATAAAATGACCATTGGATAATTAGACATTATATAAAATCATATATTAATATGTTAAAACATATAGGTAAATTCAAATAACTTAATTTATAAAATTAAAGATCTTTTTGGACAGAAATTGTTTGAATAAGTGAAAATCGAACAATTATCTGTCTGATTTGCCAAAAATCAATTCAATATCTGAATTTCCTGTATAAGAATTATGTCAAAAATTGAACTAATAGAAATATATATATTATAATATTATTTTTTGTAGGCTTTATATACACTCATGACAAGAATTTGAATACGGGTATAGATAATGAATAACGCGCCGCATAGCGATAAGCGACTGAACTATTTTATAATACTTTGTAATAAGCTGCAAATTTTGTTCGGTTTTTGCTGCCAATTTGCCATCAGATTGCGCACTCTAGATCCTGCTCAGTTTTTGCCGACAATTTGCTGTGTAGTTATGGTAGCAAGCTTTGCTTGATTCTTGCCGGCAATCTGCCAGCTTAATCGGTAATAACAACTCTTGTACCAAATTTGTAGGCTTTTTGCTGACAATAATTTGTAGCAAACACTTGGCAATATCTGTTAGAACAGACCTGGCTGACTGGGTATGTTTCAAGTTTGTACCATCTTGTTTAAATAAACTCAGTAAATTTGCATTGTCCCGTACGAGATGTTTGGGTATCTTGGCATACGTTTGACAAAGATAGAAACAGTCGACGCTCGAGTGTCGACCCATTGCAAAGTACTCTCTTATCGTATCTTGCTTATTGCACGCCACGTCGCCAAAAATAAAAATGGAATTCGGAAGCGCCTCGTTTGGTGGAATAACGTCACTATTATTAGAGAATGTAAAATAACCAATTTCGTCGATCGGTAATAGCAAATTTTCCAAGTATCGATATTTCGGTTGTTGAAGCGATTTCGAGTATACGTACACATTCTCGAAACATACACCGTGTAGACTTTCTATCAAACTTATCAACACATTAGTCTTACCGCAATTCGAAAAATCGCAAATGATACCGCATATAGTAATCAGTAGTATGTTTCCATGCTTGCGTATTTTTTTCTCAGACGTTACTGGTGTTTTATCGTCAAAATTTCTCATTTTGATTATCGTCGCTTGTCGCACAAACCGCATGTTTGCTCTCGCGAATCTCAAATCAGATTTTTGGAAAATGAGTCATCGGGGTCCTATTTATAAAAGTGCACCAAATCGAAACCGCTCAGTCTCAAAAATGTTTCTTCTTCTATTAGTTGATAGCGATATTCTCGAGCTTACCACCGAGCAGTTACAGATTATCTACAAGATTATGTCTTACTGCAAGACTTTAGTAGCTGCGTGGGACAATTGTGGGACAAGCTTCCCGAACATATAAAAGCTGATTCAAAGGTTCGACAATATCGTCGATGTATGCGACATTATAATTTGCCATGGCAGCAAACACATATCGACAGTCCAACACTGTTAATAAAAAATTGTGGTTAATGCCGTCAAAAATTATAAGAGATAACGGTTTGTTAAATCGTACGATAAATGCACTTCCTATCGAATTACATATTCCAGGCTATATGTATCAGTTTTGCGGACTGGGAACTCATTTAGAAACACGATTGGCTAGAAGGGATCGAGGTATCAATCCATTGGATGCCGCGTGTCGCGAGCACGATATAGCTTATTCCCGAAGCAACGATCTCAGTCAACGACACGTTGCGGATAATATACTCGCTACAAAAGCGCGAACATATATTACTGTAAGAGATTCGACTCTTGGCGAAAGAGCAGCCGCTACAGGTGTTTGGGCAGCTATGAAAGCAAAGACAAAATTTGCTATGGGGATGAAAACAAAAAATCATCGATGAAGAAAAGACTGTGAAAAAACAAATACTTCCTATAACGAAGCGTGGTGGTATCCTACCAATTTTACCATTATTAAAAGTTCTCGGTTTGTTGGCTGGTGGAGCAGTGGGAATCGCGAAGGCTGTAAACGATAGCAAGACGGCGCAATGTCAGCTCGAAAAAATGCAAGGTCATAATCGCACCATGGAAGATCACAGACTTTATTTCGCTCCATACAAGCGTGGATGAGAGTTCTCAACAGCGGCTAAGAAAGAAAAAAAAACGTCAAAATAACGATAAAAATGCCTGCCGGTGTAACAACCAATGTACAATTGGAACAACTTGCAAGATGTATGCGTATACCATTTTTTAAAGACGTTTTCATGCGCAATAATTTACCGATAAACGGCGTACAACGAAATGAGAACGGTATCGTCAATTTGAATGACGTCAGTAGTTCCGATACTTATTGGGTTGCGTATGTAAAGAGGGGAGATCGTGTAGTATATTTCGGTAGTTTTGGAAATCTTCGACCACCCAAGGAATTAGTGCGATATTTTGGACAGAATGTTGCAAATATAGAATACAATCATACGTCCTATCAAAATTATAATCAAAGTATATTTGTGAACAATTGTGTCTACGATTTCTTCAAACGGTCGATGATCGATATGAATTTAAAGCTTGAAAATTCATCGTCGCGACTCATTTGTTCGACAATTTCCCAGCATGTCACTCACACTTACGTTGACTGGCAAGAGTAGCGTTCCAGCTATAAGCTATTTTTCAGCTATAGATTTAAACGATGACAATTACGAGCTTGGTTTATACGGATTTTGGAACTTATTATACGATATCAAACGTGAATTCTTGGAATAACAAATTTTATTTTCATAACGACAACAAAAGAAATTACGATTCCTGAGGGATGATACGAAATACGCGCTATAAACGAATCTCCAACGTATAATTTTACGACATCGACGCGTAGTTGATTCCAACGATATTGTTGTTGACAAAGGTGTCGCGCGAGAAGAGAATGAAGATATCGAGAACACGGCGAATATCCAATAATGCTTCGCGCTAATCATAATACGCTAGAGAGTGAAATCAAATGTGTCTATAGAATAAATTTTAGTAAACCAGACAATGTTGGATCGTTGTTGGGATTCTCATCGAATCGTATATTACAGCCTCGGAAACGGCACGAATCGGATGTACCGATAAATATTATTAGCATAAATATGCAGCGTAACCACTGGCGCGTACAGCAATGACAAGCGCGTACACGCGATACATGAATTTTCACCGAGCGTGCCGTCAGGATATAAGAAACGCCAGCACAAATCATTTATCTACCGATCGTCGCACGGAGCATTACTGATTGAACAATACTCATTGTTAATCAAGAAGTATTTGCTCGATTTTCGAGGAGAGAAAATTAAGATTGCATATACGGCGGCGGCAAAAATAAAGCGTGTGACAAATGAATACTTGTGTTGAACAAAAACACGGAGCACGCGAAAGACAATATCTTTACCAGGGACAATATTTTTGCGAGAAGGCGAGTGGCGACGGTATCGGGTGACAATAATTAGATATTCGTTTACGCTAAAAAGAAGCTTAGCGCGTTGAATCGCGAATTTTTAAAATCATTAGAATTCGTCGTACAAAATACTTAAACAATATGATTGACATCGTGAATATCGGAAGCCAGCCGATCTTTGACGATCTATCATCAAGATTGAGACTCATACGTACAATCCTTATGCCAACACAACGCTTGGATATTGCGACGAGATACGGATACCGATACATCAAGATTTCTACACATTACCATGTGAAAATTTTCTATACGTCGAGGGAAAGTTGAGGGTGCGTAAAGTTGATAAAGGGGCAAGAGTGGTATTGGGAAACAATTGCGTCGCGTTTATGTTTGATGAATTTCGATATGAACTCGACGTTGTGGAGATTGACCGCAACAGAAACGTTGAAATAACTTCCACGATTAAAAACTACGTCTCTCTAACAACCGAGAAAGATAAAATCTTAGAGAAAGCTACGTGGAATATCGCATAATGTTGTTGAAGCTTACTTCTTCAACAACATTATGCGATATTCCACGTAGCTTTCTCTAAGATTTTATCTTTCTCGGTTGTTAGAGAGACGTAGTTTTTAATCGTGGAAGTTATTTCAACGTTTCTGTTGCGGTCAATCTCCACAACGTCGAGTTCATATCGAAATTCATCAAACATAAACGCGACGCAATTGTTTCCCAATACCCAATAACTTTTGCGTGCCGCTAAACATATTATTGGGTTTTTACGAAGATTATAAGCGATTTGTGATTAACGCACCTCACGAATTAATTCTGATACGTCTGCGCAACGACAACAATTGTATATTTGAAAATGCTTCGACTGAAGCTGATATCGAATTATTCAATGCTGGCAGAAAAAATGATATGTCAAAAGTTATTACTACATTCGACAACTGTAAATTGATCAACATTAAATTCTATCTAAACTCGGAATTTTATCCCTAATGATTTGAATTTATATTTCGATAAAAATAGATTCGCCCTCTTGTTTGATATGTACTCTCATTTTCACAAATTTTATTACGGATGATGATGTGCTATTTCAAAATTTCTGCATTGCGGTCTATCGCGGTTATTGATTGCTCGCGACAAAACGAGTGAAAATTCCACCGTAGACGTGAGTTTAGAATTTCAAGGAGCAAGGAGGATATACCGGCAAATATTACCGACTATTGCCTCATCTTGCACGATCGCATTGTCGAATATTGCCCATTGACCAACGTAGTTCGTAAAATTATCTAGATCAGCAAATATCCTCTCCAATGTCAAAAATATATAAAGACTGAGATTTTGACGATCGACAAGAGTCGTACATCATTCTTGCAATTGTACAGTAATATTATCAGCATGATTGCGCCAACGTTTGTGGATCTGCAAGGATTCATTATCGGGTGAAACTTTATCGTGAAGGAAGTAGCGATATTGAGAAATGGATTTGTTCCCTCTCACTATTTTTTTGCAAGTCCCGTACCATGGCGTACGCTTATAAAATCTGAGAGATGCCAAGCTTCATGGCTAATCGAACATCACCATGAACTTCAATGGGAGGATGGAATCGTTCCATACAGCTTCGCTAGGCGTTTGATTACGAGAGTTGTGATGGGTGCGACGGAAAAAGAAGATGGAGCATCTTCTATCGTGTACGTTAAAGGACACGAAAAACGAGAATGGCTGACCGATATACTTGACGATGATGCGAGAAACGATGTTATTATCGAGACCTTGGATGCGGACTATGAAGATATCACTTCGTTAAATAAGCTGGATGTTACTAATACTATGCGCTGTGAAAAACATTTAAAAAATTGCGCTTTACAAAATGTATTTAAAATATTCAATTGGTGGACGAATCGTCGTAAGGATTTACTCAAACATTATTTAGAATAAACTATTGTTAAAATATATTTTTATTCTCTTTTATTCTTCCCTTTTCCTTTTTCTTACCCCAGTATGCGAGTATCAAATTTCAGTACGTGACGTTAAATAGCGGCGTCAGCCGCCTTATCAGGCTACAGATGTTACATTTCAGTACATGGACATAGACTTTAAATATTTTAATGGCATATAAATAATTGTTTTGTCGTTCAATAGTCGTTTATAGCCGTTCAATAATCGTTCAAAGCCGTTCAAAGCCGTTTGATAGCCGTTCGATAGCCGTTCAAAGCCGTTCATAATCGTTCGATAACCGTTCGATAGTCCTTCAAACCCGTTCAAAAGCCGTTCGATAGCTGTTCAATAGTCGTTTGATAGCCGAATTGTTCGTGGGAACGTGCTTATTTTTGTCTTTTTATCATGTGCAGAAGGTAAGCGTTCTTTGTAAGTGATACATCCCCTACTTTAAAATGTTCGAGACAATGTCTATCTTGTTGTGTCCGTCATAAAGTCTTGAGAAGTCTGTGAATATAGTTTATTTAAAGTGCTAAAAAGGGTTAAAGAAAATTAAAATGCCATCACTAATTGAGATGGACCTGTGTCGAGGCCGATGGAACGCGATATGAGCGGAGAATCTGGTGATGGGGCTGCTGAGAGCCCTAGTACTCTGCGTTGATACCACTGCTCTGCGTTGATACCACTGCTT